>NW_005842264.1:24639-32470 GCF_000455745.1 Alligator sinensis | reverse complement strand
AGGAATCAAACCTGGGACTGCTGTATCTTGACACATCACCCTCAACACCTGAGCTAAAATAAGTAGCTGTCCTAACCAAGGCAGTCGCAAGTTCATGGCCTCACCACCATGAGAAAGAAAATCACTGCATCTAGCCAATATGGTTAGTTATATATAAAAATATGAACAATGGGAGGGGAACAAATAAGGAGCCTTCATGGATCATTTTGGTGGCCTCCATAAGGGCCAACTAAAATTCCAGCACAAGGCACTTTACAGTCAAAGAGGCTCAGAGATTACTTTTGTCCCTGTCCATTCCACTGTGATTCATAAAGAGGAGGTAGAGAGGAACTGGAGCCATCAGTATTCCCCTTACTGCAGACAGTGCCTCTGGCCAAATATGCAGGGCAGGACTACACTGCACACCGCAAAGAGGCACGGCAGCATCCTTGTTCCCTCTGCACATCTGGGAGTACCCTGTAGGACAAAATAACTTTACAAGTCTCTTTACTTTAAAACAATGGTTTTCAAACTGCACTTTCTTACACTAAAAAGCTCACTAAGCAATCTCATTCCTTAGACAGGGCTGGCCAACCTGCATCATACATGCAACAAGTGGCACATGCAACTGTTTTGTGTGGGGCACAGCAGATCCTGAAGGGAGGTGGAGAACAGTGGCAGGTAGGGCAGGAAGGAGAGAGCAGAGCAACATACTGGTCAGGGAGGAGAAAGTGAAGCAATGAATCAGGCAGGGGAAAAGGATTGGTGTAGTACTTACAGAGAGAGTTGGACTTACCCTAGGGCATGCTTGCCAAAAAAAAAAAAAGTGCGAAGCATGCAGCTCAGGGGCTCTGCAGGAAGTCCTGCAGGCAGCCTGGCAGCAGCCCAGAAAGGCAGGCTCCGCCCAAGAGAGGAAAAAAAAGCGGCAACCCTACTTTTTCTTTCCATCCCCTCTGGAGTCTGCCTGCCTGCCTGAGCTGTGCGGGGACCTGGTGCTTCCCTCCGTGGCTGCGGTGCCCCCCAGGACCACCCAAGCCAGGTGTCTGTGGGTGGGTGCCACCTGGGGAGGCCTACGCTGCCGCGGAGGGAAGCACCACCCCAACAGCCCAAGGACTGCTCTGCCCGCTGGCAGTTCGCTCTTCCCTCCCCTCCCTGCCGCCGGAGAGGCGTGCATGGCATGGGGGTTTAATTGGCCCTAAATTGAAGCAGCGTTTTTAAAACCCACCACTTCAATTTAGGGCCCCTGTTTCGTCTACATACACCCCGAGAGGGTTACATTACCATGCTTGATCTTGAACTGATGATTTTATTTTCATGTAAAGTTTTCTTGGGGAAATGCATGCTTCCTGTTAAAATACAAATAAATAAATCTAAGTACACTTTTTTCCATGAGAGCTATTTTGAAGTGGCAGTGGCACTGTATTTTAGTGTGGAAAAAATCTGTTTCATAGTTGGTAGGGTTGGAAGGGACCTGAGCAGATCATCAAGTCTGACCCCATACCATGGGCAGGAAAGGATGCTGGGGTCAAAAGACCCTGGCTAGGCGATTATCTAGCTTCCTTTTGAAGACCCCCAGGGTAGGAGTGAGCACCACTTCCCTTGGAAGTTGGTTCCAGCTCCTAGCTGCCCTGACTGTGAACTAGTGCCTCCTGATGTCCAGCCTGAACCTACTCTCAGTCAACTTATGGCCGTTATTCCTAGTTACTCCTGGTAGTGCTCGGGGGAACAGGGTCTCTCCCATTCCCCACTGGTTCCCCTTCATAAGTTTATAGACTGCCACCAGATCCCCTCTCAGCCTTCTCTTGTGAAGGCTGAACAGGTTCAGGTCCTGTAGCCTCTCCTTGTAGGGTCTCCCCTGCTGCCCCCGATCATGCGAGTGGCCCTCCTTTGGACCCTCTCGATGCTGTCCACATCCCTCCTGAAGTGCGGCGCCCGGAACTAGATACAGTACTCCAGCTGCGGCCTGACCAGTGTCGCATAGAAGGAGAGGATCACCTTCTTGGACCTGCTCGTGATGCATCCGTGGATGCATGACAAGGTGCGGTTGGCCCTACTGACCGCGTCCCCACATTGGCGGCCCAGGTTCATCTTGGAATTAATAATGACTCCAAGGTCCTTTTCTGCCTCTGTGCTGATGAGAAGAGAGTTCCCCAGCCTGTAGGTATGCTGCTGGTTCTTCCTCCCCAGGTGCAGTACCCTGCACTTGTCAGTATTGAATCCCATCCTCTTCTCATTCGCCCACCCTTGTAACCTGTCCAAGTCTAGTTGTAGCCTGTTCCTCCCTTCTAACGTTCCCACTTCTCCCCACATCTTAGTGTCATCCGTGAACTTGAACAAGGTGTTTTTCTGTTGCTATGTCTTAAGATAAGATTACTAGAACACTCAGTATGAAGCACTCCTTTTGTTTAAATATTTGGTCTCAGAAGCCAGTGGGAGTTAGGCATAAACACAGAACAAGACACAGAATTTGCTGATAGCAAAAACTTGCAGAAGAAAAATAAAAATATTCTACAGAGATGTAGAAAGGAGAAAAATTGTATAGCAAGAATTCTCATTTAGATGATAAAAATGTGTATGCATATGGGGAAAATCTCTCAAACACAGAAAACTATAACTAGACATACAAGAAGGATGGTGACCTGAGGGTAACAGACACTATTAAGGCACACTTAATACAGTGTTCATAATAATTCTTAATATAAATCTACAAAAGAACCATATGAACAAACAAAAAGAAGGTCAAATCAATATATATCTACAGAACTGAGAGAGAAAACTGTGAATTGCATGGTTGGTATTTTCAAAGGGTCAAAAAGGATTATTTAAATTAGAGAGATGTTTGTAAATGGGGGTGGTCTCAAAGACACTACTTTGATGCAGTTCGCTCCAGGTGATGAGGGAGCTAAGGGTAGTCTTTTGCTCCTGGCCTAAAATGCCAGCCTATTAATAGTGATATATTTCTTCCTAGTCATTTGATCCATGAATGTGGTAGGGACCAGCAAAACCTATTTATTCCTGTTTTCCTGAACTCAGGATTCTAGGGGTAAAATATGAAATTTACCACTGACTTCCATAAAAACAATTTTTCCCTTGGAATGATAGAGAGTACAAACTTTATTTTCTTTCATTTAGTTTTAGATCTGAAACATTATGCTCCAATTACAGGGTATTATATTAAAAAGCTATCTTGCTTGCTATAGGCCTGATCAGTGATGTGCTAGTTCTCTTAAAGTTATGCATGTTTTAATCCTAGAAGTTGGAGAAAAGCAATCCAAGTATCTTTGCAAATTCTGAATTGATTACACCAAATAGTGTCAGCAGAGGGCTCTACTTAGTGGAACATTTCTATATCTCACCCTGTACCAAGAAAAATCAACTTGTCTATCTTCATGTTTTTAAGATTATTAACTCCTTGTCTATCTAGCAAGCAATTGGGATATAGTGGGCACCTCCAGATGTGCATGCATGTGCATTTCCCCAGGAACAAATAGTGATGGAACAACAAATAGAAATAGCATGCAATTATACAGTTGTGCTATTTGTCCCCAGGGAACTCCTCTGCATGTGTGCTATGCCCAATTGCCCCAGGTGGGGTAGGGGAGGCTGAAGCCAGCACCTGGGCTGGCCCTAGCAGTCTTCCTTGGGGTCCTGGGGGCCTCCCGGAGCTGCAGCTGTGGAGATTCAGGGCGTGCAAAGCCTAGCTGGAAGCTGGAGCTTGGCTCTGGCTGGCCAGATTCCAGTTTCAGGTAGCACATGCTGCAGCCACATGTGCCGCCTCACCGTTTTTTACCCTTTTTTTTTTTTTTAGATACCAGGATTTCTCAGTATCATATTTTGGCTCTGTGTTGGAAATATGCAATGCAGAGAACTTTTTCCCATGCACTTAGTGTGTTTGGCAGTGCCTGAAGCCTTTGAGGTGCTGCGAAGTGCATGTGCATGCTCATCTGGACACACCCAGTGGGTGCTATTCTGAAAAGCATGGGATCCATGATGGGCTGAAGAAGGTGAACAGAGAGAGACCGATACTCTGTTTCTAAGGCGATCATTTGGGAATTATCTATTTTATCAGTTCCAGAAATATAGGGAATATTGTTGGCAGAACTTATGATTATTCTGAAAGCTGGACAAGATAGGCGAAATGGGAGGTGGAAAAGTGTGTCCTGGCACCTGGTTAGTTTCAGCAACCTAGCAATTATCATAGATCAAAGAACGGGTTGATGGCAGTCATTAAGACCTTCCCCCAGGACACCCATCTTACTTCTTCCCATCCTCCCATATTGATGCCCTAAATGACTTATCTCCTAGAGAGAATGAAATACAAATGTTTAGGGGGAAAAACACCAGGGCATACAGAGTTGGGCTGTGTGAAATTTTGTTGGCTGTTTCAATTCGACACTGTTTAGACTCATTTCAAACTCAAAACAGTGAAATCAAATTGAAATGAAGGGCTTTGAAACAGCCTCGAAACAAAATGAGGCTAGTCGAAACATTTTGAAAGTTTCAAAACGTTTCGAGTTTCAAAGCAGCCAGGAGCTAGGTGGTAGGAGATGGGGGAGAACCAGGGCTGCGCTCCCAGTGGCTCCACAGCCCCAGGTGGCTCAGGCAGGAGCACAGCCCTGGCTCTCCCCACCTCCATACAATCGGGCTGGGGAAAGGAACTCAGCCCAGCTGAGCTGAGTTCCCCACCTCAGCGCTAGGATTGGGGAGCTGGGCTGAGTTCCGTTCCCCAGCCAGATCCTAGCGCTGGGGAGGGGAACCAAGCAATGAAGCTCAGTTCTTTTCCCCAGTCCCAGGTGGCAGCACCCAGCTTTCCTCCCTCATCTGGCAGGCAGATCGGGGGCCCACAGCCCTGGGAGGACTGGCACAGCCCTCCCGGTGTTGCGGGCCCCCATCTGTCTGCCGGATAAGAGAGGCTGTTTCGAGTTTCCCCATTACATCATATGGGTGAAATGTCAAAACAGCATCACTGTTTCGATGAAATGAAATGGAACAGCGGTTTCAAATCAAAATGAAATTCAAAATGAAACGCTGTTCCATCGAAACGGAGCAGTGCCGTTTCGCACAGCCCTAATACAGAGCTCCAGACATGGGGGAGAAGTAGAGCTGTGACAAAAAGGAAGGGGCTTTTGTCCCCACCTCTACCTACAGAACACCTAACATGAGGCAGAAGGTGCACAAAGCTATTTCTATGGTGAGGAAGTGGGGAAAATGGAAAAGAAAAGGAAATTACAGTACAGGGAAGAGAGCACAGAGGGAAACCCTGAGTCCCTGGCATACTGGGACAACAGTAGAGCCTGGTGTGGGTAAGGGGGCAACTAAGGCAAGCAGACTTCATGTCATGCCTAGAGTGGGAGGAATGGTGGACACAGAGGCTTGGGGGAAAAGAAGTTGCAGCAAGTTTTTGAAACAGAGGATAGAAGGGTGGTATACAGGAAGCTTCTGCAGGAGGAAGAGGGATATGTGTGCAGTGCATTCAACCTACAGAACAACAAAGTGGGCACACATTCCCATTAAGAACAACCAATTTTTACTTACTAATCTTTCAAGTCTAGCGCTTTCACACAAAAAAAATATCAGTTCCACCAAGCTACGCTTGCAGGATTGCATAACAAAATGTATGTGTAAAAGCTCTATTCTTTGATCGTATTATGATGGGAAATGAACACAATTTATGCCTATATTACCTGCTCACGTAGCCCAGAGTCATCCCACCCAAAGGAAGCATTCTTAGATGGACGTCACAGGTGATCTTAAACAGGTAACTGGAATTGATGCAATCAGATAAGGAATAAAGGCTTGTTCATTTGCAATCTGTAAATCAAAAGCAGCTGTAATATCTAAACATGCTGTTACATAGCAACCATCTTGTAGGTGAAGTGGTTGTTTTAGATATGTAGATGGCTTAGACCTTTTTTAAATGAACAGAAGGAGGGATTGAGGACTGGTAGGCCCGAGCCATCTGGCCCTGATATCCAGCTCTAAGCAGACAGTGTAGCTGGCTCCAAATCTAAGCATGCAACCAAAAAAATATAACAAAAGGGCAACTAAATGGCAGATGTAATTCAATGTAGAAAAGTGTAAAGTAATGAACCTGGGCAAAACAACCCCACCTCTACCTACATGATGATGGGCTCTACATTAGCTGTTACCAGGTGGAAGTCTTCGTGGACAGTTCACAAAAAACATCAGCTCAGTGCTCAGCAGGCATCCAGAAGGCAAACAAAATGTTAGGGATTACTAAAAAGGGAATTGGAAACAAAATGGAAAGTATCATCATATCCATGGTGCATCCACACCTTGAATAACCAGTTTTAGTCCCCACACCTCAGAAAGGATACAGAACAAGAGCAGGTGCAGAGGAGGGCAGGGAGGATAACGCAGGGGGAGGCTTCCATGTGAGGATTGATGACAGAGGCGTCTCAACTTGTTCAGTTGAGAAGAGGGGCTTGAGGCGGGATATGATAAGGGTTTGCAAAAAGAGAAAGTAAATGCTTAGGAGAAACCCTGCCATCTCTGGTTTCTCCTTTGCAAGATGAAGTTTCTTTTCTACCTGGGAGAGCTCTACTAATCTTTGATTTCTCCTTTGCCTGATGAAGAACATGTGAGCCTGAAAGCTTGCAAAGAAAAATACTTTCTTTGCAACTATTGAGTTGGTCTAATAAAATATATCAGATTTACCCAAAGAAACTTAGACCAACACAGTTACAACCTATACCCCTCATAGAGCCCCATGCAGACAAAACTTTTGGGGTAGAGATATCTTTTTATTAGACCAACTCAAATAGTTGGAAAAATTCCTCTTTGCAAGCTTTTGGGTACAAACACCCTTCTTCAGGCTTTATGGGGCTTCATGGTTTTCTCTCTCCATGTCTCTCTCCCAATCCAAGAGCCAGGGCCCACAACCTGAAATAGTCAGTTAAAACTAGCAAGAGGAAATCCTTGTTCCCCTAGCCTGGAATCATGGGCAACTGGTGCCATCTCAGTCGGGGAGGGGCACGTGCCGCCCACCCCTCCCCCAGTGGCCAGTCAGCGACCGGGGGGGGGGCGGGTCCCCCTGCGGCTGATTGCGCCGACTGGGGGGAGGGGGGGTGATCGTGTGGACTGGGAAGCGTGAGTGGTGCTCCCAGAAGTACCAACGGTGCTCCTGGAAGTGCCAGCAGCGCTTCACCTGGCGCCCCCACTCCTTGGGCAGTGCTCGCAGGGGGGCACTGGCACTCCTGCCTGCCTCTTCCTGTTCCCTAACTGGGGAGCGCTGCCTGCCAGGGGGTGCACGTGTGCCCCCCATCCGCGTTGCCCCTGCCGGGAAACAGCGTGGAAGCCGTGGCCGGGCCAGATTCAAGCGGGACGGGGCAGTACTGGAGGAAAGAGGGCGGTAGCGACTGAGCTGGGCAGCGAGGGATGCAGCCAGGGTCGCCAACTCTGTTTGAATCTGTTCCGGGAGGTTTCATCGCATGATGTCATGACATTAATGACTGGTCTAGTGTACAGTCCTGTGCTCAGGAAGGCAAGTGCACATTACTGTTACCTTTAAAAAAAAGCGCACTGGACTACTGTATAAGTTGGCTTCAACCTTTAATATTTATGTATCTATCATTTACCTCCCGGGTGACTCTCGGCAGTCTCCCGGAGATGAACTCATTCCTGGAGAGTCCCGGGCAATCCTGGGGGTCGCAGCCCGAGATGCTGGAGGCTGCGGGAGGGCGCGGGGCGGGGCTCCGCCTAACTAACCACGCGGGGGCGGCCACGAGCGAGCGGGCTAGAAGCAAGGAAACAGCCGGGCGGGAAAGGGTTACGGCCGGGCCTCAACGCGCACGCGCCGGCCAGCGCCCCACCTCTCCCCTCCCCTCCCCTC
>NW_005842264.1:364-24528 GCF_000455745.1 Alligator sinensis | reverse complement strand
TAGGCTGCTGTCCAGCCCCCGGCCGGGTGGACCAGGCCTTGCTCGTCACCCTTGTCCCGGGCTGGCCCTGTAGCAGGTCCACGCTGGCTCTGCCCACCCCAGTGGCTGCGGGTTTGGGTTGGCGTCGTCAGCGTGGACATCCCCGCTGGCGGACACGGGTTGGTAGATTCATAGGCTGTCAGGCCGGAAGGGGCCTCGGAAGATCATGGGGTCCAGCCCCCCGCACCAAGCAGGAAAGAGACCTGGGCGACTGCAGCAAGGTGCTCTCCTGAAGATCTCCAGGGTAGGCGACTGCACCACCTCTGGAGGGAGCTCATACCACAGTCTGGACACCCTGACTGAGAAAAAGTTTTTCCTAAAACTTCTTTGCATAGATGTGTTTTTTTTATTAGGCCAACTAAATAGATGGGGCAATTGTTCTTTGCCAGCTTTCGGGCATGAACGCCCGTCTTCAGGCACCCGGCTCCATGGGAGCGTAGCAGGCGCAGGAGCTTAGCGGTGTAGGCTGGACCTAGCAGCAAGCCTGGGATGAAAGTAGGGGGCGCCGGTGACTGGTGTCCGATTCAATACGGTGTGGATGTGTCCGCTGTCCATTGCAAAATCCTGCAGCGGTGGCCAAGTAATGAGCATGTTGGGTGGAGTATTCCAGTTAGTTTGGAGGGCTGGAAATTCATGAAGTCCTCTCCCTTAGATTTGGTACTGCCTGGCCTCATTGGTCTTGGCCAGATATATTTTCCAAGTAAATCCCTTCCTAGGAAAGTATTTTAACCATTAGAGTGGGTGAGGACTGGTTGCTAAGCATATGAACTGACATAGCTTGTCTAGAGGGCATTTTTTCTGGTCTGTTTTGGTGCTGTAATGCTCAGTGGGCTGCAAAAGGAAGGGCCTTTTTTTTTCTGCTGACTTTCTGGGAAATGAAAACACTCTTTATTCATCTCTAGTCTTAGCATGATGGAAAAGTAAATTGAAAAAAGGCACCGTGGGCAGCAGACAGGTATGAACATACTAAAGTAAGCATGAGTTTCTCCTAGCACTGGGTAGTTTTCATTCTGTCAATAGACAGTAAACAAATATAATGATTAGGATGATAAGTTAAATTGTACGTCATGTAGAGGGCTTTCAGTATGGGAGTGTCTTCAAAAATGTTGTTCCAGCACTTGGTCTCAAAAACTAGTACTTCTACTGCCCTACAAAGCTGAACAGTGTAGTGATTTCCAGACTCAATTAACAATTCACATAAATACTTGGGATGGAAACATTAAGAACTGGAAAACAAATCTTATGACATCTTGTTTCTAAGGAACTTGCTACTGCCATGGCATTGTGAAAGTTTGTCACTTGATTTTTAAATGGTAGTTTTCTCCTAATTGTTTTTGTTTAGTGCTTTGAGATCATTAATATTATTGTTAAAGAAAAATACTTATATTGTACAAAAAACTCTGCACCGAAGGCTGGAGGCTACTCATCTTATCCTGGCACTCATCTGTATTGCCAGTTTTGAGACTTTTTGTGGTGACATCATCCAGAAAGAATCACTGTAGGTAACATCTTAGTATCATGAGCAGTTTTTAGTGTTATGACCAGAACAAATTGGGGCAAATTGCCTTTTCCTCTATTTTGATGACCCAAGGATGTGTAATCCAATTTGCCTTCTGTATCCAATGTTAGCAACGGGTAGATCATAGCAGTGTTGCTATAGATCATTGTCCTTTCAGAGATGTAGGACAGATATACTGCTATAATATGGCTATATCTATCCTTATATTTAAGGTGTGATTTGTAAGAAGTGAGCTTATTGAAGGCTTTCTGAATCTACATGTCATAGTATAGGACCTGTACTCTGACAGGAGCAGCTCCAATCATTTGTGTGGTATGTAGACCCGTGGAGTTTTCAATCTCTTGGAAAAATTACCAGCATGGTCCTAACTTGTGAAACTCTTGCTACAGCTCTATAGATTCTTTGGTTCTAAATGTTACCAGTATGTTCCATTTGGCAAAATTTCAATATGATTTAAAATATAAGACTTTTAGTCATTGCCATTAAAACATATGCTTCATTATCTGAAGGAAAATAAGTATTAGTACAACAATAATAAACCATAAGGCATTTTCTGAGGAATAATGTCCACTGAGATGAACTGGAGTTAATGTTCCAGCTGGTCATTAGGAAATGTCCAGCTCAGTTAGTCATTCCATTTACAGTATAAGATTAATTAAATACATCTTACTGGTACTTATTAGCAGTGCACAGCCTGAAATTAGGTTTCAGTTTACCATTGGACTTCAGTTAGTACTTGAAGCCCATTTTTTAAAAAGAGCAGTCTAGTTACTTTGGCGCTAATCAAGAAAAAGAAAAGGGAAGTACAATCAGTTCTGTCATTCTACAAATTTTATAGGTTGCGTAAGCTTTTTGTTTCAGAAACTAGAAAATAGTGCCTCCTCTGAATGCCTAATTGCATTTGCTCAAGAAATACTTTTTTACAATAGTTTTCTCATGTATTTGTATATTCATTTGTCTAAATTCTAACATCAGTTGCTTCTTGCAGCCTTTTTTGTTGAAAACATTGTCAGGATATTGTATGCAAGTTTTTATTTGCCTGTTAGCAATATTAGCTCTAACTTTTCTTAATGAGTTTCTTATCGGATTTAGTCAGCTGGGGTGTAATGGGTTCAAGAAGCTTGCAAAAGATTAGAATAATCAGTAATCGGCTGAAGGCCCTGAACATGTGCAGATTTTACTTATGTTGATTTCTGTGGGACTGTTCATGTTTTAGACTTAAGAGGATCAGGTCTTTGGTTGCAATTTAGTATTCCAAGATCCTTCACGTGTTCTGCTTCTTTATTCTCTTATCTATAACATTAATTATATCCCTTCTGTAGGCCAAATGTAGTGCACTAATACAGTAATGTAGAGCACTAATTTAAAATGCCGCTGAACTATAATATAAAAAATATGACACATGACCATCCTTGTCGGGGAATCTGTCTAACACCAAGCATTTGCTGCGCAGTGATCTAGTATTTTTTGTTTTATGAGTTACTGACAGACTGGGCTAAAGCTGTAACAAATATACATTTTCCTCAGTTTGCAGTGAAGTTGAATCTGAAGTTCAATCATTTAAAAACAAATTCAAAAAAATCAAAATACTAGGAAGTCCCATATTTTCCTCCTTGTATTTCGGGCATTCCTTATCATCTTGGCCCATTATACCTGGGGATCTGTGCCTCCTATTCTCTCTTTATCCAGGTCAGAGTCTTCCATACTTCCAGTGTGGCCTACCTTATACTCACCTCCAATCATTATTTTGCTTTCAGATGTGCGGGCCGGGAGCGACCCGAGCCCTTTTCCGCGCTGCACGCGGGCTGTGGCCAGCAGCCTGGGCACGCCGGGTCGGAGAGGGAAGGCCGTCGAGCTGGAATTAGGCACAAACGCGTATCGGTAGTTTTAAAGATTGTTTACTTACACCGAGATGGCAGTGGTGTAGGCTGGAAAACTTGATTGAGTTGCAGTTACAGACAGACAACACAGACGGTCTCGTGGAGGTTGCTAGGCTCCACGGTGCAGAGCTCCGGATGCTCTGGGTGAACGAGCCACCAATGGATCTCACACAGGGTTTCTATTACCCTGCCGTGTACCCAGAGTCCCCACGAGATGGATGTGGAGTCCTCTTCGGCTTGGGCGGAAACTGCTCAAGCCTCTTATACGGCTAACAGGCCAATCGCTAGCCGCCACGTGCGAATAATTTAACACTAGCCAATCACGGATAACGAATTTGCATACCGGTGGTGGGAACTCTTTTGCACCGTGCATTCCTCTTGCAACATGAGCAATGCACTCTGCAAAAGAAGCTGCAGAAAAGGCGGGAAACTCGTCCCTGCACCGGGGTTTCCTCTTGCTACAGGAAACTCTCCCGTGCAATGCTCTGCAACTTGGCGGGGATAATTCTGGTGCTGAAGCACACACACAATCATGCCTTTTGGGTCATGACATCAGAGTACCAAGGGTTATTGTAGCTGTGATTGTCCAGGAAATATGGAAGAAGTGAGAGTATTTTTAGTGATATTTCTTGCTGAACCAACTGTATAGTTGGGACATGTGTTAGATAACATTTTTGGGTACAAAGTATATTCTGAGGAATGTGCAAGAAGTTCTTTAGAAAAAATAAGAAAAGACTTGGCACTAGAGGCGCACTGATATATAGGCCATGTATCGGATCAGCACCAGTAAGAGGAAAATTAACATTATCAGCTAACAGCTTTTTTTGGCCAGTGTAGCCAATAATGTCACCAGTAAATGCTGTGCGTTTGCATGCAGCTACACACATGCACGTGGCCAGGAATGCGCCAGGCAGCCTGGAGAGCAGCATCCTACTGATAAGTCTGTAGGAGAGAAAGGGCATGGCAGAGGGAAGAGTGGTGTGGGGGGCAGATTGAGGCCCCCACAGGGAGGGAGGGTGTGGGGCAGGGGCAGGTGCTGCCCTGCCAGGGTGGTGAATGGGACCCTGGAAGCAGGGCAGAGCCATGGGCAGCTCATCCAGAGTGGGGGGAGGAGGGGCATCTGCCTGCTACCACTGTGTGCACCTCCAGGGAAAGCATGAGGGCCATGTGCCCCACCCACCCCGATTTGTGCCTGGGGCAGAGGCGGGCTACGGGCTCAGGGGCAGGGGCTGCACCAGACTCTTCCTAGTGGTTTGGGCCAGGGCTGGGCTCGGCACCACCCCTGCTCAGGGCACCCCACTCTGCTGCCTTACCCTCAGTAAATGAGCCCACCTCTCCTCCCTCCTCTACCCCCGCCCCTGCCAGGATGAGGCTGGTTCAGCCCCTAGTCCTGAGCCCACAGCAGGCAACCTACCTCCACCCCAGGTACAAATCTGGGAGGGCACATGCCCTGCCATGCCTCATCCGGGGGTGAGTGCAGTGGCAGGGAACACCCCCATACCTGCTAGATGAGCTGCCCATGGCTCTGTCCCGCTCCCAGCCCTGGGGTCCCATTCACCGCCTGGCTGGGCAGCCTCTGCCCCTGCCCCACTCCCTCACCATGGGGGCCTCGATCTGCCCCTCCCCACTCTCCTTCCTCCCCTTCCTCCGCCCCCCCCAAGACTTATTGGCTTGAGTCCAGGCTGCCTGGCTGCATTCCTGTAAATCAGCTATCGAATTGGTATCCGGTGATATGGCTAGTTAATAATCAGCTATCAGTACTGGCCAAGAAAATCTTTATTGGTGCACCCCTACTTGGCACCCTTAAGGTATCTGAATAGTAAAGGGGAATGGTTTTTCCATTTTGAGGGAGGAAGTAAGGAATGCACACACATAATTAATTCCAGTTTAAATGCTGTTTAGGTATATATTCGAGGACTTCATTGTAGAACCATTTGCATATTTATTAGCTTTGATGGGCGGTATATGAAGATTTTGTTAATGAATAAAAAAACTCTCTTGTTCACCTTTAGGAATTCTTGTGATGTTTGCTTATAAATATAATGCCCCGATGTTATTTTTTGACTAAAGCTCATTCATAAGAGTTACTCCTATTATAGCTGCAGTCATTGGCCTAAACTTTTCACTTTGAAATACAGGCAACTTCAGACATGCAAGTCTACTCTC
Source organism: Alligator sinensis (assembly GCF_000455745.1). NCBI lineage: Eukaryota > Metazoa > Chordata > Crocodylia > Alligatoridae > Alligator > Alligator sinensis. Next base: position 18,924 of record NW_005842264.1, on the reverse strand, counting down.
TCTTTTACAGGCATGTTTTGTTGTTTGTTTTGTACTTAGCACCACAAAATAATTTATTTGAATTGGTTAACAGTCGTTCATTGGTATCAATAAATCAGCATTTGGCTTTGTTTTGTTAGGGGCTTTTGCTTTTTATAGAGATCTTTCCTGGGTATCTTACTAAATGCTTGTCTAAATAGACCTACTGTGTAGTTGGGAGGGATATTTAGAAAAGCTTTCTGAAATGTTCAGACATCCTATAAGGTATTGGTGGTAGGTAGGGCTTTCTCATGATTAGTCACTGAATTAAGAATTCATATGAGATCCCTTGATCCAAAGCATGGATTTAGTGATCTACAGGTTTTCCTTCCCCTGTTTTTCTAGGAAAATAAAAAGATTGATTGGGAAATGCAGAGACCAGATCTTGTTTGTTCTGGGGCTGTTTTTTGACTCTTTACCTACTTTTTATTTAATGTCTCTTGGTGTTTTATGATTAACTTGTCATATCCAAGCTTGTAAAAAGGCTGTGGAAGGAAAACAAATATGTATGTATACCCATGCTGTTTCATCTTTTGATCATTGTCATAAGGTATGGGATATTAAAGATGAAGCATTTTTAAATACTCTCACTGGGATAAATATTGGTCTTAATCTTATTGCTTTTATATAGGATTCTGTTTAAGTCCATGGAAGTGCTACATTGATAAGGTCTTTAGGATCAGCTGCTGAGTTTGTGACTTGACTTCCTTCCTGCACTCCTCTGCATCTCTTAAATTAAGCTCAGAGGAACTTACCAGCTATTTTTCTTTCTTGACAGCATATTGCCTTCGGGAAATGGCCTCTCCTAAATCTTTGCTGAGTCTCGTAACCTTCACTTTTGGGTCAGCAATAGGATTTTTCTTATGCTATGTGCTATTTAGTATAGTGCTAGAAGAACAAGTTGAGATCCATCCTCATGTTCTTCACAATGATCCTCACGGTGAGCACATAGAAGAAACTGGAAATAATCAGCTGGAGGGACAAATGAACTTCAATGCAGATGCTGGGCAGCATAAAGGTACTTTTGTTTTGTACAGTATATAGAGAGAGGGACAATTATGTAAAGCAGCAGAGAAAAATGTTCAGGTTCTATATAATTTGGTTGCCAGGTATTTGCACATAGGGCTTTCTTAGTCCTTTACCTACACCCAATATTTAAATTCAAGTGACCTTTCTTTCAGAAGCCCCTGGATGATGGGTTTTGTTTACCAATTTGCATTTTCTAAAGAGTAATTTTTCACAGAGACCAACTACTTGCCATGTGCTTCATCTAGAATAGGTGGGGGACAGAGCAGTTTCTTTCCATATATGATAGCTTGAGCTTTCCACAAGGCGGAAAAAAAAAAGTGTTATTGCCCAGCTGCTCTAATTACCTGTATGGCAAAGAGAGCTGGATTCCATTTCAGATTTAAGAAAAACATTCTGGAATGCCTGTATTGCCTTCATATTTTTATTTTTTCATTTACATTGACTTCACAGCACTACAAGGAAGATTCTTTCAAACTAGTTTTAATAAAAACGTTGAATTCAGATGCATTTTTGCAAATCTCTTGTTTTTTGTGAGATAATCTAAATTTTGGCCAATGCTAATATTGCCCTCTTTTTCTTGTAAAATTAAGTAGGAATAATATTTGAACTGCTTCTCTTTTCTGAATTTAACTTCCGTCTCATTAACCTAATAGAGTAGGTTACCTGTATTACCTGGGGTTTAGTGACTAACATTCAAATTGAGCTGTGGTTACATTGTTCTGTACCTAAAATAACAGCATTAGCAGCAACAGCAACAGAGCTCCAAAACAGTAGTTCCTTCTAGTGAATAGTTATATTGAGCTTATTCCCATTCTCCTTTCTTTTCGTGTTCTTTAATATCTAGTACAATACATGATGTTTTCCTGATATAAATGGTTGATATTTTTCTGTGTGTTCAATTCTTCCATTTGTCTTACTTTAGTGTATTCACTAAGCTTTATCTTGGAATTTGGTTTTTTTTCAGATGAAAACAAACTTATTGCTGATGACTTGTATCAGAAGGTCAAAATACTCTGTTGGGTCATGACTGGGCCTCAGAATCTAGAGAAGAAAGCCAAACATGTTAAAGCCACTTGGGCACAGCATTGCAATAAAATATTATTTATGAGCTCTGAGGAGAATAAAGATTTTCCAACCGTGGGCCTAGAAGCCAAAGAAGGCAGGGACCAATTGTATTGGAAAACTATTAAAGCTTTCCAGTATGTACATGATCATTATTTTGATGATGCTGACTGGTTTATGAAAGCAGATGATGATACATATGTCATATTGGATAATTTGAGGTGGCTTCTTTCAAAATACAGTCCAGAACAACCAATATACTTTGGAAGAAGGTTCAAGCCTTATGTGAAACAGGGCTACATGAGTGGAGGAGCAGGATATGTACTGAGCAAAGAAGCTCTAAAGAGATTTGTTAATGCATTTAAAACCAACAAATGTTCTCATAGCTCTTCTATTGAAGACCTTGCACTTGGAAAATGCATGGAGACTATTAACGTAGAAGCTGGAGATTCAAGGGACACAAGTGGTAAAGAAACTTTTCATCCCTTTGTGCCAGAACATCTCTTAATCCGAGGATACCTACCAAAGACATTTTGGTATTGGAATTATAATTATTATCCTGCTGTGGAGGTAGGTGGGTTTTTTTGTGTATGTTTTAGAAAATTTGGACATCATATAACACTACATTTGTTACATATCTATATCTGTACATTGATATGGTATGTTATAAGGTACTATATTTTATATAATATAAAATACATTTTATATCTGTTGATTGATAGATGATTATGGGCTGTTGAACTGCTTGAATTTCAGCATTTAAATTGTGTTGGCAAAACTATTTAATTGTGAGTACCTAAGATCAGCTTAATTCTACCCTTATATAAACTGTTAGTGAATCAAAACTGGAAGGGAAGAACCTAGTTTTCCAGGAGAATTCCTAAATCAAAATAATTTTCTAATGTTTTATTTAAAAAAAAAAAAAATGAACATAATGCTCCAGTAGGCCATCTTATGGTTTACTGGTTAACTATTTTTCAGGGTTTTGTCTTTTTTTTAGAGGTCTTTACTTTTTATAGAGAAGAGCATTTCCAGTTCTCTTACTAAATGCTTGCTGTAGAACCGGGAGGGATGTTAAGCTTTCAGATACAAAGTTCACTTCATCATGTCTGGGAGAGAAGCAGAGTTCTTGCTTCCTGGATATTTGCTGTTAAAAGGAGCTATCGCTGCCTTATGATGTTGTGCCCTTGCACAATTAGGTAGCAGTACTCTAGCTTAAAAGAAGTATTGTTACCGTTTCCCACAAAGAAATTCTTATAATCACAGACACTTTTTCTTGGACTGTTGCACAATGAAGACTTCTTAAATTATATTCACAATTTGTAAAACAGTATAGGATTAAATAATAAATGCCTGACATGAGAGAGAGGCATGCATGACAAACAGGTCCAGGGAGGTGATGCTTCCCCTCTATGCGGCACTGGTCAGGCTGCAGTTGGACTACTGTATCCAGTTTTGGGTGCTGCACTTCAAGAGGGATGCGGAGAATTTTGAGGGTTCAGAGGAGGCCGCTCATATGGTCAGAGGCCTGCAGGCAAGGCCCTACGAGGAGAGACTGAGGGACCTAGATCTCTTCAGCCTTCACAAGAGAAGGCTGAGAGGTGATCTTGTGGCTGCCTATAAATTCATCAGAGAAGGACAGCAGGGAATAGGTGATTATCTGTTTACTAAGGCATCCCCTGGAGTAACTAGGCACAATGGCCACAAATTGACAGAGAGCAGATTTAGGCTAGAGAGCAGATTTAGGCTGGACACCAGGAAGAACTTCTTCACAGTAAGGGTTGCCAGAATCTAGAACAGGCTTCCAAGGGAGGTGTTGCTCTCCCCTATCCTGGGGGTCTCCAAGAGGAGACTAGGCAAGCACCTAGCTGGGGTCGTCTGACCCCGGTGCTCTTTTCTGCCCAGGGTAGGGGGTCGGACTCGATGACCTACTGAGGTCACTTCCGTCCCTAACATCTATGAATGTATGACTTGGCCTGAACGCCAGTTTTCAGGGTGCTATGAAGAACTGCGCCACATGGCTTTCAGCTTTCCAACCCAGGAGAAGCTGTCGACCAAGCCCTGCCATGCAGCTGGTATCAGGCTGTATGGCAGGTCTCCCCTGATGCATGTTCAACTTTAAAGTGTGATGGAAGCCAGCCATGACAATGTTATGTGCTTTGTAGAATATTTTTGTGGCTGGCTTTTGGTTTTGTCACATCATTAATTGCCTGAATGTGTGTCAGGATTACTAGTTATGGTGCAATTAAGTGAAACATCTACACTGTCACAGAACCAGTCATTTGAGAGGTTTTGCTACTCTAGTTCAGTAGTAGGTTACAAACAGAAATCTTTCACTGTTTAGCTAGCCCCATATGCAGTGACATGAAGGTCTTGCCTGTTCAGTTCTCCCTCTCAGTTAAACTAAATATGAAGTAGAAACATGGAAGACTATGGCTGAACATGAAAAGGAAATTGAAGATAAGGAAAATAGGTTTTTAGAATTTGAGCGAAGATTCTGGAAAAGGTGACAAATGGGCAGAAAGTGAGTTTCAGTAAATACCTCTAATTTGGGAAGTCCCTAGTTTGGCTCAACATTGTCCATTGATGCAAAGATGCATTTAGCTTTCTTTTTGTGCTAAGAGATGCAAAATAATTATTCAAAGTTTGGAGAAATATTAAACGTTTAAAAACAAAACAAAAACCTTGACTGTTATCTCTAAGGTGAGTCCATTATGAGTAGTGAGCTGGGATCCACTGATGTATCAGCATGATACTTGGGCTCCTTGTGTTTTGTATTTTTTGTTGTTTTTTAAATTTTGAGAACTTACTCAAAAAGAAGTTACTCATTTTTGCTTATACTTGTTGAGCAACGTATAAAGCCAAGATAATTTTATTTAGGTATGCGATTTAGGTTAATCAAGTCTTCAGTGAAGGCAATCCTTAGTTGCTTTTGATAAAGGAACATACTAAAATGAATATTGCCAAATATTCTTGAGAGAATTGCATTCACATTTGAAGACAATGATTTTATAAACATTTCCCAAATTCTTACTACCCTTTTTCCTGTTGATCTTTGTTTAGAAAGTATAACTTACAACGGTGAACTATTTATACTGAAGACCACCATTATTTGTCTTGGTGTTTGCAGGCAAATAGTGTGTCTCAGAAGTTTTTTTTTAACCTTATGCACACTTTAAAATTCCCTTTAAGATTCTTTTTGTTTCCTTATTTTTAGGGTCCTGGTTGCTGCTCAGATCTGGCAGTTTCATTCCACTATGTTGATCCCACAACTATGTATCAATTGGAATATCTGATTCATCATCTCCGTCCATATGGTTACCTCTATCGGTATAACCCCGACTCTCCCAAGAGCCTAGAAAAACAAAGCAAGAGTGAAGCAAAGGATAGCGATGCAAAAGATAAAGCGGAAAACCCCTGAAAATTAATCAGACTCTTTATCAACAGTGAAGTGGATAATAGTGCACTGAAAGAAGTATTGTGGAATGGTGAGCTATTTCATTTAGCTCAAACAGAACACTGGAATTACTATTGGTGATTCTTTGAAATCAGATTGTCTTACTGAAAGGCTGCAGACCATAGGTTGCAATACAATGGCTTTTATTTGTTGAGGTAGTAGGACTTTTCTTATAGGTGGGTCTTCAGAATCCAGTCCTATAGCTTTAAAGTGAGCTGTGAAATCGTAGTTATGATATACTAGAAAATCTATACTAGAAAAATCTATACTAGAAAAATGTATTAAAATGAATGGCGGGGGGCCAGGGTCAGGAATGATCACACAGTGTTTCTGTTCCTTTATTCCTTGCAGTTCTTATTCCCGTTCTGTTGGGTTAGTGCTAGTATTAGAAATCAAATCTTGTGCTACACAGGCTGAGCTCTTTGAGATGCTGAGGATACTGAAGAAATTTGATGTGAAAGAGCTGACCCTGAGAAGATACTAAGTAACCACTTTGCCTTTAAAAGGACAGACTTCAGATCATTTGGTATAAACAGGTATGCCAAATGCTCAGGTTCACCAACTGATCTGAAGGATTATTTGCTTGTTTCATGATTGAAATGATTTATTTACTTCAGGCTTCAGTATAAATTTCCACTGAAGACTGTTCCACAAAGTTGCCACCAAATTGGCTTGTTGAAGTCCGAGTGGGAAAAACACAGCAGTAATTAGATTGTATACCTTGAAATAGGTTGAGGAGACAGGTATAGTATGGGCAGATATGAACATTTTTTTCTCTAGCTCATGATATAACCTATAGCTTGAATGGGCATAAATTAAAAACCAGAACTTCTCAACCAGCGTTAACTAGAAGTTGATCTGTTACAAACTCAAGTCCATCCCTCTGTTCATTGCATTACCAAACAACTTTTTCTTTCTTTTGGTTTGCAATCAGTAAATGTTTGCTGCATAAAGCATGGCACTTAAGCAGTAGCACCTGAATAATTCTTCAACTTGCCAAGTTCTTCTATTGGTTTATTTCCATTTAAATTACATATTTGCTTTACTCTTAGTTTTGTCATTCGGTTTATTTATGGAGTCCATCCCGATGGAATAGGTCCCATTTTAGATAACAGCAAGGTTCTTATTTTATGGGGGATTTTTTTAATGTTTCAAAAAAAATCCATTATTTATTTGCACTTCTTTCTGAAATTTTAGTGTAGGGAAGTTTTATGTATAGTTGTGTCCTTCTGAATACAGAAGTCTTCCAAAGGGCTTTAGTCTTACGCACTAGGTGGCTATGGGAAGTAGCTCTGTGTATCAGTAAAATAATCCACTTATCTAGGACAAAGAATGCATTGTAATGCACCAAAAATCCCTCAATTGGAGATGAAACCTACTATAGACTTTTTTTTTTGTCCCCCTACTTTTGCCTCATATAGGGGTGCTGACAGACATGCCCCCCCAAAAACAAACAAACCAGCACATGCCCTGAAGTAGAATTGCATCAGTTGGACCTGACTCCCCAGCGTCTGTATAGCTTGCATGCTTCAGCGGGGTTTTTCGGCACTTTTATCAAATAGGTGATTCAGCTATTAGGTAAAAGCACCAAAAAGCCTCATTGAAGCACATGAGCTACACAGATGCTGGGCAAGCCGGATCAAACTGATGCGATTCTTCTTCCGGGCACGCGTTGCACTTGGCGCTGGGATGCGCTGAGGTGAAAGTAAAGCACTAGGGTTTTTATTGTTTGTTTGGAAGTTTTCCCATGTCTGTAAGCATCCTATATCATTAGTCCAGCTCCAGGGTCTGACTATCTTGACATATCTCTTTATCTTCAGCCTGTAGTTTTTAGCAGAGGCCTTCCTAACTTTTTTTCACTTTTTACCTTCATCACGTTGAGTATGACCCAAACTTGGCTGCTCTTAGCTATTGTTTTGGTGATAATAATGCTAGAAGGTGGCCTTACTCAGTGTGCCTCATGTCACATGAAAATATTTCCTGCTGACTCACTTCCAAGGTCATACACTTTGGGTATCAAAACACTGGTATTGTAGCTGCCTTTTGGCATATGTGCAGCACCAATCTCAGATGGACTTATTAGAGCAGGGAAGGGTGCATCTAGCACTATATTAGAGAAGAGCATGAAAAGCAGATGCTTACTACCAACCAATATTAAGTCAGTGTGTTGCATCATTTTCTGGCAAGAGAGGGGCTGAACAATCAGCTTGGTTTGGAGGCCAGCAGGCACTAAGCCCTTGGCCACTGAGCCCTTTCTTCCCAAGACCCAGCGGTGGCATGGTGGAAGCCCCAGTCTGCCTGTACTGTGCTGCAGCTGGAGGGTACAGAGGTTGCAGTAGGCTGCAGCATGGTACAGCAAAAGCTCCCCCTCCACTGAAGCCCTGGGCACCTAACTGCAGCATGGTGCAGGGAAATCCCCCCACCCTCCACAGCTGAATGGCACAGAAGCCACAGCTTCCTGGGTTGGTTCCAGAGGTTCAGTAGGCAACATCTGGTCTGCGTACCATAGATTGCTGAACTCTGTCATGGGTCGTGATTTACTTTATCTAGCTTCTTCTGTAACTACCTTGTAACAGGATGGCAGTAACTGCAGTATCTCATGGAAAGTGAAGTAAATATGTCCACCTTTGCCTCCTGTTTGAATACAGGGTGTTTCTCTTCCCAGTACAACAGATATTACCAAATAGTAATTAAACAAGTAGTTATGGCAGAATCAAAGATTAGTATTTCATCATGAGTATTTTTTTCACCAGCACAATTACCTCATGTAGACTGGAAGGGATAACACCTTTACAAATGTTTGTGAGTTAACCTGTGTAGACTTTTTACGTAGTTTTAATCTTTTTAAAAATCTCATAAATCTCTGAGGTCCGCAGGAGAATGCTGCTGCTTTACACTTCTTCTGAGCCGCAGAATGCAATTGAAGTTGAGCAAAATATTCCTGCGTGAGTTAATCATTAATTAGTTACATCATCTGCAAGATGCAAGCCAACAGGATTATGAAGTTCAAATGCCAAAAACATTGAGTTATAGTGATTAGTACATTGTTCAGACTCAACTTCCTTTAATAAACCACAGAACCTTTAACTTAAAGTTGGTACTTTTTGTTTTAAAATATTATTAACTCTGCCAGTGTGAAAGACCTACAACATTTTGGCCTGCAGTTCCTCACTACTGCTAGTTCACTTTCTGTTTTTAGTGAGCTTCAGTGTCCTTGACCTACCTCGAGACAAAAAGCAACTTTCTGTCTTGTGGTGTAGCCAGTAAAATGACTGCCTAGTATAGGACATTTATATTTATCCTATCTCAGTAAAGTAAGGGTGTCAAAGGTGCTGCCTGCAGGCTGCATCTGGGCCGTGGATTCCTGTCATCCAACCATCAGTGCTGCCCATAGGCCTTGGACCAGCTCTGCATGTGGTATGTGGAGTTGTCTGTTGTCTGTGATCCCGTTTTGGGCACATGAAGGGCTGTTTCAGGGCACAACAGCCTGAATCTGAATTCTGGGCCTGGGGCCAGGCCAGATCAGGCCCACAGATGGCCCCTCATATGGCACATGGGGCTGGGGCTAACCAATGTGCTGTGTGCAGACCTAGAGCTGGGGTGCATACTACTTGTAGGGCCAGTCCAGGACATATACCACATATGGGACTGGTCAGCAGGGCCAATCCAGCCTGCAGACCAGCTTCACATCCCTCATCTAGTGCACAGGGCCAGATGAGTTTCATACCCCTGCAATAAATCATAAATGCCTTCTGTATTGCCCCACCTCTCGGGCTAGGGAAAACTACTGCATTTGCTGTTCAACATGTGTTGAGAAAGGAGGGCAGACTTTTACTGCTTTACTGTGCCAGGTTCTTACAAAAAATTGTTGACTGTTACTTTTTTGTTGTAAGTGCTTCTATAATTGGGCTGGTTTTACTCTTAGATTGTTATATTCTTATTGAAAAAGTAATTATGCCTAGAAAACATCAGCTAGTTTTGTACCTTGGTGCCCATGTTCATTTTTCACTTACAAAACATGTCTGCCTAATAAAAGTCTGATGGGATTTGTCAGAAGATCTAACAGTACAGCCTTCTTGTATGGTGTTTTGTAGTGACCAGCCATTGATTTCAGCCTCATGACCTCAGACTTAAAGAGCAAACGTTAGACTGATTTTTACAGCTTTTGCAGCCCAAGCAAGCTGCTATAATGAATTTTGTGTTGATGAATTGCTGTTTTTTAGAATATATGTTTTTGAACCTTAGAGTCAGAGACTGTTTTATGTCATATGGTTCATTTTTAATCTTAAAAAAAAGCCTGAGTGCTTTCTTGCATCAGCAGTTGTTACTGAAAAAATCCAATTGTAAAACTGTAATTTAAATTTCGTTAAATTGTTGGATAGTAGACGTTCTACAATCCTCAGGGGTTTGTTCTGGGAATTGGAATATTCATTGCTTGTTGCAGTCTTAGAACTTAAATGCTTTTTGTTGTTTTTCTTTTGCTTTCACTCTCTTTCTGCCTTTTCATCTTTTAGCTCTTCTTCAGTTTCTTTTGGCATGAGAACATCCTCAATCTGTTGTTATATGTTTGAGTTCTTAGACTAAAAACAGACATCCAGCTTCTCCCAGGACAAAACCTTCTATTCTGGCATTCTACAGATGTATAAACTCATTGTTATTCACCATAAGTAAATGTGAAGTATTGTGTGACATGCCACATTTTCAAATTAAAGCATGATATAAACCAGTTTTTAAATTGTTCTACACCTATTTTTTTTTTTTCTAAGTAACAAATTTACAGCTCGGCTACTTCTATTGTTGGAATTATTTTTGCAGTGTAGCATGTCTGCGTTTTTGCAGATGACTGTTCCACAGCTGTTTTGATAGGAGTCAAAGCCAGGGACAAGCAGACCTGGGATAAATGCCATGTCTGCTTAGCCTTATAGCTGAAACTGGTCTTTGCCACTTAAGAGGAATTGACTAATTTAGATTTCTATCTTTTCCCTCTGTGTTTTTTCCCAGTTTATCTTGCAGTATGTTTGCATAAGATGAGGTTACCATACGTCCAGGTTTTCCTGGACATGCCCTCCTTTCTTGGCTCCCTGTCCTCGTGTCTGGGTGGATTTTTAAAATACAAGCCAATGTCCAGGTTTTTGCTCTGCCTCTACTTTCCCAGGGACTAGCAGCTTGGCTGCTTGGGCAAGGTGATTGGCTGTTGGGGGTCACGTGCTCTACTCACCAGGTAAGCATGTGTGTGTGTGCATGGGAGCTACATGGGGGGCAGGGTGCTGTGGGTCCTGAGTGAGGGGCACTGGCAGTGCTGGGGGACGGGGGGCTGGGGGCTTAGAAGTGAGGAGCAGAAGCAGGGCACGGGCATATCACTGCCCGTCTCCTCCCTTCTTCCCCCCACCCCGCGCGCGCACACAGTTTTATGCCTCTCTGCCCCTGCTCCCCCCTGTCTCCCACAGGTGTCTTCTTTTTTGATACTGGAAGTATGGTAACCCTAGCTAAGATAATACACTTATACTTCCCAGTTAAACATGCAGTGCCCTTGTCCTTTGACTGTGATGTCATTTCCCTTTGTTTGTTCTTAGATTTTTCTCTCTGGAAATGCTTCCTATAGTTTCCTGCATGTCAAAACTGTTCAGATTATTTTTCTTTCACACGTTGCCCCTAGCTTTTTCTATACTTTCACTTGTGGATGTTTTAGTGAGTAAATTTAGCAGACTGGTTCCCTGATAGGATGGGAGTAATTTTTTTCAATTCATTGTACTCTGGTAGTCTGCAGAAAAGTAGTGATTGCTTGGATAATGTAGTTCCTATTTAACATTAATAAATACTGCATACACCGATGAAAACACACACCTTCATAGAAGTCTTTCCAATCAGCCCTATATTTCACTTGACCAGAAAAAATTGTGTGGAACTGCACAAGTATAATATTTCTTCATGTTACTGTGTATTGTGTTTAAGTTACTCTGCAACATCAACTGCATGAACTGTACAAAGAATATTTTGGGAGATGCATCTTGCTGCTGGGCAGTATGTCCCAAAGAAAATCTGTGAATGTTTGTTTGGATTTTAAGACAAGAAAATAATTCCATTAGTGGCAAACTGGTTGGTGACTTGTAAGTGCTCACCATATGAATTTATTTTTAAATAACTATTTTAAGTGCCTTTTGACGGGTTTTTTTTTTAAGCAATTAACTTAATTTGAGAATTGCGCAAATAAAGTAAGTTGTCTCACACAAATGCATGTCTTGTTTTCATTTATTCCACTCAAGAATATCAGTGTAATAGTATTTTGAGAAGTTTCCTGGGTCTTTGAGAAGTTTCCTGATTCTGTAGACAAACAAACGTTTCTCACTTTTGTGATTTTTTTTTTCTTTTGTTTGTGAAACTTTGAATATGTACAACTCATGTTGTTGACAAAATAACATTTTGGGGGGTAATTTTCTTTTTGTATGTTTCTGTGTATATAGTTAAGCCTAGATCTTGTAAATTGGATGCATCCAGGGCAGGCCTTTGATCCAGCAAAGTAATAGTAATTCAGTGAGACTCCCATGTTGGATCTAACTCTTAAACAACAACAAAACCTCAACAGTAGATCAGAACTTCCCCCTGCAGAGTACCATTTGAAACTTCACTTTTTTTTCTTTCTAGGACCGTTTATAAATATCTTTCAATGAATAATGTATTTTTCTTATGCACAAAAATTATAATTTAAAATTTAATACTGTGTGGTTTATTTTACTTGAGAAAATAACTTCTGAAGAGTGGTAAACAGTCTTCATTCAGGATTGAGCAGCACCCTGTGACCAGTCTGAAAACTTTATGTAAAAATCTTTACGGCTTATCATACTTGTCCTGTTTCATAACAGTTTGTTTAAATTTTTTTTTTAAGCTTTATCTTATTGCCAATTTGTGACTCCATGGAAATAAAGATTCAAAATCTGTAAAATGCAGATCCAGAACTTGGCTTAGCATGCATTCCTGTTATGGGATTGTGACAAATGATTAATGTGGGACTGATGACACACATGCACCGTTAATTAAGCACGTGCTAAAATATTTGCAGAATCGGGCCTTATTGAGTATATGTTTTGCTATCTAAAAGTGACAGTTTCACATTAAGTATGATGCTTTGGGGGAAACACACACTGTATGTACTTATTGTGAAAAACAAATGCTGTCTTCTATTTTCCTCATTTGTTGCAAAAAGAATATTGCTGGGTCTGCAGGAAGAGCATTCCAGTCTTGGTTAGAGGGACCATAATTTTCACTCTACAAAATAATTTTAAGGGGATATATATACATATTGGTGTCTTCTGACTACATACTGAAAATAACGATCTAAAATTGCAACTTTATTTGGAATTATTTTTCAAACATTTCTGCTCCTGTGCAACTTAAACTTGGAACTATTTCTGTGTTCCTGTCCAGATATAATTTATTTAATTGGACTGTAAAGTTATGTGGCATAATTTGTGCTTCCAGACTTACAGCCATAAGAACATACGAACTGTCGTTTACTGGGTCAAATCATAGGTCTATCTTGCCCAGAGTGGATGCTGAAACAGAGTGAACTGCACATGACAGGTTTTTTCCAATGTTCCTCTCACTTGCAGCCTTCAGCAGTTAGGCTAAGTACAGACATTTGAGGAGGTTAAATTGTGTTCGAAGTGTTTAAACTTGGCTTGTCCCAGTGCCAACCTTACACTTACAGACCTGGTCTCAGTGACCGACAATCAGTTTAAAGCATGTATCTTGTATTCAAAGAACATTTAAGAGCAAGACAAACTAGGGGAAAAGACCATTAATAATTTATATTTTAGCTGCAATTAGAATTATTTCCTTCTTTGCCATTGCTTGGTTCTCTTTACAGAGCTACAATACAAAATTGTCAAATAAAAGAATAAACCAGAAATAGGAGCTAAAGAAAAAATGAAACTAAATTTGTGCTTAAACCATGCCTAGCAGGCTCATTTGACCATCAACATACTGCCTGCTGGGTGTAAAGGATGGGTTAATCTTTTTCACTCATCTCTACCATTGTCAGTGTTTGCTACTAGCAGCCCTAAAACTACCTAGGTTGGGTCAATTTCAAGATGTTTTTAAGTACTTTATACTGTATGAAACAGGTGTTCCTGTTGTACGCTTTCAACGCTTTCCATGTTAAGTAGGAACTCAGGAAGAGAAAGAGATGCAGGAGCCATTAAGTCCAACTACTCACTCTTGCTGTGGGGGCAGAAATGCAATAATTTGCAACTAGTTTGAGCTGCTTCAATTCAGTTTCTTGCTTTTTCTACTATGGGGCCTTGCAAGAACAATTGAGTTTAACTTCCCAAAGTACAAAAGAGAAAATCTTCCATGTTGGTTAACCAACAAAATGCAGCAGGAACCTTTATTCCACTATACTGTACACTGGAATTCGGGTTTGATTGGGAGTTGCAAACTGAATTTCACTTTTCCCTCCGTATGTCCTCTTGTTTCTCTACTGCTATATTGTTGAAACTGAGTAGTCAGTTTCCCCCCAGCACTGGTAAAAGCTTAGTATTAGAGCTATTCATTGCATAAATAAGAGTCATAATGAGTCTTCATTTTATGACATTGAAATATTCTTCAGTCAAATGAAGTGCATAGGTGGACTGCCTCCAAACCCTGAATTAAGCGTGTACTGAAGTTTTGCATTAGTTTACTGGATCCAATCTGCTTTAAGTTTCTTTTCAGAAAAGGGTATTGAGGATCTTTTGTATAAAAATCTTTCTAAGAGGCAAAGACATTTATTTATTTATTTGCACAAAGAGAGCATCTACCAGAAGAAGAGTGACCATAACATTTCAAAATAAGCAAATTTGGCTAAACTAGATGCGACTCGGTTGAGATGTCTTGTGTGATGCTTTTTCATTCCAAATTTGGATCTTGAGTCTGAAACCTGTCATATGCCTCAATATTCAGACTTGTACAACAGGTGCCATAAATGTCACCAGACTTGAAAAAGTAAACAGAAGATTGTTAACTGACCTTTTCACTTGTGCTTATTTTTGTAAAAGTTAACTACTCCCTTCTGGATCCAACCTTGAAAAATAAAATCTAAAGCAGCTAAAGAGAATCTTCTGGACTTTTTTTGAGAATAAGAAATGCTTTTCACATCAATCTCATGATACACACCTAGCCCATCTTACTTTCGGCTTCAACACTTTAAAGACTTTAGAAACCTACAAGTCATTATATGAGTACAAAAATGCTTGCAGGATAAGGGCCTTAGTTATCCTAAATGCCAACTGCAGCTCATATGAATCCACATGGGGCAGATTGTGATAAAGCCAAGCAAATTTACTAAAATTCCCAGCCGGACTCCTGACAGCTCTGTACAGTGTACATATTGATTCTTCATCCTTCCCCCCGAATGTCTTTTGATGTAATGCTGATCCCATTTAAGTCAAGTTTTACCATATATTTAGGGATTCCAGAGCCTTACTGCTAATGTTTTTGCATTAAAAATAAAACACAGGGGAGGGGGGCGGTTGCTTGGGTTTGTTGTTTTTTTTGTGATAGAACTGGTCTAAACAGATTTGAATAAAAATTTTCATAGATAATTTCTGTTCCTTGTCGTGTTTGTCAAATTGGTTTGTTTTTTTTTTTTGAAAAAAGGAAACTTAGAAAAACTTCTTAAAATTTGCTAAAACTAATTGGCATTTTCCAAATACCTGTATCAGGGATGGCCAGAGTTAGTCACCCTGGGAGGCACATCTGATCCTCCATTGAAGTTCAAGAGCCAGAGAATGAGTGGGGGGTGGTGAGCAACTCAGAGTGGAAGTGACCACACCTTCCCCTGCACTGCTGAGCCATTCAGGCTTTCCCTGTAGTGAGCACACCCTGGGGTAAGTGGCGTAGCTGCAGCCCCGACCTGGCAGAGCAGCACCTGAGCCAGCAGTGCTAGAGGGAGAAAGGGAGAGACCAGGGCAGGGTGCACTCCCTGCAGGGAAAGCCGGAGCAGCAGTAGGTGCTGGGCTGCACTGTCCCCCAGAGTCATCTCAGGAAGAAATGAGCAGGGCTGCGGCCAATTTCCAGAGCCACAAGTCTCGCAAGGCACAGTTTGGCCATCATAGACCTATATCAACTACTAGTCCTGAAATGGGAGTGCAGAGGGGTGATGACCCTTTTCCCTTTAAAATGTTAAATATTTGTATAAGTAATCTGAGATAATTGATATTTTATTTTCAAGTGTTTGACATCTCATGTGAGGTAGCTAAGATGCAAAGCTCTAACTGATCAGTTGCCCATAAAATACAGAATTATTTCCTGTCATATGTTTATTTCAAAGGTAAAAATAAATAATGTTGCTGATTGTAGGCATCACTGTGTTTCTAGAGAAATAAGCTGAGCTCTATATGTAGTGACGGAAGTTTCACTAACATACGTTTCATCTGTGATCTATAATTGAACTGGTAGTTTGCCTTCCTGTGTTTTACAGAAGTCCCATCTAATAAAAGCCATTTCTTGTCCATTTATTTGTAAGGATGTATTTTGTTTTGCTTTGTTTTTTAGTTTTTTTTAATGATGTACTACGTCATACCTTTTGAGAGAGGAAGCCTGTGTCAGTGGTCCCCTGCTAATAAGTCTGGTGGTTTTCTAAAAACTCTGCTGGTCTTAATTTTTCTGAATTCGCCTAAAATCACTTAGGTGTTGGAGTTAGAGATCTGGGCACAGTTGTTTGAAGTGTGGCATTGAAAGCTAGCCCCTTTTTTGGATCAATCTTGCCATATTGCCAAGGATCAAAACTCTTCTATGCAGATTTCTATTGTTATCTTGAGCTATGTTGTCTATCATCTAATAAAACACCCTCTTCTTTCTCTCCAGAGTGGGCCTTTCTACTCTATACTGAAATACCTGCCATTTGCTACATCTTTCAGTATTAGGAGTGCTAAAGAGAAGCGTTTTGAATAGTTATATTGACCTTACTCAAAAGCAGTATATTTACTCAGTTATCAGAACAAAGAGGGCATGGAAACAATTTCCCTGTCTCCACAGTGATCTATAGAGTGCACTTGTGATGACAGAACTAATGGGAAAACTTCTACCATTTTTTTTTCCAGAATATAATTTGTATTGTACCCTATTAGCTAAATGTATTTATTAGCCCCAAGACTGCAAATAAGCATGTAGCTGAATTATCTTGATCTAATAATAAAGGTAACCTCACTGCCTTATGTGATTCAGTTTCACTTGCGCTTCCACCAGTATGTACAACTCTGGGACGTTCCTGAAATAGTTTACAACTGATTCTTTGTGTAAACCATAATCTCTTTCACCTAATCAAATTATCTAGTTGGTAATTTAAGAAACAATGTTGCATATGTGGATATTTGAAATTAGAATAATTTATAGTTCTTTATTTCTGTAATTCCATGCCAATAATACAGGATAGACACAAGCTCATTTTTTACGTAAGGCTAGTAAGATGAAAGTGAAATAGGCACATGATAGTGAATTTGGATACACACCCCAAATTGTGGCCAGTGTTACCAAACTTCTGAGACAGAGTATTGGAATGTCGGAGGGACCAGTTGCAGCACATCCAGACAAAAGCAAGGCCTGTGATTAAAAGACAAGGCTTAGTGAGAGTAACTCTAAATCTGTTGCTCCCCAGCCACGGTATGCTACAGGAGCTTCAGGGACCTGCTCTCCCTGAGCATCTCTCCACTTGGATGCTGGACCTGTACCCTCTTCCCCCATCCCACTGTCACTGGAAAGGTGCTCTTGGTCCTGCTCCTGGTTGTGGCACTGCTGCCTAGCCACACAGCTCCGCAGGTTCTGCACCCTCATGCCCTAGCCAGCCCGAACTCTGTCTGATGTCACCACCTGGAGCCCAAGTACTGCTGTCCCTGGCACATGCAGATGCTGTGCCCAGGAGCAGTGTACTCAACTCAAATGGAGCCAGAGTTTATCACGGCTCATTAGTTGCCCATGTTGGTACACCTCGTGTATTTGTTCTATACCAGCAATTGTTTGGGTTTTTCCTTTAGGTAATTCAGCTGCTCAAATTCAGAGTTCTTGCAATCCAAATAAAGTCCCTTATTATTGCACAGAGCTCTGTGCATGAAACAGATAGGGTGTTGTACCTGGATCTTGGTCTGAAAGGGGGATTATAAAATTCCACCCTAATAGAACAGTCTGACACTGGGGCAATGTATTCTGAGAGACCAGAAAGGAGGCAGAAGTCCAAGCAACTTCATAAATTATAAATTATGTCAACATACACAATTGACATAAACTGCTAAAGATCTTATTTATAGAAAGGGTTATGAATAAGCTATCAAACTATAGTAATTTAACAAAGCAAGGATTTACCATGGAGCTGCTTACAGGTAGCTTTCACTTATCCCATGGTAAATAAAAGCTAAACTAGGGCAGCTTAACCCTGAATAAAAGAGCAGTAAATCAGCACCTCTGGATACTTGTTGCAGATTAAGTGTTTGTCCACACTACAAGACATTTATCTACCTCACGGTGGGTGTTGAGGACTATGTAAGAGGACTAGGTACAGTTCAAACTTGCCTTAGTAAAACTTAAATTGGTGACCTAATGGGTGCATCCAGACAAACACGCTCGTGCCTCTTGCCCCATCTCAAACCCCTTTGAGATGGGGCAAGAGGCACTCATGGAAACAAAAAAAAGTTCACGGGGAGAAAATTAGACCCCTGGATATCCAGGGGTCTAAAAAAATGAAAGTTTGAAAAATGGGGCAAAGTGCAATCCTGGACCATGCCCTGAGGCAACCGGAGGCTGGGTCCTCCACAGAGACACTCTGGCTGCCAGAGCATCTCTGTGTTTGGCCCCTTGCCCTGGTGCTGAAACACGTGGCTGGCCAGGCTGTATGTTCAGCACCAGGACTCCAGTGCCTGTAAGTACAGGGTTGGGGGGACTGGAGGAGGGGGGAGGGGACCATAGGGGGGACCCCTGCCCTGCTACCCCCCAGACCCCCGATCACTTTTCTGCCTGTCCCCCCCCC
>NW_005842264.1:0-296 GCF_000455745.1 Alligator sinensis | reverse complement strand
TAGTTTAAATAAAAAAACAGTACTTACCAGGAGTTCAGCTGCTGTCTGGCTGACTGGGGCCGCACCCACACAGTGCAGGGCAGAGAGCGAGCCCCAGCGGCACCAGCCCAGGCCCTCCTTTCCCCTGCTGTCCTGTGCTGCCTGTGGGGGCTCTGCCAGGAGGCCCGGACCCCTCCACTCCTGCTTCTAGTGTAAGTAGAGGCTTTTTTCCCTGCTTTCTTTCCTTTTTTCCCCTTTTTTTCTTCTTTAAAGTGAAGGTGTCTGGGGTTGTGGGGGCGGCCATGGGGGCTGGGGAT
>NW_005842263.1:1770605-1778894 GCF_000455745.1 Alligator sinensis | reverse complement strand
CCAAAGCCCCTGCCCCTCAGCCCTGCTGCCCTTGCCCCCCAGCCCAAAGCCCTGTACCCCTCAGCCAAGGCCCCTGCCCCCCAGTCCCGCTCATGACCCTTGCCTCCCACCCAAAGCACTTGCCCCCCAGTCCTGATGCCCCTTGCCCCCCAGCCAAAGCCCCTCTCCCCCAGCTCAGGGTCTGTGGCTGTCAACAGCTACCCAGAACCTGGGCCAGCTGCAAACTGCAAAGCAGAATTGGAACCCAGAGCAGCAGGACACAGTGGGATGGGGGGCAGAAAACTGCCTGATCCGAGCTCCCTGCTGCCCTGCCACACTTCCCCTGTGTGTATGGGAGCAGAGTGGGCAGCAGCGCGGGGTTGTGCCCCTCACTGCTGTCCCCGCCTGCAGGGGAAGTGTGGCAGGGAAGCGGGGAGCTGGGAACAGGCAGCTTTCTGTGCCTCCCCTCTGTGCCCTGCTGTGCCAGGTTCCAACCCTGCTTTGCAGAAGTGGCAAGGGCACCACAGCAGGGAGAACTGCCATTATCTGCTGCCTCACTGGAGGCAGAGGCCTGGTCTGGGAGTGGGAGGCAGCTGGGGCTGGGGCCGGGGCAGAGAGGCAGCAGATGTTTGCAGCTGGCCCAGGTTCTGGGTAGCTGCTGATAGCCACGGAGCCCAGGCTGCTTGCAGCAGGGCTTCCATGGGAGCAGCCCGGGCTCCTTGACTATCAGCAGCTACCCAGAGCCAGGGCTGGCTGCAGCCAGGAGGCTACAAATAGCTGCTGCCCTCCCGCCCCAGCCACAGCCCCAGCTGTCTCCTAGCCCCGGGCTCCAAGAAGGCAGCAGGTGCTGGCCCATTGGGGCTGGAGAGACAGCAGCTGTTTGTACTCCCAGCTGCAGGTGGCCCCGACTCTGGATAGCTGCTGATAGCCATGGAGCCCAGGCTGCTCCCAGCAGGGCTTGTAGCATCCCAGCTGCCTGCTGGGAGCAGCTCTGGCTCCTGACTGGCAGCATCTACCCAGAGCTGGGGCCGGCTGCAGCCAGGAGGTTGCAAACATCTGCTGCCTCCCCGGCCCCAATGTGTGTCGAGGAAAATGGCCTCATGTACCATGATCAGCATGCATGCTGGGGGTTGCTGACCCCTGATCTAGATCATCCCAGCCAAGGCTTTGTCTAGCCAGGTCTTAAAAACCTCTAAGGATGGAGACTCCACCACCTCTCTGGGTAACCTGTTCCAGTGTTTTACTACCCTCCCAGTGAGAAAATTCTTCCTAATATCTAACCTAAGCTTCCCTTGCTGCAACTTGAGACCATTGCTCCTTGTTCTGTTATCCCCCATCACTGAGAACAGTCTAGCTCCATCCTCTTTGGAATTACCCTCCAGGTAGTTGAAGGTTAAGTCTCATCTCAGTCTTTTCTTCTCTAGACTAAATAAACCCAGTTCCATCAGCCTCTCCTCATAAGTCATGTGCCAGCCCCCTCACTATTTTCATTGCCCTCCACTGTACTCTCTCTAATTTGTCCACATCCTTTTTGTAGTGCGGAGCCCAAAACTGAACACAGTACTCCAGATGTGGCCTAATCAGTGTTGAGCAGAGGGGAATAATCACTTCCCTTGATCTGATGGCTACACTCCTACCAATGCAGCACAGGATGTTGTTAGCCTTCTTGGCAACAAACACACTGTTGTCTCATATGCAACTTATTGTCCACTGTAACCCCCAGGTCCTTTTCTGCAGAGCTGCCGCCCAGTCAGTCAGCTCCCAGCCTGTACCGGTGCATGGGATTGTTCCAGGGCTTTGCACTTGTCTTTATAGAACCTCATGAGATTCTTTTGGTCCAATCCTCGAATTTGTCTAGGTCTCTCTGAATCCTAGCCCTACCCTCCCGCATATCTACTACTCCCCGAAGCTTGGTGTCATCTACAAACTTGCTGAGGGTGTACTTTATGCCATCTTCCAGGTCACTGATAAAGATATTGAACAAAACCGGCCACAGGACTGACCCCTGGGGCACACTACTTGATACTGGATGCCAACTAGACATTGAGCCGTTGATTGCTACCCTCTGAGCCCAGTGACCCAGCCAGTTTTTTATCCACCTTACAGTCCATTCATCCAGCCCATACTTCCTTAGCTTACCTCCGAGAATATTGTGGGGGATCACATCAGAAGCCTTGATAAAATCAAAATATACCACATCCACTGGTCTCCCTGCATCCACAGAGCCAGTCATATCATCATAGAAGGCAATCAGGGTGGTCAGGCATGACTTGCCCTTGGCAAATCCATCACCTAATCACCTTCCTAATCACCACCTTCTCCAAGTGCTTAGAAATAGATTCCTTGAGGATCTGCTCCATGATTTTGCCAGGGACTGAGGTGAGGTGAGGCAAACCATGCTAATTATGCTGTTTCAATTTAAAAGCTATTAATTCATTGGAAAATACCTGTAGATATTTCATATGATGGTTTCATAAATGATTCACTCCTACAGCCATTGCTCTGGTGAGCATTTCAGTTGTCCTCATTAAGAGTGCATCTACGTGACAAAATGCAGTGTCATGTAGATAGACATACACTAGCTTATTTAAAGATGAACTGAACAAGATGACTCAAATTCCAGGAGATGTATAATTGTGTTACCTTGAAAAACAGGATAAATGAGTCAGGGCAAAGCTACCATGTTACTACAGTCACACTGCTTCTGGTACCCGAGTTATTTTGTTTTGAGGCAGCTCAGGCTTCTGTACTCAGTGCTTTCTGCCATATAGATAAACTGTCACATTGTTCACACACATGGATTACAGAATCAATTCCACTATCAAGCACTGTGCCTGTTGTTTAGTATACAAGCCATCAGGTATGTCTGTACCACTTCCCCAACACCCTTGAGACTGCCTTCACTCACCCATTCCCACACACATAGGCAACTGGTAGGGGTGGCATGGGGAAGCCTCCCCAGGCAGGGCCATCCCTTGCTGCCACCACTGCTGAGGGCTTCTGTGGGTGCCCCCTGCAGACTCAGGAGGCATCAGTCACCCATGCCCAAACAGCAAGTGCCAAATCCAGAAATGAGTTGGTTAAACCCTGGTTGTTCCTCTCATACATACTAAGGACAGGGAGCTTGAGAGCAGAGGTGAAGGCTGTGTCTTTTGCTATCTTTTGTCTGTTGTTTAGGACTTAGACCTCTTAGGGGCAGGGATCTTCTTTACATTGTGTGTGTATACAGTGACTAATGCCAGGGGTCTCCAAGTTGCCACTTGTATGGCATCACCTGCATACTCACTATAATGGGCTGAGGAATGATACCGAGAGTATAAGGCTGTTGTTCCAGAGGCATAAAGCCAATGTAGGGACTTGCTCCCCAGCCCTACCCCTTGCTGATAGAGTGGGCTATAGCCATCAGAAAGGTGGCATTGCTGGGATGCCTTTGTTTGCACATCATCTGAAGCTACATATTTTTTGTTTGCTGCAGCTGTTTCAGCTGTGTGTAAGCTGGAGCAGTCCCCTGGCTTCAAGCAAATTTAACTCAGTGCTGGTGGACTGGACCTGTGCAGAGTTCTGTCAGAAGTTGGGGGTGCAGCCGTGGGGAGCTATCAGTTCCTTTTGCATACATGTTCCTTTTATTGCAGGCTGTAAATTTATCTTTATTCCCTGGATTTAGCCCCCATCTTTCAGAAACTAACAGTCCTGTGCACAAATGTTGTGCATTTCTTTGAATGAACTCCATTAGGTCTCCATGCCAAAGTGGCTAGCTCTATTTTAAGAAACACAAGCAGGAAGTTATTTACCTGTTGTCAGTCACCCAGAGAGTCTGTGCAGGAAAACATACTTGCCTGGACCCCTAGATTACTTCTTTCACAAGACATGGGAGGGAGCAGAGGGAGGATGGAAGGGGGGAATCAGGCTGTTCTCCACTCATATTGGTTTTATACCAATGTCATTTTAATAAGTGGCTTGAAGTTAGTCCATGTGTCTGTTGTCCATGATTCTGAGAACACAATCAAGATTTTAACCCCAATGTATCTTGGACCCAGACTCAATGCAATTTATCCCTTTCATCTGATTTTTTCATCTGAACTTCTCATGAAAAGAGTTAGAGCTCATCAGAAATGAAAGAAGGCTCTTTAGCAGAGCATCCCTAGGGGAGGAGAGTTGGAGTGAGGCATCCAACCCCTTCAGCCACAAGTCACCAATTCTAGGGAAGGTCAAAATAATCCACTCAATCCATAGGTCCTTCTCTCTCCTTTGCTGACTGATCTGTGGAGACCCAAGGAGGGTCCCTGCATGGCTGGTGGAGGGCAACATGGCTCTATGGCAGGGGTGGGCAAAATATGGCCCACAGGCCAGATCTGGCCCACAAGGCCATTCTATCCGGCCCGCAGGGCCCCTAAAACATTTAGAAAATTAATATTTATCTGCCCTTGGTTCCTGTCAAAAATGACAGGAACCAAGGGCAGTAGGACCCAGGGGAAGCCCAGTGGGCTCCCACAACAACAGGGCCCGCTCAGCCCCGCCCCACAAGCCAGAAGCCCCAGCAGGGGCTTCTGGCCTGGGACCATGTGACAGCCCCGCATCGGAAACTCAAGTAAAGTAAGGGGAAGGTGGGGGGGAAGGGCAGGGGAGGACCCCGGGCAGGGAAAAGTGGTCCAGGGAAAAGCTGAGCACGGGGGGAAAAGCGGCCCCTCGCCCTCCCCGTAGATGGCACCCTGAACTGCAGCCGCTTGCAGCCTGCATGGGGCTGCCTGTGCCTGCTCCAGACAGCCCTGTGTGGGCTGCGAGCAGCTACAGCAGGGAGCGCTGGCCACGGGGCAGGTGAGAGGTCACTTCCCCGCCTCCCCACCTGCTCAGCTTTTCCCTCGGCTCCTTCCTGGTATGGAGAAAAGCGACCCCTCCCCCGCCCTGTGCCCAGATCCCCGTGCTGCAGCCTATCACAGCCCATGCACGGCTGTCCTGAGCAGGCACATGCAGCCCCATGTGGGCTGCGAGTGGCTGCAGTGTGGGGCACTGACCACGGGGCGGGCATGGGCCACTTTTTCCCCCACCCTGCACTCAGCACCACCTTGTAATCCGGCCCCACTGCCAGCCTGGGCCCTGCACCATTGGGGCTGCGTGTGGTGACAGCAGCTGCGGCCCCCCCCCCCCCCCGCTTGCCACCCCAGGCAGTGTTTGCCACCGCCACCTGTGGGCTACCCAGCGTGTGAGCTCTGGGAGGGCAGCAGCAACCAACACTGCCTGGCGCTGTAAGTGGGGGGTGCTGCAGCTGCTGCCACCAATGGGCAAGCCCAGGGCCAGCGCAGAGCCCAGGCTGGCAGTGGGGCCAGGTTACAAGCTGATGCTGAGTGCAGGGAAAAGCAGCCCTTTGTTCACTCCGTGGCCAGCGCCCCACACTGAAGCCACTCACAGCCTGCGTGGGGCTGCCTGAGCCTGCTCCAGACAGCCCTGTGTGGGCTGCAAGCACCTGCAGCAGGGAGCACCATGGGGCAGGCGAAGGGCCGCTTTTCCCCATGCTCAGCACCAGCTTCTTCCCTGATGGCGAGCAGGGGGTCAGGGCTGTGCGCTGCCCCCCGCCTGTACCACGGGGCTGGGGGGCATTGAGAGTGAGCAAGTGCGGGAGCCAGCGGGAGCACGGGGCCCGCACTGGTGTTCCGGGGCCAGAGCAGGGTGTCAGGAGCGTCGGGCCCCAGCCGGCAGGGGCTCTATGGAACCAGGCCAGCTCCCCCCTCTCCCTGCTGGTGCAGTCCAGCCCGGCTCCACAGACCCCTGTCAGCCTGCGCCCCGCTGTGGGCCCCACCAGTGCTGGCCCTGGGACATTGGTCCCAAGATGGTGACCAGGGGGCCAGGCATCTGTCAAAGGGCGGGGCTACCCATGTGACCCTCGACAGCCTGCCAAAACTGGGTAAGCAGCCCTCCGCCTGAAATAATTGCCCATCCCTGCTCTATGGTCTTGGACAATGCACTGGAGCATGAGCTACTTTGTGTCTCCCTGAAGTGGCCTATCTTCAGTACTATTCTGAGAATAGGGGCTGTAGTTTCTCTCAGGATCTAAGCACTATACAGCTCAGCAAATTCCAAAAAAGGAAAAAAACAAAGAAACAGAACACCACACAGTGTAAAAGTCACAATTAAAAAAAATCTTTCTGTTTTGATATTAGTAACACGTGGAAGAAAATTTGATTTGATTCCTAAAAGTATTTTGGTATATAGCTAGAGTCAGCAAGCTACTGGCCTGTGGAGTGAGTTTATGCAGCTCACAAAGCCAATTACTGGTGATGATCTGGCCCACACAGTGATTTTATTTAGCCTGCAAGGCCCAGATATTGGTGGTGATTTGACAGTAGGGTCTTCTGTGGCAATTCAGCAGCACGAGGCTTCAGCAGCAACAGCTGGAGGGGTTTGTGCACATGGTGACAAACTGGTGGTGAAAAAAACAGTGACCAGATTGAAAGCGCTGGCTTGCCATGGATCAAGCGCCACTAGTTTGATCTGCCACTTCTAAAGGTTACCAACCCCTGGCATATAGCATACAACTTGACAAGGTCTCTTGAAAGGGGAGTGGGGGAAGGGCAAAGTGGGACTAAGAGAATAGCTAGGCCAAAAGTACATGTTCCAGTTCAGAGTTTGAGATCTTAATTTCCCCATTGATAAATCTGGGACAGCTGATATCAGAAGAGTTCAGAGTGTTCAAGCAATGCAGGTGAGGCCATATTTAATGCACTTGGCAATTTAGGCAACTAATTAGCGCTACCACATCAGACTAGTTCTCAACATCATTTGTTTCTTAAAATATGTAGAACTGTATGGCAAATGAATAAAAACCAATGAGGAGAAAATAAATTTCAGCTGCTTCACTGGTCTTTTATCCTCAGGGGATGGAGGGAAGAGAGTGTCATCATCACAAAAGCTAAACTGCAATAAATAAATCTTAAAAATTGTCACACCATTGTACATAATATAATTGCAATTTTTACAACTACAGTCCATAAAAACTAGTATCTTTGACACAGGAACAATTCTGAAAATTGAAAAACATATAGTATTATCTGCTTTGATGTCCATTCTCTAGTCATAATGAGTCACTCCAGATGGTGCTGCTCTACAGTGCAATTAATAAATTTCTCAGTGGCACCAACTCTAAGATTACAGGATTTTGCCTCAGACTTGAAGCATGCATTAATCAGCTGTGCTGCGCCGTCTGTTATACCTTATTTTTTAATTAACAAATTCAGTGTGGGGAAATAGTACCTACAGGCACTGATAATGCAATGTGCAGCACAGCTTGCAAAAATAAGTCTACACTTTTTTGTAATTTGAGAGTTAATGCTTACAGATGCAAGGCCCTGATCTAGCAGGTACTAAAAGCACATGTTTATCTTTGCATATGTGAGTACTTCCAATGGCTCCAATGGATAAAGTCACCTGAATAAAGGTAAGGACTGACTGCGGGATGGGGTCCCAAGAGTTTAGAATTTCCCATTCCCACTGAAACCATAACAAAACTCCCATCAGCTTCTAGAGGGAAGGATCAATCTCTATAACACGTGAGATATACTAGTTATTATACTGACAATATGAAATACACAAGGGAAGGTGAGTGAAGAAAAGGAACTAAATTTAATGAAAGACAGACGAAACTTAAAAAAAAACTTCCTACAGTAATGTTTGATCAACCCTTCTCTTACCTTCAATATTAGTTTCAGGGCCTTATTACACCCTCTAGTGGGGGAAGAATCCATATGAAAGAGTCAGGAGGATAAAACTCACCAGGGTTCTTTTCCTGCTAAACTCCCCCAAAACCCACCCCTCTGATTACTCCATGGGGCAGGGTTTGGAAGGGGAGGGGTCTGGAACCCATGGCTCCATTGACCTCTGAGTGAATATAAGTGAGAACTGTATCTGCACAGACTCTGTTGCAGCTGTGCTACTAAAGAACCCACAAGAAGCTAGTGTTCAAGAAACCCCTGACAGAAGTGCCCATAGCACCACTGAAAAATGAATAAGGCCTCAGGCCATAGTCATTCTTCTGCAGATTCCTACATGCCAGCTGAAGGTAAGATAACAATTAGTCCAACAATTCCACCCCAATCTGGACAAATCCAGGAAGTTGCATAGAGAACCCAACATGGGGAAAGGGAAAACAGCGTCACAATGAGGCCAATCCTCCCTTCTTTCCTTGTTGATCAAAAGAGGCTTCCTCTTAGTTTCATAGCTTCATAGTAGTTAGGGTCAGGAGGAACCTGAACAGATCATCTACCCTGACCCCCTGCCACAGGCAGGGATGAATGGCGGGGTCACAAGACCCCAGACCGG
>NW_005842263.1:1760923-1770223 GCF_000455745.1 Alligator sinensis | reverse complement strand
ATGCATGACAAGGTATGGCTGGCCTTGCTGGCTGCGGTCTGGCATTGGCGGCTCATGTTCATCTTGGAGTCAATAATGACTCCAAGATCCCTTTCCACATCTGTGCTTTCAAGAAGGGAACTCCCCAGCCTGTATGTATGCTGTGGATTCCTTCTCCCAAGGTGCAGCATTCTGCATTTGTCTACGTTGAACCCCATCCTATTCTCATCTGCCCACTTTTGTAGTCTGTCTAAATCTAGTTGCAGCCTCTCTCTCCCTTCAAGTGTGTCCACCTTGCCCCACGTCTTAGTGTCATCAGCAAACTTGGACAGCGTGCTTTCCACCCCCTCATCCAAGTCACTGATGAAGATGTTAAACAGTGTGGGCCTGAGCCCTGGGGTACCCCACTGCTCACATCTTGCCAGGTTGAGTGCAACCCGTCTACCACTACTCTCTGGGTGCGCCCCATCAGCCAATTTTTTACCCATCTAACTGTGCAGGCATCCATGCCACAGTCACTTAATTTATTGATGAAGATGGGGTGAGAGACAGTGTCAAAGGCCTTCTTAAAGTCCAGAAAGACTACATCCATGGCAACACCATCATCCAAGAATTTAGTTACTTGGTCATAAAAGGCAATCAGGTTGGTCTTATGTGAGAAGGAATCATGTCATCCCCAGTTATATCTTGTAAGGTATGACAAGATTGAGCCCTGGAGTGACCGTAACGCACCCTAGTGGCCATGTTATTCCTGCCCCTTGCCGACTCCTTGGATACTCCACCTTTCCTCTTGATCTACTTTTCCCCCTAGTAGCTCCCGGGACCTCTTTGGCGCTTTGCAGCTTCCCCACCTCCATGCACCCGGTGAGATTGCTTTCCTCTTTCTCTTTAGGGCATTTTCCTGTCAAATAGTCCCTCAGCCCCTATCCTGGGAGTACCATCCTTCCTTTTCCCCTTAGAGCGATACCTCCTCAGGTTGGAGGCTCATTGTTATTAGTCCACGTGTAACTACATACCTCATGCCCATAAACCCCACTATTATTAGCACCATCACATGCCTTTTTAAATGGCATAGCTGGTCCCTCTGGATTTGGGCTGTCCATTTTCTGGTGGGCTCCACTTCTACCATGGTTTGAATCCTGACCCTTTAATGCAAGTTTGGACTCCTCATGTGTTTGGGTAGATGGTCCTGTTTCTGCTTTTAGGACCTATGTTGTCTTCCTTGGGGTTTTCTCCCAGTGTCCTGGTCCCAAAACTCCCATTCATGGCTGTGGTGGACACTGTCATGGCCCCCTCTTCTTCCAGCCACCCTTTTCATTGAGGCTGCAGTGGAGACAAGGCTTTGTGCTACTTCTATAGTCAGACCTACCCTACCCCCTCCCGGTGTTGACAACCCAACCCTTGGCACTATTTATTTTGGGTTTCCTGCAACCTTCCCCCATGGGTGTGATTTTGTTCAGGATCTTCTTTCTCCCAGTCCTTTCTTGGGTCTACCACTCAGTTTCTCTTCCGCCTCCCTTAAGTGGGGTTTGTGACTTTTCTTGTTGTGGAGCTGTGGCTGACTTCACCTTGCCTCTCCCAACTCTGCCTTTAACTACAGAATTTGGCTCCCAAGGCCATGACCTAGTGCTCATCCTCCACCTGCTCTAATATCTTATCTCTCTCCTTTGGTGAGGCCTCATACTGGCTGGTGAGTCAGTCTTGCCAGCTATTTACATAGTCCTTCCGTCTTCTGGTTGACTCAAGCTCAGTGAGGCTTGGCTGCTGCTCTTTTGCCTTTTCTGTATCTGTCAATAGGCTTTTGCAGCTGGTCTGTCCTTTGCACAGCTCTTTAACCTGGGTTTGGGTCTCGGTAAAATACTACTTCTCACTGTAGTATTTTCCTGGCATCTTCTAGCTGGAAGTACTTCCTCTGCCAGGTCTCTACTTCTTCATGGAGCTCCTCCTCTCACTCCTCCTGGGAACTCAGTTGTCTCTCCAGGGTTTATGTGGTTATTTTCTGCTCCTTCACTAGTTTGGGGTGGCTTGGCACCTCACCTGTCTTGACTGTGTCCCTCTCTGCCTTCTTGGAGGCCATGGCAATAACCTTTTTCAGAAGCATTTGTAGCTTCTCCTCATACTTCTTGCTCTTCTCTGAGCCACTTTAGTTTATTTCTGTCAAACTCTGCTGCAATTAAGCATTTTACTTCCTTAGCTTTTCTTTCCATTTCCCCTTTCTGCAGGAGCTCTTTCAAAGAAGCCACTTCTGCTTTGGTCCATTTATATTGGCACCTCCCTACCATGACGTCCCTCTGTAAGCAACCAAAAAACTTAAGTCCTTACCTCCCTCCAGCCCTCAGTCCAAGAGAAAGCCTGGCTTCAAGACACTTCCCTTTTTCTTTGTGTTGCATAAGCCAACTTCCTTGCTCAGCATAGTGGTTTTTTGTGGATTGCACTCTGGGGTGTCTATGGGCAGAATCCTATTTCACTTTATGTGCTCAAATGTAAGTACCAACTATGTGGGCTCATCTACATGAGACACTTCCTACGCATTAGCCTAATAACACTGCACAGTAGCCTGGTGGTTAAAAACCATGCTAATAGCCTATTGCACAGTGTTATTAAGCTAATGTGTAGTAAGCATCACAAAATAACTGCTCCGGTGCTACTGTACAGTAACTCTAGTTACTTAGCATTTACTTAGTACTTTATCAAGCAAGTACTAAACTAAATGCACAGTATCTAATGAGCATTAATGAGCATGTAGATGTGCCCAGTAAGTACCATTTTGGCACTTACACCCAGCTTGTGATCCTACTCCATTTAAACTGTGGGTATGCAAGTGTCCACATAACTACTAAGCAGACGTAGTAATCTGTGCTGTGGCCAGGTAGGTATACATCTCTGTACTTGGATACTTAGGCTGACATAAATCCTGAAATTGAGGCTGGGCAAATGACTAGTGGGTGTTAGATGGAGGAAGAGAGACCACCCATATTTTAGTCCAGTTGTTTAATCGTTAGGGAACTCATCCAGGAATAAGAGCCTCAGGTTCTAGAGCCCTCCCCGCCACCATCCAAAAGAGATTTAAATCTACATTTCTCTGATCTACCAGGCTACAGGTTAGACAACAGCAAGTTCCCTCTTCAGCCTCCCAGCTTCCTGTCTCCATACTGTATGTTAAATAAGATCTCAAAGTGCACATAAGTGCCAAAACCAACACTTACAGAGTGGAGTCAGTGCCATTAAAGTGAAAGAGGATTCTATCCTAAGTCTGTCCATGAATTGTACAGGGAAACCATGTGTCCCAGATAGAAGTGGATTTCAACAGGCAGCTAGAAACCTGAACATTAGCAACACTAAGCCGATGTCCCCTTTATCTAGACTAAAGTGAGAGAGAGAGGAAAGACAGGGAAAGAAATATAGAAAGCAGGAGAATAAGGATACCCAGAGGGTAAAAAATATCCCTTGAGGTTCCAGAGAAAGATAAATTTAAGAGCCAGGAACTACATAATTCTAATCTCCGCACTGACACTGACACTGACACTGACTTTCCCAAGTCACCGATTGATCTTACTGCCTCAGCTCGCCATCAACAAAAGGGATGCTAATAATACTCACCTACCTCAACAGGGCCTTACGAGGATTAATTAGGTACAGCTCTTTGAACATGGAAAGTTCAGAGTCACATTCTTCTGCTGACATCACAATATTCTTGAGGTTTATAATGTCCCCAGGGAACTCTATCAAGTATATATTTATTTCTGAGCCACAGTTGCTAATCATTTGTTATCTGCTATGTATGTAAAAATCTATATCTGCTTGGCTTGCCTTCACTTGTTTTCCAAAACTGGCTGATTGAAGCTGAAGCTGAAATTGATTTGCCCAGTTTGTGGTGGTATGTCTCCAGGGATTGTTACACCTGAGCTCAGCCATAGCCTCTACATCAATTAATCATTATGGGGCCTCGTGGAATTACAGTGAGTGAGAGAGAACGAGAGCAGGAGTGAGAGTGAGCTAGCTTTGCCACTGTTATGTGGGTTATGTAACTTAAGGTATTTTTATAATTAGCCTGGTTTTACTTTGTCGTCCATTTCAATAATATAGCAGTGTTTGTGATGTACTAGCCCTATGAATGTTCATAAAAGGAGCTAAATGAAATAAAAGATGCATTTTATCAATTTCTTCTAGGCACTCACAAGAATTGGATTAGAAACGTATTCAGATTAAAGGGAATTTTGAAAGCTGGGGAGAAAAGAGTTTGGTCCACCTGGACAAAACTTAAAAAGGAAGTGGGAAAGCCACACAGGGTTACCCCTACTTATTGCCTCTCACAAGTACTTTGGAGATAAGGAGCTTCAGACTGGTAGTGGGGGGCTTTGCTGTTTCATTTCTTGGTTTGACGCATGTGAACAGGAAGTCCGTGAGCAGGGCATGCTTCTCAGTGGAAGTCTCAGCAGTCTGGGAAAGCGTTACAGCTATAATCTTATGACTTTAATTAATTCTTTCATGTATGGACTAACTAATCTATGAGGTGCAAATTTACCTTTCCTCTGCCTGACTTCATACTAACATGGTTAACTGCCTCTTTTTCCTTCCAATACAATTGTTTTCTTTCCAGGGCAAGTTGTGGTGATTTTTCTCCATTTCAGCTATGAATCTAGATTCATATCTCTTAATTGTGAAATGGAGTTTGAATATCTTTCTGTGTGTTGACTCAGTGTTACACCACTATTCAATACCACTGTCATTCCCCACAACTTAGATAAAGCCATATATAAAAATATTCACTGCTGGCACAGCTCAGTGCAATTCTATTGAATTTCAAAGAGTATCATACATGTATACCAGGAATGAATAATGTGTAATCTTGTAAATCACAGACTATGTGAATATCAAGCTGATGAGAGCAAATTCAGTCCTAAGATATATTCATGTATATATGCCAGTTCTGAATTTATGTTACCAAATTACCTAGGGTTGGATTCTGCTCCATCCTTCATGCTGAATATCATCCCAAGTGAGTAATCTTGTTGTATATGGATTAAATTCATGGATAGTAGAAATGGAAATGACTCAGTTTGATTCAATTAAGTTGCACTGGGTTACACCAGCAGTGAATTGTTTCCTATGACTTTGTCCAACACTTTATTAAAGTCACCAGTACTAGTTGGTGAAGTAGAATTGGTCTGCATTGTCTTGGAAACTGAACAGTAAGTATAAGAAAAAGGATCATGATATATGTGAGTGAATTAATGTATTCATTCCTGATTCACATTACAAGCCCTACAGGACAAGAAATTTTGATGATTAAGTACTAGATTTTCTGAAAAGGCTCGTGCTGTCAGTACGGAAGATAGTGATGGATGGGCTTACAGCTTTGCTTGTGTTTCTATGATGTGGAAATCATCCATACATTTTATTGAATTTAACTTTCATAGTGTGGGGGGTGGGGGGGAGAGATTATAAATTTATACAATTATAAAAGATCTGTGCGATCTTGACCTATATTCTGTGGCAAAGTCTCTATGGCATTTAGTTCTAGCACAGGAGAAATTCTATAGCAGGTTCAGACAAATTAGAAATGGAACTTTTTTCAGCTAGGTGGGACAATGACTAATAGGGTCAGTACACTGTGGTTTTTATTTTATTTTACATTGTCACAACATCTTCAGATTTCCTCATACTGCAAAATTCTATTTTGAAAGTGACTGACTGTGAATTGTGAGGGTTGAAGCTGAAAAGTCAGGTAACAGGGTGGGTAACAAGTAGGGCCCTGGCATCTTGGAAGATGTGGGAGACAGTTGGGGATTGTTGGTAAGTAAGTAAACTGGATATTGCTGCTAAAATGTCAAGCAGTCACTAGTAGCTCCACAATTTCAGCTCTCAGCATCAGGCTTCATTGTGAACATCCCATTGAGAAGAGAGGTAGTTAGCCATGTTAGTTTTCAAGTCTGGGGGAAAAGGCAGGGCAGGGTGGCACATTATGCCTCTCTGAACCAGTTAGTTTCTAAGTTTTCATAGGTGCCAGCCTAGTTTGTAATATATATACAACGAATGGGCTTGCATTCATAGCATCTGAGGAAGCAGAAGCTGTGAAAACTTATGCCTTTCTGAACCATTTAATCTCTAAGAGACACCCTGCCCTCTCTTACCTCATGAGAAGAATGGAAGCCAGCGTCATTTCTTTCAGAGCTACAAGTTTCGATTCTCTACAGACTTTGTGAAACGCCAGTGAAATGGTTTATTTTGAAAAATTAAAGCTTCAAGAGCATAATTTTGCAGTAAAACATTGATTCTACTGAAAATGTTGTTGGTGCAGAATTTTAGTGCAAATGGGTCTCTGACAATAATATTTTGTTGTTACAGTGAACAGGAAAGAATTATACAATATAAGGCAATAGGGGAGAACATATGCAGCTTTTTGGAAAATCTGCAGGAAAAAACTATATTTCTATATATAGATCAATTAAGAAGGAAACATTATTGTTAAGTTCCTAATTGAAGACTGAAATAGTGCCAAGCAGTAAAAACTCACAAGACATCATTTATAAATGTGATGAAAAGACTTCCATTGATTACACTACCCAGAATAGATAAATGAAACCAGAGCACCATCTGATGGGATTAGTGACTACAGCTCTGAGGCTTTTGGAGAACTAGATCGATAAGCAGAGAGGAAGGTTACAACTTAATATTTAAATAATATAGTTTAGTTTTAGACATTAACTTTCTATTATGGCCACTTAGTCACTGAGAACACATTTGCTTATCCTCATCCTGCTAAGCTCAATGCAGAGGATGACTTTATTCATCAATAGATGAGTAGCGGCAGTCTGACTGCCTCAAGTTTCCTGTTTACTTGCTATGACACCACTCCCCAGGCTATGCAGGGTTTCCAACTGTCCATAAATTAAAAAACAATCTAAAAACACCTGTCTGTGAAAAA
This sequence comes from Alligator sinensis, assembly GCF_000455745.1. Taxonomy (NCBI): domain Eukaryota; kingdom Metazoa; phylum Chordata; order Crocodylia; family Alligatoridae; genus Alligator; species Alligator sinensis. Next base: position 1,763,316 of record NW_005842263.1, on the reverse strand, counting down.
AAATGGAGCAGTTTGTAAAAACACTAAGCAACAATTGTCACCTGGTGTCTGAGCAGAAGTGCAGCTCAGCTCAGGGCTTTTAGGTCCTCAGTACCCTTGTCCCCCTCACCAGTCATGTGCTACTGATGATGCATCCTGTCACCTGCTTGTAACACTGCTGGGTCTCAGGTAGGTAGCTCAGTGTTGCCCTGGGCAAGATGGGGAGGAGGTGGTGTAGCTGGGATGAAGCTGCAGGATCAGAAGGGGGAGAGATTGGTGGGGGGTGTATGCCAGGATGGGGGAAGAAGGGCTAGTGGGTAAGGCTGGGAGGAGTGCTGGGGGGCACTGTTGTACACTGTAGGGTATGGTTGGGGGTATCAGGGTGTGAGGGTGAGCAGGAGATCCCTGGGGTGGAGGCAGTACAGGATAAAACCATTGTTGCAGTCAAGCAGTGTTACCAACACAAGTTTGGGGTTTTTTGCTGAGAATCTGCAACATTTTTACTGACAGCCAAATTCTTCTACTATGGTTGTTGTTAAACCCCCAAATTTGAACAGAGCCCTAGTTACTGCCATCTAGGGCCTGGCAGAAGGGCTACATTTACATTATGTAAAACATATGTCAGTAAAACCATATGTCAATATAAAAAGTTTGATTGTCTGTACAAAGTTTTCAGATTGTCAGTAAAAAAAAAACCTTGGGTTGGCAACTCTGACTGCATACATTGTCATCAGCAAAAGAGAGAAATATAAGTGATACTCAATCCAGAGGCATTTTTTTTCTAGTCAAGCATACTAAACAAGTTTATAACTGACAGAAAATTTCTTTAACATGGGGTCATATAAGAAGCAGGCACAGTTTGCACTGGTATGAGAACCATTCCAGTTAGTCACTCAAAAAAGGGTTGAGGCCCATGTTTAGAAACAGAACCCAGAGTTCTCCTAGTCCTGACCTGGAACAAGTCTGCTATCTTCTATGGACTTGAAACCTTCTCTGTAAATCCGTAGCTCAATGCATGGACTAAGATATTACTGTTTGTAGAGCACTTTATGGTCAAGGTGCTAGAGAAGTTGAAACCTGTTATTTCCATGGAACTGGGACAGAGTTTCAGCCTGTTATAGGTCCAATTGTGGGAGTGGAATGACCACTCCTCCTTCTGTCATGGCATCTGTCAGAACGTGTCACAGTTAATTGTTCTTTCTATGTACAATGCTGCAATTCTGTCAGCATCCCCGTATCTGTGTGTGACATGGAAGACACTGAGGGCGCATCTACACATGCAAGCACGTGTGCTTGCAGCAGCTCAAATAGAAGCGGTGAAAATTTGAGCCGGGGCTTTTTGCCTCAGTGCATGTGCTCAGACATGCTCTTTGCTGTGAAACAAATTGTGCCACTTGGGACAAAATAACCCTGCCTGGCTCCTCCTGGATCTGCAGCCAGGGGGAGCTAGAGCCTGGGGCCAGCACTTGTGCTGTCCCCAGCAGTATAAAAAGCTATCCTGTCATGGTTTCAGCAGTATAAAAACCTGCCCTGGCCAGCAGCTCAGGGTTACTTCTCTCAGGAGCTGCTGGGGAGAAGATGGCCAGGCTCTTTCCTACTTCTGGCTACTGCTAGCTTGGTCTCAGAGCTTTTGGGAGTAAGTTGGCTTGGGCTTCTGACCTCCCCACTCAGGGAGAGACCTATTGCATTGCAGTGCACCCCAGCACCGCACCCCAGTTTCTGCACCTCTGTTCTGGCCTGCTGCCCAGCCAAGCTGTGGTCAGGGGACAGCCTGGGGAGGAAGCTTGCACTGCCTGTGGGCCCCTCCCCACCATCACTGCTGGAGCCTAAAGGTGCTTTGCCTGCCCCAGCTGCCTTGGCAGGCCACCCCCACCTTCACCTCCACTTTCACCAGAAGCACACCTTGAATGACTGAACTGGATGGCTCCCACCATCACTGTTGCTACTACTGCTGCTATTGTTTCTGCTGCTACCCCCTCTCAGGAGAGAGGGAGATTCCCTGCTGCACCGCCTAACACCACACCTACACTGGATTACTTCCTAATTGACTGACTGCTCCTGCCCTCCCCCACAGCTACCCAACTGCATCTGATCCTGCTTTGTCTTTCTGCCTACTGCTCTGCTGCTGAGTGCCTGGCTGGAGGCCTGAGGGGCTTCTGGACAGATCTTCAACAAACAAAGCCCCTCCACTGCTCCAGCCATCTTTTACATCTGCCTCAGCAGCCTTCCCTGTGTGTTCTTGCCCTTGTGTGGTAAGTCCTGTGGTCCACCTCCTATGCCCTGGTGTTTGTTGTGTGGCTGAGTAATCCAGCTTGAGTTTTCCCCAGCCCTTGTGTGTATCTGTGTTCCCCCTCCCTGACATTCCCAAAGCATAGGTCCCCCATTGTTTTTTCCTGTAGGGCTGTAGCTCAGTG
>NW_005842263.1:1758346-1760836 GCF_000455745.1 Alligator sinensis | reverse complement strand
CCCCCACAGAGCTTCCTGCAGCCCCCACTATAGGTGCATATCCCAACCAAGCCCCTAAGGGAATGCATGCCCCTGCAGCCTCCACCCCGGAGGCAGAGTCCAACCAACCTCCTCCAGGGGTGGAGAAGCCTGCAACCTCTGCTGCAGGGGCAGGTGGGACTTCAGTAGGGAGCAAACAGGGACAGAGGGTCGCCCTGGCCAGGCTTCCCCCCTCCCTCCGGAGGGGTTCCCAAACCCCCTCTCCCGTCATCGTGGACCAAGGGCAAGGGCAGTGGGAAGGACTCCTCTTCGGCCTCCTCCACATCTGGGGGTGGGAAAGGCAAAGGCCCTGCCCCCAAGCTTAAACCACCAGTGCCTAAGGGGACCAGGTGCACTATACCAGCTAGCACACTTACTCAGCCTGTCCCTGGCCCTAGCCCTGGCTCTACCAACGTGGCCCCCTGGGGGGTGGAAAACCACAGCTATGCACAGGCAGCTGCAGGGAGACCCAAATCTGGGGGGCCTGGACCCTCTACCACTGGACCTTCCAGCTCGGGCAGTGGGGCCCCCTTTCTGGCACTCACCCGTAGGCACGGGGTGAAGTGCCAACTGTCCAAGTGGGAGAACCTGCACTTTGAGACCTGGGTGTAGGCCTTGGCTTGGGTAGTAGGGGCCCTCAAGATCATGGTAGCCTCCCGCTTTCATGGCAAGGGGGTCTTTTTCCTTACCTTGGAGGTCACCGCACAAAAAATGGTGGAGAGGGGGCTCGTGGTGGAGGGTGAATACTTCCCCCTCGAGCCTCTAGAAGAGCTGGGGACTAGAATGGTTCTCAGCTTCGTCCCTCCATATATCCCCAGTTGGGCAGGTCCCCTCTGGGCATAAAGGCAAGAGGAAGGCTCGAGCATAGCTGGAGCCCTCTGACGTGGAGGACTCCTCTCCCCCTCCCAAGACCACCAAATGGGGGGGAAGGAGCGGGCCAGCCTCCAGGGGCCTCCCCAGCTGTACCTGACACCCCACCCCCGGGAAAGATCAAATGGGTGATCCCCATGGAAGAGGTTTTGGGGCTGTTAGATAGTCCCAAACAGGAGCCCATGGAGGAAGCCCCTCATTCTGCTGACCAGGGCCTACACCCTGAAACAATGGGCACTGAGGCCTACCCAAAGTTAATGGAGCCACCTCCCTCTGACAATCTGGGTGATACAGAGGTCCTGGGGTTCACCCTGGTGAGTCCTGAGGGAGGAGGTCCCCTTTCCCAGGACCCCAAGGCAGACGCTGAAGCCACCCTAGTGCCTGATGGGTCTCTTCCTGCTCCCCCCCAGAAAAACGTCACCTCTAGCCTGCCCCATAGTCCTGCAACAGAGGGGTTGTGGTGGGAGTCCCCTAATCAACAGGCCGATCTTATTGGGGACCATGCCCTGACCCAGTTTTTTTCCCCTGGGGTTTTGTTTGGCCATCTAATTTTGTTCCCTCGCTGCAAATTTGCAGTGGGGGGAACATTATTTTCCCCTACATGTGCCTCTTGCAGCATCTCAAAGGGGTTTGAGACTTGGCTGACCAGAGAAATCCAGGGCAGCCTGCGGACTAAAAGGGGGGCATATAAAAAGTGGAAATGGGGAGAGATTACCGAAAAGGAGTATACCTCCTCTGCTCGCACTTGTAGGGAGGCAGTTAGATGGGCTAAAGCTACCATGGAGCTGAGGATGGCATCCGAAGTAAAGGATAACAAAAATTTGTTTTTTAGATATACAGGGAGTAAAAGGAAGGCCCAGGGAGGAATAGGACCCCTACTAAATGGGCAGAAGCAATTGGTGACGGACAGGAGGAAGAAGGCTGAACTCCTCAACGAGTTCTTTGCCTCAGTGTTCCTAAGAGAGGGGCAAGACAAGTCTCTCACTGGGGTTGTAGAGAGGCAGCAGCAAGGCACCAGACTGCCATGTGTAGACCCTGAGATGGTGCAGAGTCACTTGGAGGAACTGGATGCCTTTAAGTCGGCAGGCCCAGATGAACTATAACCTCCTCCGGGGGGTACTGAGGGCACTGGCTGACGTCATTGCACAGCCACTGGCAGTAATATTTGAACACTTATGGCACACGGGCCAGGTCCCGGAGGACTGGAAAAGGGCCAATGTGGTCCCCATTTTCAAGAAGGGGAGGAAGGAGGACCTGGGCAACTATAGGCCAGTCAGTCTCAACTCCATCCTAGGCAAAGTCTTCGAAAAAATTATCAAGGCTCATATTTGCGAGAGCCCAGCAGGACAAATTATGCTGAGGGGAAACCAGCACGGGTTCGTAGCAGGTAGATCATGCCTGACTAAACTAATCTAGTCTCTTTTTATGACCAGGTTACAAAACACCTGGATGCAGGAGTAGGGATTGAAGTCGTATACTTAGACCTCAGGAAGGCCTTCGATATGGTATCCCACCCCATACTGTTAAACAAGTTAAGAGGCTGTGATTTGGATGACTACACAGTCCGGTGGGTGGCGAATTGGCTAGAGGGTCGCACCCAGA
>NW_005842263.1:1745617-1757761 GCF_000455745.1 Alligator sinensis | reverse complement strand
CTCTTTCCTGCCTATGCAGGGGGTCGGACTCGATGATCTATTGAGGTCCCTTCCGACCCTAGCATCTATGAATCTATGAAAGCAAATAAAAGGTTGGGCTGTAGACCTGTTTCTGCCTTGTTTATCAGTAGTCTACTCACAAGGTTACCTATAATCTGGGTAACAGACGTGTCTGAAAAACAAGAATGCTAATTTTGGACAGGATCCTATGATAAATATGGAAGCAATGGATTATGAAGATGGACACGGTCGGTGTGCAGAGCTGGTTGCAGGGAGACTCCAAGACCGTGTCACCATGATGCCTCGCACGAGGACCTTCTTGGAGCGGCATCCTTCAGGAACCGTGGAAGCAATGGATTATGAAGATGGAGGTGTGCTGATACTTTAATGCAAGGTCCTGATGGAAATTATGCTCACATATCATATATTCACATTATGTGTGGCTGTGATAAGTATTTGTGAGTAACAGAGACACTGTTGCTAATAGGCCCTATGACAGTGAGGCTACTAAGGCTACTTTGCACTACTTGGAAGCTTGGGAGTACACTACAATTTTGTTCAGCTTGGACCTTGTGCACTTACCCATCTGATTTCTTCATTAGATATAATGAGAACTACAGCACAAGAAAAATCCTGGAACAAGAGGGAAATTAATAGTGTGTGGAAGGAACTCTATATTTACCCTTTTTCCATAGTCCATCTTGGTGTACTGAGGTGAAATATCCCAGTATTAGAAAAATTGCCATACTATTCTCCAACAAGGGGAGTCTTGTTGATGGCTAAATATATTTAAATTAGGGAATGTAGTTTCTCAAGACACAGTAAAAAGACAGTATTGTTAACTGTCAGTGCCCATAATTTAGTAGATAATTGCAGATGTGCATGAGCTACGCTTATGACTGATTAAACTGATTTACTCAGTAATTGAAGGCTTTCTGTAATATCTATACTATGTTATTTTCAAACAATAGAAGAATAAGGGCTAACGGCTATTCTCCCTATGTGCAAATAAATCATCTTGCTATTATAAAGCAAAAGCATTGTGTTTTGCCAGACTCGCAACAAGGAAATCATTATCTGTCTAGCCTGTAAACTGGAAATTATAATCTATATATCCAGAATTAAAAATCTAATTAAAACATTATTATGGGTTCAAAAGAAATAATGGGGAGGGGGGAAGAATAACTTTGGGGCCCACCAGATCAAGGGTCCAACCCCATACCCACTGAATTACTAGTCCACCTTTCTTCAGTCTACCTTGCTCCCTCAAGGGTTGCTTTTTTGGCCATAGGGAAATCACCACAGCATGCCAGTGCTGATCATCTCTGTCCAATAGGAGGCATGAATGAGAGAGAAAAAGCATAGGTGGGACACCCCTCAGTGGTCCTCAGCTTTTACATTAGTCCTTGGCACCCAGATTATTTTAGAGTAGTCTTCAGCCCAGTGCTCAATACCACCAGGTTTTGTGGGGCTCAAAAAGGTGGATTATAACCAATTTTACACCTGTCTTCTGTGCACTTTGTATTTTTTGTGCCCAGTTAAAAAATTGTCCCATTTTATCTTCAATGAGAGCAGAACCTAGCCTTTCTTTTATTATCTATTTTCTACAAGAGCAAGATGTCACGATATAAAAATATATTTCACTATTATATACTTGAAATAATGGCAGCCACCAGGAAGCCTGTGTCACTGCTGTTGGTGCTGTAGCCAAAACCACTGTTAAAGGAGATAAATGATCATTTCCCTCACATCTCCCCCTTCTCCCACTGCCCAGGGTGCTGCAGTTCTGCCCTGTATTGGCTGGCTTATTGATGGACAGATGGTGCCCTGAATTGGGTATACAGAGAGGAAAATATCTGTTTAATTTGGCATTTTCTCACAGAAGATCTATCACTATTGAAATTCTGTGCTTCAGGATCTGATTTGGTGAGGTGCTGAGCTCTTTTTGATTTCAGCGGGAACTGAAAATAGTTATCACTTTGCAGAAAGCAATCCATGCCTGGAAAGTTTGGGGTTAAAACAAGTCTCATGACTTAACTATTTAAGGCTGGCATTGGCAAAGCTGTTTTGATACTTGCATAATGCTTATCTAGTGATACCAGCTTCTAGCTTTCACAAGCAGTAAAATTAATCTTCCTAACAGAAAAATCAACAATGTTGCAAATACATTTTAGGAACTAACACAATTTCATGCACAAATTTAGCATAAGTGATATATATACTTTCTTAATTTCAAAAAGCATCTATAATTCCCATGTCTCCCACTCATTGGGTGTGTCTACACATACAATTAATAGGCACTTGTACACGAAATGCCATTAACATGTACATGTGACAAAAATTTTACTTTGTGTGGCTTAATGGTGTCACACTGTCTAATGGGGGGTTTAAATGACTTTGCATCATTACAAACTAAACTACATCTGGATGTAGTTTAGTTTGCAACAATGCATTGCAGCTGTCAGTTCACCTCCCGGCCATGGGAGAGATGGGCAGGCTCCACAGAAAAAAGGATCAAACCCCTCGCTGCTTCTGTCTTCAGTGGGTGTCGTTGAACAAGTTTTAGTTAAAGCAGCCCCACTGACATTTTAAAGCGTGGGGATGTTGATACACGAGACACCAGGAGGCTGCTGGAGCATTTTAATTGTCACACTCCAGCAGACTCAACTAATCAAGTTTGCTCTAATGTGCTGGAATTTCATCATGATGGAGCAGCCTCCACACTTGTGTGTAGGCACCGATTTGTACTAAACATAATACACAGTAGGAAAAATGCATGAATGAATGTGTAGATACACCCACTGACACCCTCAGAACTGCTGCTTAGGTACTACTTAACCCTGAAGGTACATAAACTCTGTAGCCCTATGGGCACCTATAGCTGTGCATGGAGGCTGCTCTGATGTGCTGTAATTATAGTGAATTGGAGCAGACTTGATTAATTGAGTGTGTTGGAGTGTGGTAATTAATGCGCTTCATATCTCATGTATCCGTGTCTCCACACATCAAAATGGTGGTGGGGGCACTTTAACTAAACCTTGTTTGATAAGCTTTAGTTAAAGTGCCCCCACCACCATTTTGAAGCATGGGGACATGGATGCATGAGACATGGTGGGCACTTTAATTAGAGTGGCTCTCAGAGATGCTGTAAATAAAGCATGCCTACTTCCTGGAGCATGTGTAAAAATTCCATATGTGACTAAGTTTCCACTGGTGAGCCTGTACAAAGTGATGAAAAGGGTGTTGTTATCCATTAGCTTAAGGTTATACTAAGAGTTCTTAATACTGGATTGTCCACATATTAAAGCAGCGATGGGCAAAATGATGGATCCAGCCAGTGGCTGGACTCCATTTCACAGCAGCCCCTGCCCACATAGCTTGTGCCAATTTCCATGGAGACAGCCGCGCTGTGATAGCACAAGGCCGGGGTTTCTGTAGAGACCGGCCCCAGCAGCAGTGGTAGGCAGTGGATCATGGTTCTGCCCTGGTTCCTTGCAGCAGTGACAGTGTGGCCTGGAGGTGGGACAGAGCCATGATCTGCTACTTGCATGTCCCTGCCCAGGGCATGCAGGCTGCAGATTATGGCTCTGCCTTGGCTCTGGACCATGCTGTCACCACTGCAAGATCCCAGCTCTGGAGCCGCTCTGCACCCTGTTGCATGCCTTGCTAACAGGGGCAGTACTAGGGGGAGAATTGAGGGGGCTATAAGCAGTGCAAAATTCCCTGTAGCCCCCTGTAGCCACCTCTCCCAGTGGTGCTGCTGCTACCACCACTGCTGCCTGCCCTGCACAGGTGGCAGCAGCTGAGCCTGCCCCACTCCCACCTGCAGCACAGCCCCACGTCAGCCCCACCTAGAAAGAGGCTGGTGCCACTACTGCCTTCTAGCACTGCTGGGGCCAGACTTCACAGAAACCCCAGCCACAGGCTATCACAATGCAGCTGCTGGGTTTCCATGGAAACCAGCCCCAGCCACACAGGCAGGGGCTGCTGGGAAATGGAGTCCACTGCTAGCTAGATCTGGCCCATGGGCCAGACTTTGCCCGCCTCTGCTTTAAAGCATAAAAATTAGTGCTAAGTACCTTCTAGAAATCTTAAAACGTTGCCACTACGGGCAAGGATTACCTTTGAGTTGTGCTACAGTGACATGTGACTGCTAGACTGAAATAAAATGAACAATTTTCTGTCCTCCAGCATCCCAGAATGCAGTCTCTCCTCCCCAACCCTCTTGTTCTGTGTGGACAAACATTCCACCCCACAGCCTTACTGCCCGGGGGGGGTGCTGGCATTAAGCTTCCTACTCCCAGGGTATGTGACCCTGTGAAGTCAACCAGCAGTGCAAGCCAACTATTGCCTACCTTCCTTCATCAAACGGAGGCAATCAGAGGCAGAGAATGAGCCAAAAGATGTCTCCCCTGGACCATAGATTCATAGATTCATAGATGCTAGGGTCGGAAGGGACCTCAATAGATCATCGAGTCCGACCCCCTGCATAGGCAGGAAAGACCCCTGCATGGGCAGAAAAGAGTGCTGGGTTTAGATGACCCCAGCTAGATGCCTATCTAACCCCCTCTTGAAGACCCCCAGGGTAGGGAAGAGCACCACCTCCCTTGGGAGCCCGTTCCAGACCTTGGCCACTCTAACTGTGAAGAAGTTCTTCCTAATGTCCAATCTAAATCTGCTCTCTGCTAGCCTGTGGACATTATTTCTTGTAACCCCCAGGGGCGCCTTGGTGAGTAAAGCCTCACCAATTCCCTTCTGTGCCCCCGTGATGAACTTATAGGCAGCCACAAGGTCCCCTCTCAACCTTCTCTTGCGGAGGCTGAAGAGGTCCAGGTGTCCTAGTCTCTCCTCATAGGGCTTGGGACCACATCAAGAAGACATCGAACTGGAGCTGTGGTGAGGTGCTGGGGAGATGAGAGGACCATCATCAGCACTGCCAAGGTCAATCCCCGCAAAAACATCTTTCCCCACTTCTGCCAGCTCCCTGGGAAAGCATGGCCCTGCTGACCAATTCCCCAACCCCACCCTCTGACCCAATCCCATTCATTACACATGAGACTTTTTTTCTACTATTATTTTTTTTCTTTCTTTCATTTTATCCATTTTTAAAAAAAAAAATTACTTCAATGGCTGGCTGACTTCATATCACCACAGCCCCCATTCCCTATTGCCTCTCTGCCTCTCAGCTCCATGCTGTCACTCCCACAAGCCATCACTCCCACCCTGTCCCACCCCAACCTAGTAGTCTAGAAGCCAGTCACCACTAGCACTCTTAAGCTAAGGACAGATGTTTAAAAAGCTTGAGGCAGAAGTGTTGTAAGTATCTCACTTTACTCAAGGCGGACAAGGTTCCTTGGGTGAATTTGATATCTTTTATTAGACCAACCCAAATAGTTGGAGAATAGTTATTAAGCAAGCTTTCAGGTTCAAAAACCCTTCGTCAGGCTAAGGAAGTTTCAGCAGTTGGTGTGTGCTCTTCACTTTACTCAAAGCACTCTAGATTAGGTTGGAAATGAACAGAATAGGCATTTGCTGTTTGTTGGGGGAGCGGGCGGGGGGGGAGGGGCTTGAAGCCTGCCTGCACTGGCTGAGGACAGCAGACTGGGGGCACTCCTGCATGCTTCCCAGAAGGCTGCCGGAGAATACTGAGCCCAGTCGAGCCCAGCAGAGCAGCTGTCCACCCCTGATTGACCAGCTGACTCTTCTCAGTGCTGGTGGCTTGAGGGTGTGGGGGGGACAGAGCCTCCCCCACCTTGCTGGCTTGGGTCCTGGGGGGAGCCAGGCCAGGTAAGTGCAGTGGCGGGGCTTCATTTCCTCTCCCCTCCATCCCAGCCTCCTGGCAGCTGCACAGCTGCTTTCTCCTATGTAGGGAACTTGTGTCTGTGTGTGTGTGGGGGGGGGACGGACACAGCTCCCCTGACATGTGGACCCTTCCCCTCCAGCTTGCTGGTTTAGGTCCTGGGGAGTGGGCTGGGCCAGGCCCATGTGGCAGGGGGCTCTGTTCCTCCCCCACCCATCCCCAGTTTCCAGCACAACCAAATCCACATGTGGCTCCAAGCTGCAGCCATCAGGAGGCTGGGCCAGGGAAAAACAGAGCCCCTTGCTGTGCAGCGCCCCCCCCCCGCATAGCTTGCTGGCTCAGGTCTTAGAGTTGGGGGTGGGGGGGTGTGGGCTGGCTGGGCCCGCATGGCAGGGGAGGCCCTGTTCCCCTGCCTGCCTGCCCCCAGTTCCTGGAACAGCAAAAAACTCCATGTGGCTCCAAGCTGCAGCCATCAGGAGGCTGGCTACCATGGAGCAAAGTGGGTCCTCCCAAGACTCAAGCAAGCTGGGGAGGAGCCTGCACAGCAAGTGGGATCTGTTCCCCTCCCCCCGCCTGACTGCACAGGGAGGAGACAGAGTCTTTTCTGTCTCCTCTCTGTGACAGCCTGGAGGTGGGGCTGAGCCAATGCTCACTTGGAGCAGACAGGCACTGACTGAGGCTAGCAGGCTGCCCAACAAGGGACCCCTGGGCTGCCGGCAGAATGTGACCTATCCTGACTTGCAGTGGGATCTTGTACAGACGTTTGATAAAGCACTCTAACCTTAGTCAGATACCACATCCATCCAGGGCTAACTTAGAGCCAGGTCCACCATTTTAAGCCATCAGTTCTATGTGCTGTGAACATCTGTTTGGTTATGGCTGTAGAGCACTTTCTGAGCACTCACAATTAATGTAACATCTTTACCTAGCTTTAGTCATGCCCTTGCTCACCAGCCCTCTAGTGGCAGGTAACAGCTGTGCAGGTCAGAGATGGCATTAAGCCTTAAAGTGTGACTGCTCTAAGCTTGTGCTAACATTTACACCACTCAACAATCCACAACACCTAGTACAGCCTAAGGGTAATGTATAAATATACCCTCAGATCTGGGTCCCAGAAGTGGAATTCTCACAGTAGATGTTCTCCTTGTCTACCTTAGCAGTGGGGTCCAATCCCCTACTCTGGGATGTGTATGTCCTTGCCCTATCACAGAATAACATAGTGATAAAAGCACACTGGGATGTGCTTTTGAAGATGGGTTGAATGTCTTGCTTTTAATCAGGCATAGGTAGGTTTGAACCCAGCTCTTTCTGCAAACAGTTTTAAGCTCAGCATTTCATTTTTTTTTTAAAGAGGAAAATACCTAGGCTTTTTGATCTTGCTCTCTTTTTTAAAAAATCTGTCCTCTGCCCCTGAAAAATAAGTACATGAAGTTAAATAGAAACCAGTTTGGAAAAACCTGTCAAAGCAATGTTTTGTGCTCCCTCTGCTGGCTGTTTTCTGAGAACCATAATAGGTATAGCGTTTAATATAAGTGAATAAGCTTCTGTGCACAAATATATATTTAAGTGATCTGCTCCTATACCAGCTTTGTGTTGTGATAGACCTCGTGTCACACAAAGGTTAGTCTGCATCACACCTTAGATGAGAAATCCAAGGAACACCTAACCATAGTAGAGTGTGTTATTACTGCCCCCCATCCTGAGACTGCCTTAAACACGGAGAGATTAAAAACATTGAGAGTGATTGCATGCCTAACAGGTGGACTAGATTCTGACTCCTGCTCTGCTGGAATCGACAGGTGAAACTGTAAATTATTATTATTGCTTAATCAAAAAATAATAGCAAAAGAGATTTTACTACAAAGCACCTGAGAAGCCAATACACACGCTGGCATACTAAAAACGTTAAAAGCTAATTAGAACACCCCGCCCCCCCCAAACAAGCTTCTTTGAATATTTTGCATGGCCTCTTGCCTTCTAACATAAGAAGCAAACACACTTCACCCAATTAATACTGAAATTCCATATGAGATGACCAGTCATATTTCAAAATGTGGTAGTTACTGAACAACCCCCTGATGAGATATTTCAGAGATTATAGTGGTGATTTCTTAACTCCAGTCCTGAGTAATAAAACCTAGAAACAATGCACGATGCCATTAAAGTTATCTTTATGAAGTAGAATTACATTAAAGCTAGTTACCAAACACACTGAGGAGGATTTATAGGCCAAAAATTATGATTATCCAACATACCTTGTCAACAACTTGTTATTCTTGTAATCAGAATACCAGAGTTTATGGGAAATTAATTGCTACCTCTTTTATTACAGTGTGGGTACAATGATGGCATTATGCTCTTCAACCACCTACTGACAGTAGCTAAAGTTCAGTGGAACTGAGTTTTCTAATGGATGAAATTGCTCTTAGGTTTCCTTAGTACACATGAGAAAATTGCAAGGAATTCCCACATATGCCCTGAATAAGGGATTCTTGGCTGAATAAAACCTCCAGCATTTTATTAAAACTGTTAGTTTAAGATGATCCTCTAATGGTGTACTGTGATCTTGGCTTATGTTGTCCACTTGACTTTTTTAATAATTCCTTTTAATTATCGTTCTTTTATCTGGAGCTTAATTTTCAATACCTAGGTCTCTACGGGTATTTATTTTAGAACATGTCTTTCTTAGTAATTTCTCTCTTTTTAAAAAAAAGAGAAAAAAATTGATTTTCTGTCATGTAAAATTGACAAGAGTAAGAACATACTGGGTTCTTTTTTCTCCTTTTATCTAAGCAACAAGCATAATCTGTCTAGTCCTTGATAAAGAGTTAGACACAGAAAATGCAAATTCATGTGAAAGAAGATGAGAGAACAAACCACATGTGGAAACTGTTAGTCACATCACTTAATGCAGGCTTGGAGCTTAGAACTGATATAGAATAGAATATTACCTGGGGTGGAATCATCTGAAGGGCTGTAAATGAAATGGGTGTGTCAAGACAGGATACCGTGCTAGGAATCACAGTAAACAATGAGTAGCTCAGCCTTCATTACAATAATCATTAGCAACCTGTGGTATGAGGATTGCCTTAAGTGACTAGTGGGGGTGACAGAGAGGAGGGAATCCACAGCCCAGGCCATAGAGTTGGTTAGGTCTCCCACAGCATTCTTGCAAGCAAGTTAAGGAAGTATGGGTTAGATAAATGGTGCATAGAAAGAGGGCTGTATCATTAGGCTCAATGGGTAATGATCATTGACTCAATGTCTAGTTGGAAGGTGGTAACAAATGGAGTGCCCTAGGGGTTGGTCCTGGGGCCAGTTTTGTGCAATATCTTCATTAATGACCTGGAAGATGGGATGGAGTTCATCCACAGCAAGTTTGTGGATGACACCAAGCTGGGAAGAATGAGAGTAGGGCTAGGATTCAGAGTGACCTAGACAAATTGGAGGATTGGGCCAAAGGACACTTCATGATGTTCAACAAGGACAAGTTCAAATTCCTGCAATTAGGACAGAAGAATCCTATGCACTGCTATAGGCTTGGGATCAACTGGCTAAGCAGCAGATTTGCAGAAAAGGACCTGGGAGTTACAGTGGACAATAAGCTGAATATGAGTCAGTAGTGTGCCCTTGTTGCCAAGAAACTAACAACGTAGTAGGCTGCATTAGTAGGAGTATTGCCAGTAGTGTTCCTGTCTATTCAGCACTGATAAGGTCATATCTGGAGTACTGTGTCCAGTTTTGGGGCCCCCACAATGGAAAGGATGTGGACAGATTGGAGAGAGTCCAGCAAAGGGCAGTGACAATGATTATGGGGCTGAGGCACATGACTTACGAGGAGAGGCTGAGGGAACTGGGCTTATTTAGTCTGCAGCAGAGAAGACTAAGGGAGGATTTGATAGCAGCCTTTAACTACCTGAAGGGTGGTTCCAAAGAGGATGGAGCTAGTCTGTTCTCAGTAGTGGCAGATGACAGAACAAGGAGCAATGGTTTCAAGTTGCAGTAGGGGAAGTTTAGGTTGGATATTAGGAAAAAAACCTTTCTTATTAGGAGGGTGGTAAGGAACTGGAACAGGTTACCTAGCACAATGGTGGAATCTTCATCCTTGGAGGGTTTAAAGCCCTGGCTAGACAAAGACCTGACTGGAATGATCTAGTTGGGAATGGTCCTGCTTTGAGCAGGGGGTTGACTAGATGACCTCCTGAGGTCCCTTCCAACCCTAATTTTCTATGATTCTACACCTTCTCATAGCTGCATGTAGCTTCCAAATCTGGAATCTCTTAGTGCTGTGGAACTGCACTCATTTCCCTGTATCAGGCCCATCTATGTCTATAGAAAAACTCACAGGGCTGGAAATGCATGTTAGAAACTAAAGAATTAGAATCTGATCTGTGCAAGCTGCATGTATGCAGGCCAAACAATTTAATTTTGATTCTTGATTCTTTACACCTACTAATTCATTCTTTCATACATTGCAGTGTATTTTCCCTCAGTGGCCAAGCCATCAGTTTCTTGTAAAAGCAGTTTTAGAATTGTTTCAGATGTCCTAATACTTTCTCAATCAGCTCTATTCCATATTAAAGTTCCTGATTCAAACACCTGAAATAGAATTAACTCATCCACTGGAACACTCGAGGCACATAGCTTGAAAGTTATCAGTTGGAACAGCAGACCTTGTCCAGCTAATTGATATCTGTCCCACAAGCTGTGATGTTACCCTGTGTACTAACAAAGAGACAAAACACAATGAGACTTCTTGGGCCTATACACAAGGCCCAAATTCAGCCACATTTTAGCGTGAAAAATTTAAAACAGGAAGATGCATAAATGGTCCATTATGATTCCCAGAATAGAAGCAACAGTTACTCTGCTTGACAGTCCTAGTGTTAGACTGAGCAGTTGCTCGACAATTAAGTTAATCAGGATCCATGCTTGGAGGTGGGACCTTGGTTTTATTTAATACCTGCTGCATCATTTTTTCCTTCCCAGCATCTGCCAATATTTCAGTGGTTTGCTAATACAATCTAGAGTCAATTGGAGTTAATTTAGCAATATGTATAGATCTAGCTCTTGAATTTGCATCCTATTAAGTAAAACGTACATGCCCTGTCCATTTTCCATAATTCTAAATCTTATTTCCAAAGCATATAATTATTGCAGTTGCAATATGACAGATGCCATTATCGTTGACTCTCTGGCAGCTCCATCATCCTGAGCCATGACCATAATTTCACACTGGACTATATCTATAGCCTCTTTATCTTTCTTTAATTATAATTTAGCTCTCACAGGTTATGGTAAATTCTGTCTTTGTTCAACTTTAAATGACATCACACAGTTTCTGTAGAGGAAAGGGATTTACCCTTGAACAGTAGGCCTGTGCGAGTATGCAACTATTTGATCTGGCTTTGGATCCAGCTGCTTTGGATGCCAGGGATCTGATCCGGAGCTCTAGACTAGGTTCCCACTTCAATCCAGCCGAAGCAGCTCCAAAGCTTCAAAGCCGCCTCGGAGATCCAACCATAGGGTATAATGGGGAATCAATGAAATATCTATAACTTTATTATTTTTTGTCTGATTTTGATGACACTTGCAAGGGTGGTAGCCTCTGCTGAGAGCATGAAGCATGCTAAGTATCAAGAGGATTGGTCCAGGGGTTTGGGGGGAACTGCACCCCAAATTCTTGAAAGCAAAACTCATGTCACGTGTATGTATTACACCACAGTGGGGAGAAAACTGCAGGGGTGGTAGGCCCTGGTGAGGCCACAAAGCCTGACAAGTTTCAAGAAGATTGGTGCAGGACTTTGGGGGGAACTGCACCTCAAGCTGCTGACAGGCAAAACTCATGACACAGATGACCCTGTGTGTGTTAAGGTGCAGCGGGCTGAAAACTGCAGGGGTGGTGGCCCCGATGAGGCCACGAAGCCTGCCAAGTTTCAAAGAGATAAGTGCAGGGATTTAGCGGGCTGAAAACTGCAGGGGTGGTGGCCCCGATGAGGCCACGAAGCCTGCCAAGTTTCAAAGAGATAAGTGCAGGGATTTAGGGGAAACTGCACCTTAAGCTGCAGACAAGCAAAACTCGTGACATGGGTGACACTGTGTGTGTTAAGGCACAGCAGGGTGAAAGCTGCAGGGATGGTGGCCTCTGCTGCAGCCACAAAGCCTGCCAGCTATCGAGGAGATCAGTGCAGGGATTCTGGGTTCTGGGGCCCTGCACCTCTAGCTGCTGACAGACAAAACTCATGACATGGGTGCTTGTGCAACTCATAGATTCATAGATGTTAGGGTCAGAAGGGACCTCAATAGATCATCAAGTCCGACCCCCTGCATAGGCAGGAAAGAGT
>NW_005842263.1:1731592-1745045 GCF_000455745.1 Alligator sinensis | reverse complement strand
TTGAACTGCATTCTGTTGTTTTCTGCCCACTTGTCCAACCTATCCAGGTCTGCTTGTAGCTGTTCCCTGCCCTCTGGCATGTCCACTTCTCCCCATAGCTTTGTGTCAACTGATTGTCTCTGTCTTGGGGCAGTTGATTGTATTGATTCTTTCCTCTCCTTAGTGTGGGGTTTTGTAGGTGTTAATTGTTGCTAATTAACTGGTTACATTAGCTAGCAACTGTGTATTGAGCTGGTCCCTGAGTGAATCAAGATTGATTGGTAACTGGTAACACAGTAGCTTAGCAGCCAGGCCTGCACTCGTTCCCCCAAAGACAGACACAGTTGCACAAGCACCCATGTCACGAGTTTTGCCTGTCAGCGGCTAGAGGCGCAGGGCCCCAGAACTCCCCTGTACTTATCTCCTCAACAGCTGGCAGGATTTGTGGCCGCAGCAGGGGCTACCATCCCTGCAGCTTTCATCCTGTTACACCTTAACACACACAGTGTCACCCATTTCACGAGTTTTGTTTGTCCGCAGCTTGAGGTGCAGTTTCCCCCAAACCCCTGCACTTATCTCTTCATTCAATAAGCTTTCATAAATGACAGGGACTGCAGGGAGGCTATTAGGAAGGCCAAAGCAGAAAAGGAGCTAGGGCTAGTGACCAGAATTAAGGATAATAAAAAGTCCTTTTTCAAATACATAGGAAATAAGAAGGCGGCAACGGGTAACATGGGGCCCCTACAGGACAGGTTTGGCAACCTGGGGATTGTGGCAAATGAAAAAGCTGACCTCTTTAATGAATTCTTTGCCTCCATATTCCTGAGCAGGGACTGGGACATCTTCCCCACCAGAATTGCAGATGGACCCAGGGAAGGCACCACCATGCTTAGGGTCAGGGACAACTTAGTTAAGAAACTTTTGGAGGGGCTGGATGTGTTTAAATCAGTAGGTCCAGATGCTCTTCACCCAAGGGTGCTGAGGAAATTGGCGGGGGTCATAGCAGGGCCCCTGACATGGCTCTGTGAGCACTCGTGGGGCACTGGCCATGTACCAGAGGATTGGAAAAGGGCCAATGTGGTCCCCATTTACAAGAAGGGGAGAAAGGAGGACCAGGCAATTATAGGCCAGTCAGTCTTACCTCGGTCCTCAGGAAGAACTTTGAGAAAATTATCAAGGAGCACATCTGCAAGGGCCCAGCAGGGGAGAAGGCACTGGGTAATGTGTTTGCCCCTGAGGTAATGCTCAGGGACAACCAACATGGGTTCATTGAGGGCAGGTCCTGCCTGACTAACCTGGTTTCTTTTTATGAATAGGTCACAAAGTCCCTGGAAGAAGGTGTTGCGGTGGATGTCGTCTTCCAGGACTTTAAGAAGGCCTTTGACATGGTTTCTCACCACATTCTCTTAAAAAAAACTAGGTGACTGCGGCATTGATGCCTACACAGTCAGATGGGTGGCAAATTGGCTACATGGTCACACCCAGAGAGTGGTGGTAGATGGGTCATTTTCAACCTGGAGGGATGTGGGCAGTGGAGTTCCCCAGGGCTTGGTCCTGGGACCTGTACTGTTCAACATCTTTATCAGTGATCTGGATGTGGGTGTGGAATGCATGCTGTCCAAATTCGCTGATGACACCAACTTGTGGGGCAAGGTGGGCAAGCTGGAGGGCAGGGACAGAATCCAGCTAGATCTAGACAAATTACAGAGGTGGGCGGATGAGAATAGGATGGAATTCAATGCAGACAAGTGCAAGGTGGTGCATCTAGGGAGAAGGAACCAGCAGCATCTATAGGCTAGGGAACAACCTTCTTGTCAACACGGTTGTAGAAAGGAATTTTGGAGTCATTGTTGGCTCCAGGATGAACATGAGCCACCAATGCGAGGAAGTGGTCAGTAAGGCTAACCGCACCCTGTCATGCATCTACAGATGTATCACAAGCAGGTCCAGGGAGGTGATCCTTCCCCTCCATGTGGCATTGGTCAGGCTACAGTTGGAGTACTACATCCAGTTCTGGGTGCCACACTTCAAGAGGGATGTGACTAGTATCAAGAGGGTCCAGAGGAGGACCACTCGCATGGTCAAGGGGCAGCAAGGCAGGCCCTATGAAGAGAGGCTAAAGGGCCTGAACCTATTCAGCCTCCACAAGAGAAGGCTGAGAGGGGATCTGGTGGCCATTTACAAACTCACCGGGGGAACCAGCGGGAATTAGGGGAGGCTCTGTTCCCCCGGGCACCACCTGGGGTTACTAGGAATAATGGCCACAAATTGTTAGAGAGAAGGTTCAGGCTGGACATCAGGAGACATTACTTTACAGTTAGAGCTGCCAGGCTCTGGAGTGGGCTCCCAAGTGAGGTGGTGCTCTCTCCTACCTTGGGGGTCTTCAAGAGGAGGCTGGATAGATATTTGGCTGGGGTTATATGACCCCGGCACCCATTCCTGCCCAAGGAGGGGGATCAGACCTGATGATCTGTTTAGGTCCCTTCTGACCCTAAGCACTATGATACTATGATACTATGAATACCAACGTGAAGTATTAATTCAGGAGTTTTGTTTTGTCCTGAGTGTTGGTTATCAGCCATCCCATTTAATTCATATGCTGTCCTATGCTTCCCTTATTTTGTCTCCGACTTCCTACATATCTAAAGAAGGACTTTTTTGTTGTCTTTGATTCTGGTTGACAATCTGTATTCGGTTTGTGCTTTTGCTGTCCTGATCTGCCCCCCTACAGGTGTGGACTGTTGCCAAGTACTCTTCTTTGGTAGTTGTTCCTGACTTCCATCCTTTGTAGGCTGCTCATTGTAATTTCAGGACGTCCATGACTTCCCTGGTGAGCCAAGGGGATCTCTCAGCCCTTTTGTTGCCTTTCTTATGAAAGGGAATGGACTTTCTTTGAACTTTTAGGATCACTTCCTTAGGGAATGACCATTCTTCTTGTACCCCCTTCCTCATCAGACCATGGTCCTGAAGGGCCTTGCCAACCAATCCTCTAAGCTTATGGAAGTCAACTTTCCTAAAACCAAGGATTTCTACTTTACTGGTCAATTTCCCTGATTTACAGTGGATGGAAAAAGTGATCATCTCATGGTCACTGTCTCCCAGTTTCCCTTGAATGCTCAGGTTGCTCACTAGATCATCCCCTTTGGCTAGAACCAAGTCTAGGAGTGCCTTGCCCTTGGTCAGCCCATAGACTTCTTGTGTTAGATAGAGCTCCTGAATGCAAGTGAGGAAGCTTTGTGAGTGATTAGATCTAGCTGAGTGCTCATTTCACAAGATGTCTGGGTAGCTGACATCACCCATGATGACCATTCTTCAAGAGCATGCAGCCTCTGCCAGGTCTCCAGAGAATTCCTGGTTGAGCTGTTCCTCTTGGTTTGGAGGTCTGTAATAAAGTCCTATGGTTAAATCCCCTTCCCTGTGCTCTCCCCGTATGTTGACTCAGAGGGTCTCAAGTTGCCCTTCTTGGTTTGCAAGCTTCACTTCTAGGGAGGTGTAATGTTCCTTCACATACAGAACAACTCCACCACCCTTCTTCCTAACACAATCCCTCCTATACAGGGTGTATCCCCCTATGCATGTGGTCCAGTTATAGGTGGAGTCCCACCAGGTCTCCTGAGATCATATTGGTCATATAGGAGGGCCAGTTGCTCCTGCTTGTTTCCCATGATTCTGGCATTAGTGTATAGGAAACTAAGCCTGCTGTTGGAAGCCCTAGGCTTTTGGGTGAGCTGTGGAAAACCTGTCCATTGGCTGGTGTCAGAGAAAGCTTCCTATTGTACCCGGAGATGTTGGTTTTGAGGTTGCCATTTTTTGGGCTTGTGCTAGTGGTTGATGGCCCATCCCCTGGCAATCTCAGTTTAAAGCCCTATCTAGGAGGTCCGCCATTATAGCCGAGAAAAACTTCTATCCCTTTGGTGTGAGGTGGATGCCAACCCTTCCCAACAGGCCACAGTCCCAGAGGTGCGTGCCATGGTCGAGGAAGCCAAAGCCCTCATTGTAGCACCAATGCCAGAGTCGTCTTTTTACTTCTTCTATGCATCTATCCCTCCAGTACCCATGACCTGCAATCATGAAGGACTGTGGAGAAAACTACCTGCACCCCTGACCCCTGTAGTCTCTTATGACTTGGCCAGGATTGTTCCCACATGAATGAGGAAAAGTTAGAAGCAGGCCCTGCTGGGATTTGAACCCAGGATCTCCTGTTTACTAGACAGATGCTTTAGCCAACTAAGCCACAGAGCCTACTGTTAATTGGTTGGAGCTCCTGCTTTAGTACGTTTCTGGATCACAGGTGGTGACTGCTGCCGCTGTTTGCCCAACCTTTCCCTCCCTCCTGGGTAAATTCAGAAGCAGAAGAAAGTATGGGTGAGTGACAGTGGTACACTCACCCCTGAGCTGTGGAGCCACATGATAACAGGGACTCCAGTCAGAATTAGTGTCAAAAGCTCATTTATTGCACAGTCAAAAGGGAGTGTGATGCACTGCTACATCACCTTCACCTTCCCCGCTGAATACAGCTAACCCTCTCTAAACATTAAGTCAAATCTTCATCTCCCATTTTCTTCTATAATACTGAGTTGTGATACAATCAGCAATGTCTCAGCAGCAAATGACCTCATACTTTTTCTGAATTGTAAACAAAACCAATATTGTTCTGCACATACCATAGTACCTGGAACTGTTACAAGCATTTTGATAGCTGGTATTAGACAGCAAGGAAGTCACATCATGGTGAAGGAGCCAGCTATTTTGAGTCAACTCTTAGGATTGTACTTCATACTGTTTTACTACTGAAAGGTCTGTTTCTTGTCACCTCCACAAAAATTGATTGTTTGCTTTTGTATCATTTAAAATTTGCAAGAGCCACTACAAGGTTGCAAGCTGAAATAAGGTCATTATGAGAAAGATCTCAGCACAGGACGTATGGATCATGGAGGCAGACCTCATTTTGTGTCTTGAATTTTTTTGATTTCCTTTAATCTTTAGCTTTTATAAGTGGGCTTATGCAGTATTTCCACAAATGTGGGGATTTTTTGGTACCGGGCAATGTTAAACTAGCATTTTATGTATTCTGAATGGACACAGCTAGGGGTTCGAGCAGCAAAATGAATTTTGAGTTTTATGTTGAAAGACATTGTCATAAAGAATGTCAAAAAGAGATTTCTCAGGGACAACACCTGCAACTGCAGCTGATTGAAGATTTTTGAAAGATCTTTGAAAGATTTATTAACACATGTACATCAATCACAAGAAGGTTTTTTTTTCCCCCAGAAACAACTGAATACTTTTTGCCCTTCACTCAGAAGGAGACTGAATGGGTGTGTGGGAGGAGTGTAATATAAGCAGGAAAGGGCCAATCAAAAGGAAGAAGTCAGCTGCCGCTATAGCTGGCAGAGGTCTTGTAGCCCTGTGTATGTAGGGACCAGCCCCATGCTCCTTGCAATACCCTGGGTTAGCACCCCAGAAAGAATTTGGGGCTCCCCCTTGCTGCTGCAGGGGGCTAGAGCAGGATAGGAGCAGCCTTGTACCAGACTGATCCTGTTGGAAATAGATTTGCTCCCAACAGGCAGCACATATAGACATGCTCCCAGAGAAGACTTACTATGCAATATTTTACTGCACACTAAGCCTTTACAGCATTAATAGCACATGTAGATGCACCCAAGAGGAAGCAATTTAGATACATACACAATGGGATTCCACTTTCTGTGTATCTTATTTCTCATTTCTAGCCACTACTACACGAAAAGTTTGTGCCATGCCAGGTGTAGCTAAAGTTGGTGTGGAAGTCATGGGTTACTTAAGGACAGCCTGTATAGGTGCTTCAGATTAGTGCCAGGGAAAATGCTTGTGGGGCCTATCCAGAGGGGCAATTGTAGTGGCATAGCCTGGAAAAAAGCCAACAAATTCTAAAGAGGAACAGACTATAGAGACACTGATAGGATAAGGTAAATGATCAGTAAAATTTCCCTTGTGTTGATATGGCCATCCTAGGACAAGACTGTACCTGAAAAAACACTGTTTGAGTTAACATATTGTTTCAGTTCAGTTGCATTTCCACCTAGCCTTTCTGAGGACTATAAGGAATTTGATTAAACGTTGCTGTTCTTGAATAACAATGGTGAGACAAAGCTTTTTAATACACCCAAGTGGTTTAGAGGATAATAGTAATTAGGGGTGTGCAAAGTGGGCCATATTCTATTCAGATTTGGATTCAGCCTGATTCATAGGTTTATAGATGTTAGGGTTGGAAGGGACCTCAGTAGATCATCGAGTCCAACCCCCTGCCCTGGGCAGAAAAGAGTGCTGGGGTCGGACAACCCCAGCCAGATGCCTATCCAATCTCTTCTTGAACACCTCCAAGGTAGGGAAAAGCACCACCTTCCTTGGAAGCCCATTCCATATTTTGGCAACCCTCACTGTAAAGAATTTCTTCCTTATGTCCAATCTAAATCTATTCTCCTTCAGTTTGTGGCCATTATTTCTGGTAACCCCAAGGGGCGCCTTAGTAAACAAAGTGCCCCCTATTCCCTGCTGCCTCCACCCCCCGATGAGTTTGTAGACAGCCACAAAATAGCCTCAGCCTTCTCTTGTGGAGGCTGAAGAGATTCAGGTAGCTCAGTCTGTCTTCATAAGGTCTTACCTGCAGGCCCTCAACCATATGAGTAGCCCTCCTTTGGACCCTCTCAAGGTTATCCACATCCCTCTTGAAGTGCAGCGCCCAAAACTGAACACAGTACTCCATCTGTGGCTTCACCAATCCCACATAGAGGGGAATTATCACTTCCCTAGACCTGCTCGTGATGCACCTGCTGATGCAAGAAAGAGGGTGGTTAGCCTTGCTTATTACCTCATCACACTGGTGGCTCATGTTCATTTTTGTGTCATCCAGGACTGTGAGATCTCTTTCCACTGATGTGGTGCTCAGAATGGTACCCCCCAGTCTATAGGTGTGTTAGAGATTCTGTCCCCCCAGGTGCAGCACCTTGCATTTATCCTTGTTAAATTGCATTTTATTCTGCTCTGCCCACTTCCCCAGTGTGTCCAAATGTGCCTGAATTCACTCCTTGCCCTCCAGTGTGTTAAGTGTATCCCATAGTTTAGTGTCATGTGTGAATTTGGACAAGGCACTTTCAACACCTTCATCCAAATCAATGATGAAGATATTAAACAGAACTGGTCTAAGGACAGAGCCTTGGGGGACACCACTGCCCACATCTCTCCAGGGAGAAACCAACCCATCCACCACCACTCTCTGGGTGTGTCCCATGAGCCAGCTTTTCACCCACCTTACTGTGAAAAAATCCACATCACAGCTTGTAAGAATTGGGTGCAACACTGTGTCCAAAGCCTTTTTAAAATCCAGGTAAATAATATCTACTTCCACTCCTGCATCCAAGCACTTTGTGGCCTGGTCATAAAAAGAGACCAGGTTAGTCAGGCAGGATCTGCCTGCTATAAACCCATGCTGGTTGTCCCTTGCCATAGTGTGACTCGCTGGCCCCCTGCAAATGTGATCCTTTATGATTTTTTCGAAGGTCATGCCGAGAATAGAGATGAGGCTAACTGGCCTATAATTACCCGGGTCCTCCTTCCTCCCCTTCTTGAAAATAGGGACCACATTGGCCCTTTTCCAGTCCTCTGGGACCTGTCTCGAGTACCACGAATGCTCAAACAGTTGCACCAGTGGTTTTGCTATGACATCAGCCAATTCCTTTAGTACCCTTGCATGAAGATCATCGGGGCCTGCCAACTTAAGTCCAGCCCTTCCAAGTGCCCCTTCACTAGGTCAATGTTAACCATTGGTGGATTGATATTTCTTATGCTCCAGACTAAAGACTCATTGGGAGGTGTATTTGTATTCATGTCCAGGAAAACAGAAGCAAAGAAATTATTTAAGAGCTCTGCTTTTTCCATCCTATCAGTTACGAGTTGCCCTAGTCCATTCTGTAGCGACCCTATGTTACCCTGTGCCTTCTTCCAGTTCCCTATGTACTTAAAGAAGGACTTTTTGTTATCCTTAATCTTTGATGCCAACTTGAGTTCTGTAACTGTTTTGGCCTTCCTCACTGCTTCTCTGCTAGTGTGAGCCAAGCATGTATACTTCTCCAGGCCTGCTGATTTAAACACATCCAGCTCCTCCAAGTGCCCCTTCACTGAGTCTGTGCTAACAGTAGGTGGGCTTGTGTCCGTCCTGTGTCTATCTATGGTCTAATTGGGAGATTTGTCTTGGTCTGTGTCTAGGAATACAGATGCAAAGGACTCATTGAAGAGCTTGGCTTTATCCCCCCTCTCTGTCACCAATTGCCCTAGTTTGTCCTGTAGGGGGACAGTGATTCGGAGGACAGTGATTCGATTAGTTGATTCAGGTCACTGTCCTGATTCGATCTGGCTGAATACAAATCTGAAGATCTGATGCTGATTCAGAGAATCAGCGATTCAGCCATAGACACAGCTTTAAATGTTTTTCTACGTCCCTCGAGGTACTAGGCACAGTTCATGAACACTGAGATGGTGGGGTGGATGGAGTGTCCCATAGGAGCATGGGGAGGCCCCCCATGTGCTCGGTGGCAGGCCCCCCCCACTCCCCTGGCTTGGTGATCAGCTGCAGGGGGACCCCAGGTACCCCCGAGACCCAGAGGGCACCAGTTGCCAAGCCAGGGGGCGGGGTCCCCTGCGTGCTCTGCAGTAGACCTGGCAGTAGAGCAGACAGTGCTTCTGGTCCACTTCTGGGTCCACCACTGAGTGAGCTGGGGACCCCGCCATGCTCCCATGGGATGCTCTATCCACCCCAGCATCTCAGCATTCAGGAGCCACCTGGTACCTTGAGGTATGTAGAAAAAACATTTAAAGCTGTGTCTACATCCGAATCATTGAATCTCTTTGAATCTCTCTGAATCAATTCAGAGTGTTCCAATTTGATTCAGAGAGATTAAAGGGTCCCCTGGCAGACTGGCTGACCTGCTCCACCGGGCTTTAAACTAAGCCTGCCGGGGGATGGAGGGACTACCGCCACTGCTGGCCCACTGAGCAACCCTTGCAAAGCCAGCAGGCCAAGGTGCTTAAGGGAGCCAACCTCTGTCCCAGCCCTGGAAAAAATGGTAAGCAAGGCAAGGGCCCCTAAAGGGGACCCTTGCCTGCCTGTACACAAATGTCAGGAGCTTGGGGAATAAACAGGAGGAACTTGTCCTCCTGCTTAATGCAAATAATTATGATGTCATAGGGATAATGGAGACCTGGTGGGACTCCACCCATGACTGGACCATAGGTATAGATAGCTATACCCTGTACAGGAGAGATTGAGGGGACAAAAGGGGCTGGGGCATAGCTCTCTACATTAAGGAGAGCTACGCATCCCTGAAAGCTGAAATTGGTGACCAGGGTGGACAGCTGAAGACCCTCTGGGTTAAAATCCATGGGGAACACGGCACAGGGGTCATGATGGTGGGAGTCTACTACAGACCTCCCACCCAAAGTCAAGAGCTTGACCAGAAGTTTGCCAGGGAATTGGCTGAGGCCGCATGCTCCAGGTCCACGGTTGTCATGGGAGACTTCAACTACCCAGACATCTTATGGGAAGAACGCTCGGCTAAATCTGAGCAGTCGCAAAGCTTCCCCTCATGCGTGAATGACCTCTATATGACACAAGAGGTCTACGGGCCAACGAGAGGTAAAGCGCTGCTCGACCTGGTACTGGCAACCGGGGACAACCTAATCAGCAATCTAGTGATCGATGGGAAGCTGGGTGACAGTGACCACGAGCTGATCAACTTCACCATCCACCGTAAAGCTGGCAAGTCAGTCAGCAATACAGAAGTCCTTGACTTCATGAAAGCTGACTTTGACAAGCTCATGAGGCTTGTCAGTGAGGCCCTAAGAGACCATGACCCCGAGGGGAGGGAAGTTCAGGAAGAGTGGTTGCTTCTTAAGGGTGCGAACCTCGATGCACAAGCTAAGGCTATTCCATCTCAGAGGAAAGGCAGCAAAAGGGCACAGCAGCCCCCTTGGCTCTCCAGGGGACCTCCTGTGGCTAAAAAGAAAGGCCTACAAAGGATGAAGGATGGGATCCATCTCCAAGGAGGAATATTCTGCACTTGTCCAGTCCTGCAGGGAGCAAACCAGGAAAGCCAAGGCTGCGACAGAACTCCAACTAGCTACAAGTATCAAGGAAAATAAAAAGTCCATTTTTAGATATGTGGGGAGCTGGAGAAAATGCAAGGGCAGCATTGGACCCCTGTTAAACCAGAAGGGACAACTGATGACCGACGCCCAGGAAAAAGCCAATCTATTAAATGGGTACTTTGCGTTGGTCTTTCATCAGTCCCATGGGATGCCCCTGCCCATTACGGGACAGGAAGGCCTGGGTGAGGGAGATTCCCTGCCCTCCATCAATGTTGACCTCGTGAAGGAATACCTTGAGAGGCTGGATACCTTCAAGTCAGCTGGCCCTGACAATCTACACCCCAGGGCACTTAAGGAGCTGGCTAGAATCATAGTCCAGCCCCTGGCACGGATCTTTGAGAACTCCTGGCACTCTGGTGAAGTGCCTGAAGATTGGAAGAAGGCCTGTGTGGTGCCTATCTTCAAGAAAGGGAGGAAAGTGGATCCGGCTAACTACAGGTTCATCAGCCTGACCTCTATCCTGGGGAAGGTCTTAGAAAAAATTATTAAAGAGGCCATTCTCAATAGACTGGCTAACAGCAACGTCCTGAGGGATGGCCAGCATAGGTTTGTTGTGGGTAGGTCTTGCTTGACCAATCTTATTTCCTTTTATGACCAGGTGACCTATCACCTGGACAAGGGAGAGGAGAATGATGTCATATATCTTCACTTAAAAGAGCCTTTGATCTGGTATCCCATGATCACCTCTTGGCAAAACTGGGCCACTGCAGCCTCAGGTCCACCACAATCCGCTGGCAGGGGAATTGGCTCTGTGTTTGGACCCAGAGGGCGGTGGTTGATGGAAGTCAATCGTCATGGTGCCCTGTGACCAGTGGGGTCCCTCAAAGCTCTGTCCTTGGACCCATATTGTTCAACATCTTCATTAATGATGTGGACATTGGAGTCAGAAGTGGACTGGCCAAGTTTACCGATGATATCAAACTCTGGGGTAAAGCATCCGCACGTGAGGGCAGGAGGGCGATCCAGGCTGACCTTGACAGGCTCAGCAAATGGGCGGACGAGAACCTGATGGGGTTTAACACCGAAAAATGCAAGGTTCTCCACCTTGGGAGGAAAAACCTGCAGCATCCTTATAGGCTCAGCAGTGCTACGCTGGCTAGCACTACGGATGAAAGGGACTTGGGGGTCATGACTGACCACAAAATGAACATGAGCCTTCGATGTGATGCTGCGGCTAGTAAAGCGAGCAAAATGCTGGCTTGCATCCATAGATGCTTCTCAAGCAAATCCCAGGACGTCATTCTCCCCTTGTACTCAGCCTTGGTGAGGCTGCAGCTGTAGTACTGTGTCCAGTTTTGGGCTCCACAATTCAAAAAGGCTGTGGAGAAGCTTGAGAGAGTCCAGAGGAGAGCCACACATGATCAGAGGTCAGGAGAACAGACCTTATGATAAGAGGCTGAGAGCCATGGGACTCTTTAGCCTGGAAAAGCACAGGCTCAGGGCAATCTGATGGCCACCTATAAGTTTATCAGGGGTGTTCACCAGGATCTGGGGGAATCCTTATTCACCAGAGCGCCCAAAGGAATGACAAGGTCAAACAGTTATAAATTCCTGCAAGACCGTTTCAGGCTGGACATAAAGAAGACTTTCTTCACTGTCCGAGCCCCCAAGGTCTGGCATAGACTGCCACTAGAAGTGGTTTAAGCACCTACATTGAACACCTTCAAGAGAAATTTGGATGCTTATCTTGCTGGGATCCTATGACCCCAGCTGACTTCCTGCCCCTTGGGCAGGGGGCCGGACCCGATGATCTTCCGAGGTCCCTTCCAGCCCTAATGTCTATGAAATCTATGAAATCTATGAATCCTGATTCAATTCGGATTCGTAGATTCAGCTGCTGAATCGGGCCGAATCTCCGCTGAATTGAATCAGCGACAGAAGCTTCACACAGCCCTAATAGCAATGCAAGTTTCATTTGTCCACAGAAAAATAGGGAAGTTGCAAAATCCTTCTTTCAAGTAGGACAAGGTATATTGCTGTCTTTCAAGGGTGAGCATAAACTTTTACTGACATTCTAGATCTAAAGGAACAAGGCAAAAGTCATTAGCAACATTACGAGTAGAGAGTCTTTTCCCTTCAGCATGGATATGTTGGACAAAGCCTGAAGCACCAGCTTTAACTAGTGGTTGCAGACTATTTTTTTGAAGGATGATTCTCATAAATGGCTGGCAGGTCATACATGTGAGTTTCTATACTACTGTGACCATGCATGAAGCGGCTAATGGGAGATGTACACACAACTACTGACACACAGCTACTATCTTATATATACATTCATGCTACACGATATAGTTAGATGTTAAAATATATTATAGATTAGGTGATGGGTTGGCAGTTTACAGCCCTGATTGAAGAGGTTGGATCTGGCCTAGAGGACTGGGTGGCAAACAGCTGTACAGCGCTGACTGTTCCCTTTGTAGCAGCCTCCATGCTGCTGTCTGTGCCTGCACTAACCGTTATTAGCTGTTTTTATAAGGGCTATTTTCCATCTCTATTCAATGTTGTTCTATAAGGGTGAAATCCACTTCTGAGCCAGGCTAGCACAACACTCTTGTACTGGTCTGTTGACTGGTAAAATAATGAATGTCTAATGTCTAAATTTTAACTGCAGTCAAAAATTGTTAAATACCCCATGAAGTCAATAATGATGTGTGTATGTGGTAACCTACCTTTTTATTGCATCGTGTTACCTGTTAGCAAGGGCAGGAGTGAGGACTCCTTGCCTGTCAATCCTGCAGGACTCCAAACAACACACACATGCCAATTAGGAGCAGACACCTCCTGCCCATCTCTCTCCTGAGCTCTTCCAGCCTCCTCTCCCTTCCCTCCATTAAGCCATATGGAGGAGCTGGAGGCCTATTTTTTGTGCAGTGACAGCAGAACTAAGTCCAGTAGGACCCTGCTACAAGCCCCTCTCAATGACGGGAGACAAGCTACCAAGCACACAAGAGATTCCTTGGGACAACAAATGGCAGAACAGGAACAGGAGTGAAGATTACAAGTTAATAACCATGGTTCTAAGGGAGGATCCTGAGCAGAAAGCTCCCACTAACGCACCCTGGTCTCCAAAGGCATTTTAGAGGCAATTGAATGCCACCCAGGAAAACTCTATTCAGAGACACGTATGGATAGGGGAAAGGAAGAGAGCTGTGCTGTTACCTGGGTCCTGTCCAACTAGCATCTCCTGCCTGGTTTGGTAAATGAACAGCTTGGCCAAGACCAGGAGGAGATTGATCAGAAAGTCCTGGTATTTAATGTGGCTACAAAATGAGCTGCTGTGTGCTGAGGGAAG
>NW_005842263.1:1685597-1731582 GCF_000455745.1 Alligator sinensis | reverse complement strand
AACACCCACACAAGCAGTCATTACAGTGGCACAGATTACAAGTGCCCACAATTGCCCCCTTGTACTTGCTGTGGGGAGGAAGCACCTACCCCCTCCAGGTGATTTGGCAGGCTGCTCTGCAATGCTCCTGGGAAGAATCAGACTGGAGTTTTCTAGGGGCTAGTAGGTGTTAGAAACAGAACTGAAGGATATTGATTGAATTACATACAAGAGATACTGCAAGACTGTATTTGAGGAAAGCTATAATCATTTGTTTTTACAAAGGTACTGTTGAAGCTCAGTACAAGTTCTGTTCTTCTGGGCAGGTGATACATGCAGAATGGAGAAACAAGTAATTAATTCTTGTGCTAGGTATCCAGCTACTGTAAAAAATAGATTACTGTATTTTCTTTTATACATACCACCCTTTTCCCAAAATACAGCTGCTGGAAATTGGAGTGTACATTATATGCAAGGAAAGACAATAAAAGCAGTTTCTGCTGGTTACTGGGCAAAAGCATGTGATCTACAGGGAGTAAAACAATGAGCAGGCTCAGCTCTGTAGCTGCTCCTGCTCTGTTACTCCAAGGAAAAACCTTTTCTCCCTTCCTTCTGCTTTTCAGAAACAAGATATGTATCTTATACTAGGCACAATGTATGGAAGAAAATACAGCCTTGCAGTCAAATAGCAAGAAAGAGCACACTGATCTGAATCAAAACTTGTTTTTTTTTCCTTCTCATTTGCCTTCTACTTCATCTTCAGCAGCAGCATCTTCAAGAAGCACAGATTATTTTAATATGTGATAAGTTGTGTGATAGTGAAAATAAAGTTAGTTTTATTCCTACATTGTCCAACTGCAATTTTGTTACTCCGTGTGCTTAAGTATCAAGAACTCCTAACTCCAGGAAAGTCTTCAGATGTTTATCAAGTTAGTATTCACTTCTTTGGATTGATGGTTTGAGGTATTTATACCAGCACTACACCATTTCATAGAGCTGAAAATCTGTGTGCGCCAGAGTTGGTTTTTTTATTGCATCTAATTTAAAAAGTTTTGAGTAGGAAATGGGCTTCCAGGAAGTTTCTGAATGCTGAAGTGGAAGATACGAAGAGAGATGCACAAAGCAATATTCATAATGGGTATCATCAATTTCATGGTAGCAACTACAAAATCAGTGTTTTATTTATTCCAGTGGACAACTGAGCATCACCCATACAGCCTGATATATTGCTGACCAGCTTAAAAATATGATCAATGAATTGGATCCACAGAAGATTATTTTATTTGTGACTGACTGCTGCTAATATGAAATCTGCTTACGTTTTCTTGATAAATGAGCATACACATCTTCTGTGTTATTGATTGTGTTGTCCATGTAATACAGCTCTTATTTGTGACTAGCAAAGTGCCCGTCATTCTTGACGGGCAGGCAGCCAGGGCGGAGCGCCACCACCCAGTGCCCCGTGCTGCTGCTACTCCGTGTCCGGCCAAGCACAACCCCTCCCCACACCCACCACTCTGTGTCTGGCCCCATGTGACCCCCACACCTGACACACACCCAGCCACACACACACACACACACCCAACCAACCATGCCCCACACCCCCAGCCACATGCCACACACCCCCCCAGCCACGTTCCATCCCCCCCCAGCCACACGCCACACACATACACCCACCCACCCACCCAGCCACACATCTACCCCCCAGCCACATGCCACACACCCCCCCAGCCACGTTCCATCCCCCCCCAGCCACACGCCACACACATACACCCACCCACCCACCCAGCCACACATCTACCCCCCAGCCACATGCCACACACCCCCCCAGCCACGTTCCATCCCCCCCCAGCCACACGCCACACACATACACCCACCCACCCACCCAGCCACACATCTACCCCCCAGCCACATGCCACACACCCCCCCAGCCACGTTCCATCCCCCCCCAGCCACACGCCACACACATACACCCACCCACCCACCCAGCCACACATCTACCCCCCAGCCACATGCCACACACACCCCCAGCCACACCCACCCACCCACCCAGCAACATGCCACACACACACCCACCACACACACACACCCACACACCACATGCACACACCCAACCACGCACCCACCCAGCCACATGCCACACACACCCAGCCACACACTGCAGCCACACACACAGCCACACACACCACCACAGCCACATGCAACCCCCACCCCCAGCCTCATGCCACACACACGTGCCTCACTGCCTGGCCCAGCCTGCCACATGGCGGGACTCACATGGTGCTGCTGCCAAAGCAGGGGCAGCGAGGGAGGGAGCAGAGGTGGAGTGGAGGCTACAACTTCAGCTGCCCCTGCCCTGTGCACAGATCGGGGGCCACATGCCCCCCTGGGCTCCCCAGCACCACCTGTGGAGAAGCCACCAGGCTCTGAGTGTCCCATGGCCCAGCTCAGCCAGGGCCATATTCACCATGACTGGGGCCTCAGTCGGGCTGGGTCGTGGGGCCAACAGAGCCTGGCAGCTCATCAGGTGTGCAGTGCCAGAGAGCCCAGGGGGGTGGTGCAGGTCCCGCTCTCCTGCGGTGCCCACAGTGGCCAGAGCCACCCACCCATGGGCCTGGAGGAGCTGCTGGGCTCCCATGGCCCCATGGCCTGGCTCAGCCCGTCTCCCCCAGCCCTTCTGGTGGTGGCAGCAGGCCACCGCATCCTCCCTCCCCTTTCCGCGCTCCACACCAGACTGCAAGCATGGCACCCTGTGGCTGCGCATCCTGCCCCCCACTCTCTGTGTGCCCCATGGTCGCAGCTGGCAGTCGCTCCCCGCAGGGAGCGGGTATGGGGGGTGCATCCCACCCCACGGCCATGTGCTGCAGCTGGCGGGTGCCATCTGTGCATCCCTACACTGGCTCCCAGATACCCTGCACCCCACAGCTACAGTCAGTGGGCAATCCCTGCATGGGGGGACCTGGCGCATGGCCACAGGGTGCCGTGTGGGAAGCGGGTGTGGGGGGTGGGTGCATTGTGCCCTGCCCCATAGCCACATGCTGTGGCCATGCGTCACACCCCCCACAGGACTGCAAGCTATGCCCCTCACCTCACCTCCCCTCACACAAAGGAGCACACCTTGGTCCCCACTGCCTCTGCCTCTGGCTTGCCTCACCTCACCTCACCTGTGTGCCTGTCAGTAAGGCTCTGGGCAGTGCATGCACAGTTGGCCCTCAGTGTTACAGGCAGACAGACACACAGCTGGAAGTGCTATGGCTTTTATTATATTAGAATGTTGAAGATTGCCAACTTTCTCATCAGATGTATCAAAACTGAAAAGCACTGTCAAGTTTTTAGAAAACTACCAGCAGCTATATTTCAATACCACTTAGTGCTGCGTTGAGTTGCATCCACACTGAGTAAGCCTAGTTGTACTCAGTGGCCATCCTTTATTAAATCTCTCAAAGATCTTCAAGCATGCAAAAAAGTACTTCATTCAGCTGCTGTTGAAGGAGGGGCCAAATGTTATCCTCAAATAATCCACACTGACATTCTTGATGATAGCATCTTTTGGCTGAGAAACTCAAAAGTTTCACTGCTTGAGCCTGTCACTCAGGTCATTCAGAATATGGAAAGTGATAATTCTGCATTGCCTGAGACTAAGAAACATATTTGCAAGAATACTGAACAAAATCCAGTAATGAAAGCTTGAAGAGGAAAAAAAAAAATAGACAAACTAATATCAAGTGATCCCTCCAGCACATAATTTTGCCTACTTTCTTGATCTACATTTCCTGGCTGTGACCTTTCTAATGATTAGTCTGAAGCAGCTTGCAGCCTCATATTGGTTATTGCAAATTTTAAAGGGTATAAAAACAATTTACTCACTATGGTGAAGAGTGTTGTGTCCTCCTTGCAGTTGAATTATAATGATGACAGAAATACTTTTAACACTTGCATGCACTGTGGAAAAAAATGGTCACTTACAGACATCATCCATTCAAAAACTAGGAATAAATTGAAACTTCCACTGTCAGGAATGTGGTGACTGTATATCACAATTTAAGATTAGAAAAGTAGATGAAAGATAAAGAGTTGACTCAATATTCAGAGAGGAAAGAGATACTGATGATGACGATGTAGATAAAACAGTTGAAGTTGATGAAGATTATGCAAAGTAAGTGATGAGTTGGCCTTCTGCGTACTTAGTATAACTGCATTTAGGTCTGACTTTTGTCTTGTATAGTTGCCATGTATGCTTTATTTTTGTTTGATTATTTTTATTATTTTAAATTTTGTAATTATTTAGACTGACCCTGGGTTTCTGGAATAAAAGACTAGGAAAGGAAGAAGAACTGTTCAGCCTTGAACATTGTTCACATTTATACTTACCTCACAGAGTTGATTACAGTAATTTATTACATTTTTTAAAATTATATTTCATTGTTTCACAATAACAGCTATTTTTTTTTTGTTCTTAACATAAGTATCAAACTGGTTGAAGTCTGAATCTCCATTTTTACTGTAGTAATAAACTAATGTTTAAAATATTTGATTATTATTTGACAATATTTGACAACATCAGACTGGTCAAGTGACCAAATCAGTGCATCTATATCATAATTTTCAGCAAAAATGGACAAAACTTTGTAAACTCTATCCGCAAATATATTTATTGTACTAGCTTGTCTTTCACTAGATACAGACTGTTAAAGTAGTATCCTTTTCTATGATGTAATGCCAATCACAAAGCAGTAATTTTTTCCCACCTAAAAAATCACCCTTGAGTGTGAAAAACATCTTTCCACGGCCTATGTTGTCTTTATTATTAACTCAGCATTGTTTCCTACAAATATGATTTGTCATTCACCAGATTTGAAATGTAGATTTAAGTTACACATAGTTATAAAAAGCATAGAACAGCACACACTGTACCACTGTTTAGACCAGAAAATGTTGTGTTGTTCCATAGATAAGAGCGCTATACAAGCAAAGCGCCATCAATTCTCCTTTAGGGATTCAGTCTCCAACATTGCAATTCCTTCCACTTCTTTTTCCTCATTACCTTTCAGAGTTCAGCTGCTATTCACTCTGATGCTTCCCACATGAGATTGGAACCAAAGAGTAATTCAATCCTGTTCCAACACAGGGTACAAAACCTTAATTTCCTACTGGCTCTTGAGAAATGTTGTCCTCCCTCTCTTAATATTTATATACAATATATGAAGGGATATTGTGTCTTTGACTTAGACATATCTCTTGCCTCGTACTTAAACAATAGCTTGAAAAATATTTTACAAAGGAAAAAAAGATTGTTCATCTGGATGCCATTCATTATTATATTGCTATATTTTATACCCTATTATTAATATATACAAAAATTCTTAGTTGCCTTTACAGATGCATGGAAGCATATAATATAATGGTTTTAAAGTATCCCATTTTTAGATTTCTTTTAACAATTCTTGGCTCATGACAGTTCTCTTTAATAAACTATAGTTGCACGGAGAATATAGGAACTATCTGGAATGTTGCTTAAGATTTAATAACTGATGGCATTGTCCATGTAGAGTTTTGATGGGTCAAGCACCTGTCACGGGGATCTGGTTGAGATAGCAGCATCATAAGTCTAAAACAATTTTGTAAGGCTGTTAGTGTGCAGTGCCAATAGGTTCTGGTTTCTGTTCTTTATTTTGGCCTTTTCTTTTCTTCGGCTGCATTTTGTTTTTGTTTTCCCGCTGTTCTTGGTTTTGTCTTCGGGATGCGCGACCTTTGTTTTCTTGCCTTGTTTCCTTGCTTTCTTCGTTAGGCTTTCTCCTTTTCTCCTCTCTATTTTTTTTCCCTGGAACGAGACACATGGCACATTATGAAGCATTTTCATAACCTTTAATTCCCCTCATTTTGCCAACAGCCTGTAAAATTGTACCTGGTTACTAGCTCACAATGCTGATGGTTAAAACAGAACAGTAATATCATTGTTCGGTAAGCAACAATGGATCCCCAACTATAGTAAATCAAATTCTGAGACCAGATTCTTTACTTCCGTGTTGTGGAAAGTAGCTTGAGTCTGATCCTCCACAAATAGCTGAGCGCTCCCTGGAATGGAGGAATTTTTAGGTAGCATAGGGTTTGATAGTTGGATGCTATGCTAACTTTTCCACCCTCCTACTCATGCACAACATTGGCAAAGAGTGGTAAATCTGTGTTCCACCGATTGTTAACTGGTGTCTGGACTCCTGGGTCATTTATACACATACCTTTTCATCCCGGGATATGCCAGAGATCTGGCGGGTTGGAGCAGACTCCATTAATCGAATAATCAAGTCTGCTCCACACGTGAGCTGATGTGCACTGCGCTGCATCACGTGCAGTTGTATAAGTGGCGAAATGCATGTCAGCACACAGAAAATGGCAGCAGTGTGCTTTTGAACTAAAACACCTTTGAGGTGCTTTAGTTTAAAAGCGCGCTGCTGCCATTTTCTCGGTGCTGATGAGCATTTTGTTGCTTATACAACTGCACGTGATGCAGCGCCGAGTGCTTTTAAAAGCGCCCAATGCTGTGGCACAAGCATGTGTACAAATGCCCCTGACAACTAAACCAACTGGTGGAAGTTAGAGTTCCTCCTAAGCTACTATCTTAGATCAGAGCAAGGAGCCGGAGCAAATACAGTATTTGAGAGAGAGAACTGTAATCAGTGCCCTGATTATTCCCCACATCTGCTCTAGAGCTCTACTTGGCCTAGGATAAGCTCTGAGACCTAATGCTTTAAAATTCACCCCCTACTGCAGGGGATTTCCTGCTTTGCAGGGCAAACTGCTTAAAATAATATCAGTTCCAGCACTGGTAGGAAAACCTAGTTAAACAAAATCTGAAAGCCCCAAGTGTTGAGCCTTTTACTCATTGATGCAAACCTTCTGTATTCAATAACTTTGCTTTACCGCTGTAAATCTTTCTGAGGATTTTGTTACAATTGGGGATCTCTTGAGTAAAGTTTTCAGTCCCTTAAAGAACAGTGAAATGTTGCATACTGGCTTTGGATTACATTGGTAATGTATTTATTCTTCTGGCTCTTATATTTACATTAGAAATACATGTGTATTTGAAATATCGGTCTAAACTTGGCTTCACAGACAAGCATCAAGCTGAGTGAACTTTCTGAGCCTGTCTGTACTCAAGCAGTCTTGGGGAGTGTATGGCTGAGCAGATCCCACCCCTCCCATTCACTAATGTGCTCCAGATTCAGAAGGTCGGCCTTGTCTACGGCACCTGCTCTCAGAGCTCATCGACAAACCTAGAGTAACATCACTCATGAACTTGCAGCTCTGAAGTGAATCAGAGGATGTGGGGAGGCAGGGCGGGTTCAGCCCTGTGCTTCCCAAAACCATCTGTTGATGCAGTATAGACATTATACATGAGAAAACTGTCCTGTGTACTGTGACCTATGAATTAAATTCACCTTTGTATACAGAAGTCCCACTGATCCCCTCAAAGCACAGTGTGACTGAGGCTACAGCAGTATAGTACAAAGGCTCTTCTGGTGATTTCCTTCATAAGACAGGGGCTTTTTTCTTTATGAGAGCTCTCATGAGGCACCTAGGCAAAATTCTGCTTTATGACATCAAGGAAACATTGCGTGTCCAAAATAACTATTACACCTTAAAGTGAAAATATTCCAGGTCAGGTATCACAAATGCCTATGGTCAGAAATACTCTGGGTTTTTCCTAGAAAACACAAAGACAACTAAACCTGATTATTAGGTGATAGTTTTCCTGGTGTGTTTCAGATGGAGAAGGCAATGCACAGGAGGAACCCTGTTTCTTGCCTATGGTACTCTGAGGACAGGCTGAAAGCCAGTTCAGGATATGAAGATGGAGGGGTATGGCTTTAGCCAGAGGGAGCAACACCAGGGCTGTCAGAATAGGGGAGAGGAAGACAGGGAAGGTAACTTGTATGATGGGGAAAGGCAAAGACTAAGAGTAAGAAAGGGATATGTTGCAACCTCTATGTGCTGTGTAGTTTCCTGGCTTGTCTCCCAGAAATGCCCTGCAGGTCTCTCTTCTACAACTTTAGACACTTGAACTGCTGTTTACACTCCAAAATTACTCCAGTGATTTTTGATAACCAGACCAAAATGAACAAACAAACAAACCAAAAGTATAAAAGCCTCAAGCCCCGAAAGCCTCAAGCCCCCACAAATGCTACAACCCTCTTAGCCGCACGGTTGCTCTCTGAATGGCAGTTCTTCTGCAGTTTGCACAGTGATAGGGGGGAAGCAGCTGTCGTCTAGGGAATGCATGCCCAGCTCTCAAACAGAGCAGAGGTCCTGTCTCAGGATGACTGTGCTTCAAGCCCAGTTTTGATAACATATATAAAGGTTTCAGTAACAATTTTGAATTCCGTTCCAAAAATTCTGTAAAGACCGCTGACTCCAAATGAAATGTTATTTTCATGGAAATCATCCAGAAACTCAGTGTTTGACATTGTTCACTTGGTGATTGTCCAACATCTTACAGCTGTGACCTCCCAACCACAATTCTTTGGGCACAGTGGAAAGATATCCTATCACTTTACAGTCCAAAAGCTGGTGAGTGAGGTGGACTGCCGTATAAGTGAGACAAATGTTAGAATATACATGTTAAATGT
Organism: Alligator sinensis; assembly: GCF_000455745.1. Taxonomy (NCBI): domain Eukaryota; kingdom Metazoa; phylum Chordata; order Crocodylia; family Alligatoridae; genus Alligator; species Alligator sinensis. The sequence goes on along the minus strand of NW_005842263.1, from coordinate 1,722,979 downwards.
ACATTAAGATATGAATGCTAGTTTAAATGCAAATATTTAATAGATAAGATGCTACCAGCTGCTCCAGAATAAACATTGTGGACCCGAGAAACTTTGTTGGGACTATAGTACATCAGACTACAGCAGGGATGTACAATTATTTAGGTCTGTGGGCCACAAAGCTGCTTGGCGTGGGGGAAAAGCAGCTCCTCCCCCTCACCACTGTTGTGTCCTTCTTGCTGCAGCCGCCCAGAGCCCGTGTCAGGGCTGCCCTGCAGCACTTCGCTGCTGTCACCACTGCCTCTGGGCTGCCCAGCAGGACAAGTGGTGGCAGTGCAGAGGAGCCGCAGGGCAGCCTGGGCATGGGCTCTGGGCAGTTGCAGCGAGGGCTGGCAGCGATGAAGGAGAGGGCTGCTTTTCCCCTGCACTGAGCAGCAGCTTCTGTCTGGCTGCCACTGCTGCTGCTGTAGCATGGGTAAGCAAGTCTGGCGCAGGCGTGGGGTGGGCCAGGGTCGGGGCTGTGTGTGGGTTCTAGCTGGTCAGGAGCTGGGCCGACTTTGGAGCAGGCGTGGGGAGGGCTGGGGTTTGGGGCTGTGTGCACAGGTCCCTGCCAGTATCATGGGGATGGGGCCAGTGGCAGTGGCAGTTGGAAGGAGCTGCTGCTGCCTGGGCTGCCTAGAAAGGCAATCCAGCAATGGAGTCACCTCATACCCACTGCGTGCCCAGCGGGTGGCGGGACAAGCCATAGGCTGATGATGCCTGAGCCAGGTGTGACCAAGGGACCCACTGCAAGCTGGAGAAAGTCCCTCTGCGAGCCAGATTCAGCCCACAGGCCATATTTTGCCCACCCCTGAACTACAGGGTTCCAAACTTTAAAATCTTTACAAAACTGCACTGATTTTTCTATGATTTTGTTTCAGAAGTAAACACAAAGAAAAAGGTCCGACAATGTTGAAATGTGCTATTTTGACTTATTTGGACAGGAATATATGAATTTTTCATTGAAATTACTTCAGGGGTTTTGTTTTATAGAAGTTTGGATTACATAACACATACTAAGAGGCAACGCTCAAATGAAGCATTGTCATCAAAATAAGACATTTCAGTTGTACCCAAACATTTGTTTTTAATTTTTACTGTCAGAGAATTTTAACATTTGTCTATTGTGTTCCTGCAAATAGCTTTTTCTATGCCACTCTTTTAAGAAACTTTTGACATGACCCACTGTGAACGAGCACATATTGCTCCTTCTGTGAAGCAGGCTTTGCACTAGAACTTCGCATTTCTCTTGCTGTTGTGAAACAAGTAATCCTAAAAGAGTCAGTTCTGCACTTTTTTTACAGCAACCACAAATTTTCCACCACGCAGACCTGATGCATTAACTCCTTTCACTGCTATTTATAAAAACAGGGAACAGCATGTGATGGCATTATGTTGCTCATTTTCTTTTCTGTTCAACTAGGATTGTATACTTTATTGACAAGTAATTGTTGGAGCATTTTAAGCCATTTGAGCTGAATGCTAATGTACATGTTTCTTGCTGCTGATATACGCCCCAAAAGATTTTCACTATTTAACAACAGTTTTCCTCATTTAATATTATACAGATCCTGGCTGCATCTACATGTGCAATTAGTGCTATATGGGTTTACTGCACAGTAATTTACTGCACAGTAAAGCCGCCCTGGGCAAGCATTTACACGTGCGGCCATTTGGGAGCAGATTTGTTCCTCATGGCACTATCCTGCCCCCTCCTTCAGCAGCCAGGGGGAGCTGGAAGCTCCTGCCACAGCTGCCTGTGGTTGGGAGCCCTCTCTAAAAGCCCTGTGCAGTGCTCCTTAGCCACCTGCATTTCTGGCCTGGAGCAGCCTGCACTGCTCTCTGCAACTGTTGCCAGAGCCTGCTGCTCCAATCCCAAGCCCCGAGAGCAACGACCTGTTCCCTGGGCTCCTGCTTGCAACCCTGCTCGCCATGCTTCACCACCATGGCAATCACCTCCTGGCCCAGGACAGAGTCATTCCTGCCTGCCCTTCTGTGTTATGTGGCTCAGGGGGCTTGGAGAAGGGGGTTGTCTTCCCACCAGCTCTACATCCCAGTCAGCTGGGAGCTCCAAGCTCCTTGAGCCCTGGCCTGGGTGCAACAATGGAAATGGCCTAGCCTACAGGAAGAGAAGGGGGTTGTGGGTCTGGAGCAGCTGCAGCAGGTACTGCCAGGAGCCAGGCCTGTCTTGACCTGGGAAGGGGTCAGGGAAGGCAGGCTGCTTGCGGCAAGCACCCAGCAGCCCACCTACTCCTGCAAAGTGAGTGGAGATGGAGGGTTCAGCCAGTAGCTGCCTGTGCCAGGACCTACTCAGCTGACTTACCTTGGTCCCTGGGCACCTGTGCATGCACGAGTCCTGATCTGAGGCCAGACAGCTCACAGCCCCTGTCTCAGAAATGTTGCAAACATCCTCTTTCTCCTGGCTCTGCAGGTCCAGCAATTGCATGCAGGGGAGAGGAACCAGATGTGTGTGGGGATGCACCATCACAGTCGCTGCCAGCCTCAGTCAGGGCCTTCTATACGTGTCGTCCCCAGCAGTAGCAGACTCAAGACCAAACCTTGCTGCTGGACTGGCTAGTCACCATGGCAGAGGAGCATCTGGGGACTCACAGGCCTGGCATGCAGAGGACCTTGTGTGCGAGTGGGAGAGGGTCACGTGCAAGCGGGAGAGGGACCAGGCACACTGGGTGTTCTGGGACAGACTTCTGGCCCTTGAGAAGAGGCACGCCTTGGGGCGTATATCACCATCAAGAAGATGGTGGAGGCCCAGGAGCAGCAGGCTGCCATGGTGGCCAGGGCAGTGGAGGCCATGGAGGACCTCTGGGTGCTGGACACTGTACTGGCCTGTGGCAATTGCTTTCATCCTGCCTGCTGCCATACCCCCAGCTCTAGCCCCACCTGCCCCCTGGCAGCCACCCACCACCCAGCCACAAACCCCCGCAGTGGGCTTGGGCTGAGGTGCAGTGGTGCCTCCAGTGGCCAGGTTTCCCTGTCCTTGCACCTTCCCCAGGTCCCCTACCAGCTGCCCTCTGCCCACATGGTCCAACCCCTGGTACTCACCCTGGCTCCATGTGGCCTTGGAGCAGGAGCTTCAGGCAGTGGGACCAGCACCACATATGGGCCCTGCTGGTCCTGGCCACTGGCCACAGGATGGGGAACCAGCCGCAATGGCAGAGCAGTAGCTGACCTCACCCCCAAGTAAGCTCCCTGCCTGCCAGCCTCACCACAGTATGCACAAACACGGTGGTGCAGGGAGGTCAAAGTGCTGGGAACCTGACCCTGGGCTCTGCCTCATAGGCACCCCCACCTCTTTATCCCCAATTCCAGGAGGACACACAGAGCACACTGTACATAGTCTAGAGTGGGAAGAGGGTACTGTTTTGGTGGTGGGTGGGATGGTTGTTGGAGGGGCCCTGTGGGTCGGGAGGAGGGGTTCTGTGGTTTGGATGGGAGGGGGTCTGTTGTTGGGGAAGGAGGGAGAGACAGGGGGGATGGGGTCTGTGCTTGTAGATGGGGAATAAAGTGCTTTCGAGAAAACTGAAGTGAGGGTGATGATGGGGATGCATGGTGGGGCTGGGGTCCATGGCCAGTTATCCAGGTGACCTACAGCAAAGAGTGCAGGAGCAGGTGGTCTGCCAGCACCTCTCACACCCAGTGCTCTGGCCCCTGCTGCCAGGTGTGTGGCTTTCCCAGGGCCTCGTGGTGGAGGCCCCGTTGCTGTTTCTGGTGCCACAGCTGGTGCTCTCAGCACCAGGCATTGTCCACCCACTGCGTCTCCTTCACCCATGCCTCACAGAACAGCTCCCTCCTGGCCTCATAAATGTTATACAGCACGCAGGCTGCAATGACGCCCTGGGGGCTGTTGGCTTCTGTGACCTTGAAGCAGGCAGAGAGGGTGTGCCAGTGTTCCTTCAGCCGGCTGAAGGTATGCTCCACCAATTCATGGGTCTTGCCCAGGCATCTGTTGAAATGTGGGAGGAGGTGGGACTGTCACCTAGCCCAGCTGGAGGCTCAGCACCCCTGAAAATGTTGTGAAGTGCCTGCTCTCCACCAGGGCTGCCCTGCAGGGTGGAGTTGCAGAAGACGTGGACATTGAGTTCTGCCTGCCCAGCTAGTGCATGTGGTGGTCAACAATGGTCTGCAGCACAATGGAGTGAAAGTCAGTCAGCTGTAGTAGGGTCAGTTGCTGCAGGGTGGGCAGGTTACTGGGATGTGGGTCCCATCCAGGGCTCTGATGCACTGGGGAAAGCCCAGGGCATGGAACTCCACCACCACTTCTAGGTGGTTATGCACCTGGAGCACGGTGTGCTCCAGCATGTCCTGAAGAGCACTGCAGACCTCCAGGATGGCCTCCCTGGCAGCTGCCTTGTCCACAGCAAAGAGGTGGCTGATGTAGCATAGGCTGGCAGGCATGGACAGCTTGAGCACAGCAATGGCCATCCGGGTCTCTGTGGGGTTGGGCAGCTTCATGGTGGTGGCCTGACACTTCAGGTGCAGGCAAAGCTGATCAAGGAGCTCCTGGAAGGTAGCCTGGGTCATCTGAAAGGACTCCAGCCACTGCTCGTCATCCCAGGTGCTCTGGGCAATGTGCAACCACTAGTCCTGGCTGGCCAGGCAGGCCCACAGGCAGCAGGGTTGGAGCCCTTGGAGCTTGTAGATGACACCAGTGGCAGCATCCACATAGTGATTGTTGGCTTCTCTTGAAAAGCCCTCAGCAGCCCTCTTGAAAAACCAGCCCTGCTCTCTGCTCCCTAGCCAGTCACTTCCCTGGCCAGGAGAACCACGCACAGTGCAGGGGAAGCATGCAGCAGCTCTCTCCTTGCTGCCTCTGCCTCTCTGAATTATGGCTGCTCCAGTCCCTGCCCCTGGCAGTGATGACCAGTGTCCTAGGATCCTGCTGACTGCAGCGCTGGCCCTGCTGGCCTGCTGCACCAACTGCTGCCTGGCCCATGGCCATCTGGGCCCTCCTGGCTCCCCCACATGCAGTGACTGTCTGCCCAGCCACAGCATGCCAACCCAGGGCTGCCACCACTGTGCAGCTGCTGTTTGGACCCCATCTGGATGGCCAGACTCTGGCAGGGAAGGCTGCTGGATGCCTCTGCCAGGGCTGCCCTTGCTCTCCTGGGCCTCCAGCCCCACCACCTCTGGGCTTTCTGGGTCACTCAGAACTGGTGGCTGCACATTGTCCAGCATACCTGAGATGATGAGCAGTGGCTGCAGGTGTTCGGATGACCCAAACCACCTTCAGGACCTCCTGGAACAACTCCAGCCACACAGTTCTACCCCATCCCCGCAAACATCTGGCTGGCTCTTGCCCTGATCAAACTTACCATACCTGCCAACCTCCATTTTTGTGGGCCATCTTTTTGGGGTGCGTAAGACCACTGCCAGGAAGGCCATCTTAGTGGTGTACAGAGCCCTAGAGGATGTGCTGGGGCACATGGTGCTTTCAGTGTACGACCCCATGGTGGTAGTGGTGGGGTTCCTCCAATGCATCAGGGCCTTAGACAGGACCCACATCCCCATCACCTAACTGCCCTATGGCTACTGCCCTTACTGGAGGGCCTTTCACTTGGTTGTGCTCCACCACATGTGGCACCTTCATGCACATGAGTGCTGGCTGGTCCTGCTGGCATGCCCCATGATGCCCACATGTTCTGCAACTCCACCTTGCCAGCTCTGGTGCAGAGTGGCTGCTTTGTGCTGGGGGTGGCAGACCTGCAGCTGGGTGCCATGGTGTTCCTGTCCCTCCTTATTGGGGACCCTGCCTACCCGCTCCTGCCCTGGCTCATGCAGCCCTACACCATCCAGTGGGACCAGCACCAGGCCCAGTTTTACTAGTGCCTGGGCCGGACCTGTACCCTGATGGAGTGTGATTTCGGCCACCTCAAGGGTGCTGGCACACACTCACTGCCCAGCTTGTGTTCACGGAGGACAACTTCCCTTGTGTAAATCGTGAAGCCTGTGTGTTGCATCACATCTGTGAGGCCTGAAGGAAGCTCTTCTATGAGGCCTGGGTAGATGAGACATCTGGCAGCCAGGGACAGCTAGTGCCTGGCAGTGGAAGCACCACCTGCAGCGACAGCAACAGCAGTGCCCACCTCTGCTGAGCTGCCAGGTGAAGTACACAGCTGCCATTGGGGGCCAGGGCACTAGGGCTCTAGGGCACCAGGTATGAGAGGAGCTGATTGACTACCTCCTCCCATACTCTCTCCTGTAGCCTGTCTGGACCACTGCCCACTGACCCCCCATCCTCTTCTGGCCATTCTCAGCACCACACTCACTGCAGACACTTCTCAGAATAACAAGTTTTTATTCTCCTTACATCAAACAGACCCCTTCTCCCCAACAAACAGTGCTCCTATCTCTTCACCAATAACAGATCTCCCCCTGACTGACCCACAATAAAACACCCCCCCCTGTGCAAACTATTTACAAAGTGCTTTGTGTGCCATCCTGGCATGGGGGGGGCAGGGCAGGGGACGGTGGGTTGGGGGTGCCTAGAGGGCAAAGTCCAGGGACAGACAGCCAGCACCCCAGCCTCTGACTGTTCCCCCATGGTTGTGCATGCCACAGTGATCCCAGTGGGTCGGGGGCTCATCCAAGGGCAATGACAGCCGGTGGTCCCCTGGTGTAGGCAGCTCCCCCTCTGGCATTCAGTGTCCAGGGCCAGCAGGGCTGTCGTGGAGCCAAGGCAAGTGGTGGGCCTGGGCCCAGGCAGGAGAGCTAGGTGGCAGGAGACCTGGGGTGGGGGCCAGTCCAGCAGCTCCTGGCTGGTAGAGGCAGCACAGGACCTCCTCCCAGGCCCATATGGGGGCCTGCTGCTGGGCAGCGGGTGGTTGCTAGGGGACAGGCAAGTCTAGGGTCAGGGGCCAGACAGTGGGCAGTATGAAGGCGACTGCCAGGGCTAGGATGATGTCCAGCACCTGGCAGTCACTGTCTGTGACCTGCGCTTCCCTGGCCAGGACTACGGTCTGCTCCCACAGGGCCTCCACCCACTTGTGCTCCAGGGTCAGGAGCTGCACCCAGAGTGCCCAGTCCACCTGGTCCTCTGTGTCCTCGTGGACTATGTCTTCCACCCAGCAGGCCCATGCGTCCACCAGGTGATCCCCCGATGCCATCACCATCTGGTCCAGGAGGATGGTGTGGTCCTGGGTCTGCCTCTGGTGATCTGGTATATCTGCAGGGACCCAGCTGTGGGCAGCAGTGACCCTGAGGCCACATCCCAGTTGCCAACTGCAGCCTCTCCTCTGCGTGTAGCTGCAGGACCTGCAGAGCCACGAGACAGAAGCTGTTTGTGAGAGTTTGCAACATTTCTCAGAGAAGATGTTCTGTACCAGGGGCCATATGCTGCCCAGCCTCAGATCACGGGTTAGGCATGCATGGGTGCGCAGGGGCCATGGTAAGTCAGCAGGGCTGGACCCAGGTGGCCACTGGCTGAACCCCCCATGCCTATTCGCTCCTGAGAGGCAGGTGGGCTGCTGGGTGCTGGTCGGAGGCAGCCATGGAGGGATAGGTGAGGTTCCTGGCAGCACCTGCTGCTGTGGGTCCAGACCCTTCTACCCCTCCCACTTCCCCTCTCGCAAGCCAACCACTCTCCTGTTCTGTCACCAAGCCTACGGTGCCCAGGCTCAGGGGTGCGGGACTCCTGGATGACTGAGATGAGGAACTACCCACTTCCCTGCACTCCTGATAGGGGGCCTCTCAGGGGAGGTGCCCTGGGACCAGCCCCCACCCTGCACCAGCACTGTGCCCTGAGCGTGCCCCTGCTGTGCTTGTTGCGGGTGCTGCGTGAGGAGCTGTTTGTGCAGACTGAGGGGTGCTCGATCCACTATACCCTGCTGCTGCTGATTACCATGGTGCCCCAGGCACACCTGCACACCTGGTATGGAACCCTGAGCTTTGAAGGTGTGGTGGGCAAGCCCGGGCTACCTCACAACCTCTGCCACTGCCTGGAGGGCTACCTGTGGCTTTACTACATGTCTCTACCCCTGACAGCCGAGGAGGACATTGCTGCCAGCATCAATGCATTCCTTGGCATGTGAAAGGCCCATGTCCACTGAGCTGTGGGGGCACAGGCTGCTCATTAAATTTTGCACTGTCTCCCACCTCCATGCCTGCTGTGGCGGGTAACCTGGGACTAAGGGAGTGCGGCCAGCCTAGGTGGGGAGGGAAAGGGAAGGCAGGGGCAGGGGCTGAGGGACAGGGACAGGGGTAGGGAGGGCCCTGGGCTTACCACATGGCCGGGCTGGCGTGGCTGACGGCTTTGCTCAGTCCCAACTGGTGGCGACGGTGTGCGGCTTTGGGTGGGTTCCTTGGGTGCAGTGTACAGGTGCCCAGCCAGGGGTCCCCCCTCCAGGAAGGAGCTGGCGCTGCTGACAGCCAGCAGTTACATGGCCAGTTGTGCCTTGTGGCTGGGGCTGAGGCTGCTGAGCTGTCGGGGCAGGTGCTAGCCCAGGCTTCCCAAGCTGCTGGTGCAGGCTGTGGCCAGGAGCTCAGCGGGACGGGCTGCTGGAGGCCTGAGGGGCTCTGCCCTGGTGACACATCACTGCAGGAGCCAGGCCGGGGTAGGGGCTTGGGCAGGCCACTCATGCTGCTGTACATAGCACAGCTGCAACCTGGGCCCTGGGGCATGAAGATCACTGTCAGTTGCTACATGAAGGGCATGGATGGGCACTCCCTGATCAGTGATTGTGGTCAGTGATGGTAACACACTGTGCTCACAAGGCTTTGACCTTTATGTGTCACTGCCGTGCCAACCAGTTACACCTATACTCCCACATCTGGCCTGACAGCCCTTCATACACATGGGTGTTGGAGCACCCACCCTGCATGAACTGCCACTGCACCTCTGCCTTGCCCCACAGTGCCACAAGGTCATCAGTATTTTCCATGGACCAGTTGAGGCCCTGTGTGGTGGACATGGGCATTGGTGAGGATGAAGCCATCAGGGCTCCTGTGCTGGCTCTCCAGGACTCCAGATAGCTGCCCCTGTGCTGCCAGACCTGGGCAGCTGCCTGCAGTGCCCAGTGCAGGGGCACGGCATGGGACTGGCAGCAGTGCAGAGAGGCAATGTCCCACAGCACCTGCAGGCTCCAGGCAGGCTGCTGGGAGTGGGCTGTGGGCAGCTGGAGCTGGCCCCAGTGACCAGGAGCTGCCTGCACCTGGGCCTGAGTGCTGACAGCCTTGGCAGGAGTCTGCAGCACCCTGCGTGCCTGGTTGGTGCAGGCCTGGCAGCCACGCAGCAGTGGCACCAGGGTGCAGGCAGGCTGGTGTTGCTAGCCAGGCCCGCACAAAAATGCCTGCAGGCTTTTAATGCCTGAGACTGTGGTTGCCATGGAGGCGGCCCAGCCCTGGGGCAGGAGAGGCTTCCAGCCCAAGCTCTGGGACTAGCCTCAGGCTGGCCCCCTACTGGCAGGGCTGACTGGGAGCAAATTTGCTCCCAGTTGCCAGCTACATGTGCATTACTACACAGTAACTACTCATGACTAAATTTGCTACTAGCATTTGCAGGGAGCATATTTACTTGTGAGTAACATCATTTAGTGCACAGTAAGCATGTACACATGTAGATGTGCATGCTTGCTTCTCAGTGAAGCACACTACTGCTCAGTAAAGCATCTTGTGTAGACATGCCCTCTGCGTAGAAGCCTGAACAGACGATATTTTTACATCAATGTAGGAACCAGAGCAGGTAGACATGCAGCTATCCCGCAGTTAGTGCACAAAATAAGTGGCTATTACAGCAACCTACCACTAGGTGACAGGGAGTACGAAATAGTAAGTTTGTTTTGAGTATTTGCTGCTGCTCTATCACTTCTACCAGTGGAGCTTTGCCTTTAATTCTGTACCGGATTAAAGGCATTTTTTTACGGTGTATGGTCTTATGTCATCTGTCTGCTCCTTTTTGCTTCAGTGTAAGAGCCAATTCCACCAGAATAAACTTGTCATTTGTCCAAGCCCTACAAAATGGGGATCAGTGCGTCTGTGTGCAAATAGCAATATAAACACACAGAAAATAATAGAATCTCTTTACAAAGTTAAACTGCTTCCAAGGAAATGTGCTGGCAGACGGGTGGCACTGGTAAACACGTATTTCCTGAAGAACAGCATATAAATCTGCAAGTTGGTTAACTTTGCATTAGAAAACTTAAATTGATACCCTCCTTCTTAAAAGTTTTCAACGTTCTTTTACTCTTAAAACTGTTTTCTGGCTTAAATTATATAGAATTTTTGGGGGGAGGGAAAAATAGCTGAAGGAAAGCAACATTTGTCTCAACCATCCAAAACAAAACGGGACAAAAACTGAAGAAAAAAAATTAAGAGGCTTTAGAGAATAAAGAGCTAATTTTTGTATTGTAACTAATATTCTCTGCTTTGACATGCAACATCCAACATTATGTTAACTTAGATATTTTTGAGGATGAAAGAAAACAAAGTTGTGTTGCATTGAATCAAATATACAAGTAAAATTATGTACATTTTTTACAAATGAGAAATGGTTGAAAAGGTTAGTGTTTAGTTAGAAATATGTTCTTCCTAAAATACAGACCACCAATAGTTTTTGTAGGAAAAGTTTGATGGAATCATGAAAACAAATGGAACTTATGTCCCTGTTTTGAACAACTGAATTGGTCCTGTTGCATATTACATTTCCTTGCTGAATTATTAGAAAAAGCCACCAGGGGGCACTTGAGAGCTTTTCTTGGTCATCCTTTTGGTTGCTCAAGCTAGGACTTTTTTTTACATTGTAAAAGCAGAAATTTACATTTTTAAATGGAAATAGTAAACTTTTTACTTGTAGAGAGGTCCCTCTAAGTTAGGGCTTAAATAGAGTCATGTAGATAAAGCTTCCTTTTCCTATGCTATATTTGCTAATTACATTGAAGTCTTCCATTTCAAATGATTTCAGTCTAGAACCTCTTTAATATTATATTCACTATTATCTTTTCTATTCATGACTATGTATATTTTGGGCTAGTTTTAGAACTCTGGTAGGAGGATAGAGAAGGTGGCATGTTTTCCTGGGACATGTTCATATCATGACTTCCTGGCTGGTTGCTACACTGAGCTATAACAATGCCCTAACAAAACATATCTGGTTATTGCTTATTTTTTTAATAAACCCATGTGATGAATACAAGGATGATATGTCATTGTGATTTTAGCTGGCCAACTATTCTCCAGAAGAACATTTTTTCTGTTGGAAAATGCCAAAGGATCAGAATCAATTATTCTGAGGAGTAATTATTCTGCAGTAGAATGTCCACATGGGGAGGTTTTCGAGAACACCTAAATTCCACAGAGTTATTCCGGTCAATCTCACAGTGTTTACAGGGCCTAATATAAGCACTATTAAAAATAACTCTGCATAGTGAAGTAAGAGAAATTTAGATTGGAAAATAGGAGGAAATTTTTCATGATAAGGGTAGTTAAGCATTAAAAGATATTATCTAGAGAACTTGTGGAGTGTTTGTAAGTTTTTAAGATCAGGTTAGAAAAATGGTTGTCAAGGAAGATTTAGACAAGAATGATCCTGCCTTGAGCAGCCAAGTGTACTAGATGACTTCCTAAGGTCTCTTCCAGTCCTACTTTCCTACAATTCTAGGGCTAGGGACAGAAGTTACACATAAACCAGTTTAAGTGTTCAGAAACTGGTTTAAACCTGTAACAGAATATCAGCTCAGTGCACATAATCCTATCGTGCATCCACAGGTGCATCTCAAGTAGGGCCAAGGAGGTGATCCTTCCCCTCTACACGACAGTGGTCAGGCCACAGCTGGAGTACTGTGTCCAGTTCTGGGCACTCCACTTCAAGAGGGATGTGGACAACATTGAGAGGGTCCAGAGGAGGGCCACCTGCATGATCTGGGGACAGCAGGGCAGACCCTACAATGAGAGGCTATGGGACCTGAACCTGTTCAGCCTTCACAAGAGAAGGCTGAGGGGGGACCTGGTGACTGTCTATAAACTCACTAGGGGGGACAGGAAGGGTTTGGGGGAGACCTTGTTTCCCCTAGCGCCCCCCGGGATAACAAGGAATAACGGCCACAAGTTGTTGGAGAGTAGGTTTAGATTAGACATCTGTAGGAACTACTTCACAGTTAGGGCGGCTAGGATCTGGAACCAATTTCCAAGGGAAGTGGTGCTGATTCCTACCCGGGGGTCTTTAAGAAGCGGCTCGATGCCTACCTGGCTGGGGTCACTTGAGCCCAGTTTCCCTCCTGCCCAGGCAGGGGGTCGGACTTGAAGATCTACAAGGTCCCTTCCAACCCTACTTCTATGATTCTATGATAAACCAATTTCAAAATGGCCGAAACTGGTTTAAGAAAAACCTGGTTGAACGCAATATCAGACTTAACTGATTTAGATCAAACCCGTTTATGGAACTTCTGTCCCCTTCCTGGTTTAAGTTAAACCAGAGACCCCCAGAATCCCAGAATACACTTTTCAGCCCTGGGCTGGGCTGTACTGTCTGCTGCAGATGGCAGGAGTGACTCTGCCTCTCTCCTCTCTAGCCAGAGCAGGGATGGGGGCACAGCCAGATACCAGCCTGCTATGGCCCCCTAAGGCAAAGAGGGCAGGGAGGGGGTTTATTCCGCCCCTCCCTCCCCTCTTCCCCTGGGGACCATAGGCGGGAGGAGGGGCCAGTGGCTTGTAGCTTGGGTTGGGGCCATGGGAGCTGTGTGGCCGCATTGCTCCCGGCTCCCCATGCCCAGGTGGAGTGGGGCTGTCATGGAGCTGTAGCCAGCTGGGAAGGGCCCGGTAGGGCCAGCCTGGGCTGAGCCATGAGGGCAGTGCCCTTTCCATCTGGCTGTGACTCCATGACAGCCCGGCTCAGCCTGGGTGCTGGGACTTGGGAGCAATGCAGCCACACAGCTCCCATGGCCGCAAGCTGGGCGGCAGCCTGCTGGGAAGGGCCCCTCCATGCCCACCTTTAGCTGTTCCCATGGGCTGACCCAGCTCAGCTCACCCTGCAAGCCAGGGTGAGGATTTAAATCCCTCCCCAGTAATATTTAGCAGCTGGGGCTGGGGGTGGGGGTTGGGGCCTAGCCATGCCCCCCAGGTCAGCTTCTCTCCAGGCTTGCAGGTGCTGCAGAAAGGAAGGGAGGGCTTCCTATAGCACCCCCTGGTGTCTAGCCTAAGCCACTGCAGGCATGTGCTTGCATTTCTGGAATCAACAGTGAATGTCTATTCACTTGCAAATCAGTTTAATTTACACAGGTTAGACTAACCTGCAAAGATTGAATCTACTCAGGCTCAGGCTTTTTGAATGTCTGTCCCTAGTCTAAGTCTATGTACAAGGTACCAATCTGAGAAGTAGTTCACCTTGAACTCTGATGGTGAAAATAATTCAGTATACAACATACTTACACAATAAATCTGACTTCTTGAAAGTGCTGTATTTCTGTCAATGCAATTTGTAATTCATACTCCATGAAATCCCTAAACATTTATGTAATCCACATTGAAAACATCTTTGAATATGTAGCTACATAATAGGTGACCCCGGAGAAGGTTTAACAATATTTCATAGAGGCTTTTTTATGGGCAGTAAGGGATCTGGTACTATAAATACTACCACGTAAGAAAATGCACCACACCCCAAATGGTACTGTGACAGATTAAGCAAAGCACTAGTCCAGACCTGTTGTATTCCCCTGTTACTACTACAGACAACTGAGAGCAGTTTATCTGTTTGCATATTCCCACAAATACACAACAGGAAATTGTTCTTCTGCAGTGCCTTCTCACTGTATCACAGATTTAGGTTTCCATTTATTGGGGCTGGTCTTTGGAGGAGGGGAGAGAGAAGGATTTTGTATTTTAAAGTTTTATCAGGGGGTAAAACTGAAAGGAAAGGAAAAGTTTTTGACTGAACCCTGAAGTAGAGAACCAGGCCTTATGAATTTCAACTAGTGGAATATCTGTGCAATACTTCTGTATTGTGGATAAAATATGTTCCAGTGAATAGGCTTGGATTGTCCATCCTGTAAGCCTGTAGATCTCCTGAGCTGTGCCAAAACCTCAACAAGAGGCAAGGCATCTCAACATAGCCATTTTCTTCTGCACTTCTACACAACTGCCCCCCACTAGGCTCCTAGACAGTATGGTTCTTACAGGAACTACATCTCCAGGAGCTTCCTAAGCATGGTTTCCCCGGGGACTGTCTGGGTGGCCCATGGTAAGGCTGTTGGGGTCAACCCAGTGCTGGTCCCCACCTCCCCTACCACCCTTGGGGTAACTTGCCGTGCACCAAAGTGCATGTGGCATGGGCATTCCTCGGGGACAAGTAACTGTGGCGCAAGGTGCTACTTGCCCCACAGCTACTTGTCCCCAGGGAACCAAACATCTGCACTTGTCTGGATGCGGCCAGTAAGACTGCTTGCTGGCTTAAAGTTACATGTGTATTTAAGTGCTTTGCTGGATGAGCTATTCAATGGCAGGGTCGAATTGTATCTTCACAGCACTTGGGAAGTGTGAGGGTAGGAGTTCCTCAGGCCATCTTAAATGACAGCTTGCTTTTGTACAGCATTTGCCTCTCTTATCACTGTTGATCATCCTGTACTATAAATCCTTCCATTATGCTGGTCCATACAGTCAATTTCTTAACTTAACTCTCTTAAATAATACCAAATCTTTCAACCTGCACATGAGTAAAATAAATCATGAACGAGACATCATAAGAATGTGTGTGATGAATCCAATTAAGAATTCCCAGTTTAGGGAATTGTAATTGGAAGAGTCAACCTCACAAGATTCACTGCTGCCAATGATTTTTGTTCCTGGGTCAGATTCAAGTTCCCTCTAGTCCACTAATGCAATATGGTATAAATTCATAGGTCCTTTCCCACTTCCCAGAAGAAGGACCCATTTTCTGGAACAGTATGAACATTTAAATGCCTGTGCTCTCACACAGTTTCACAAAGGTATGCCAGAAAAACAGTATTAATGAGCCCTATCCCAATGACCCAAAAAAGACTGTCCCTGCATCCACAAACCTTCAGACACTAACTCTTGTGTAAAGCCCTGCTTAAGTTTAACCATTTCAGCTTTTTCTGCAGTGATTATTTTATTCCAAGTTATGGGTAGCCTACATCAAAACCTCTAGATTTACTGATGGATGAAGAAAAGGTGACTATTACAAAAATATGCTTACCTGAATATTAATCTGTTTTGCATACTGCACATTTTTCACTTGGTTCTGAAGTAGAGCTCAGGTGATATTTTAAAGGAACTTATATACGTAAGTAATGGGAACTTCAGATCCTCAAAAGTATTTAAAGGTACCTAACTGCTACTTAAGCTCCATGCAAATAAACTGGAGTTAGATATCTAAATTAGAAGTTAGGTACTTAAATACCCCTGTAGACCTGGCTCTAAGTGACTTCAGATTCTTTGACTTTTAACAAGATTTGACTCTCAAGTGCCTAAATTACTTCTAAAAATGAGATCTAGGCCCCTTCATCACTTAGATTCATTTTTGCCTGTTTTCTTATGTATCTATTTTTTAATTACATTTGGACAGGTTGTCTCTTAACCTACATGGGTGTTAGGAGGAGTAAGAACCTTGAGTGTGAGCTGGCAGAAAAAAGCCTGCACTGCCCAGCAACCCATCCCAGAGTGGAAAGACAAGGGGAGCTGGGGTGGCGTGGGTGCTAAGGCGAATGGTTGACAGCCCAAAATGCTGGACATTTGAGGCGACAGACGAAATGCTCACAGCGCAGCCCTTCCATTGCAGCGCAGCGCAGCGCAGCCAGATTCCAAAACAAATCGAAAAATTCTGCTTTGTTGCAAGGAAAGAGGGACAGGAAGGACAGAGAATGAGCAGGGCCTTGTCTTAGCTGAGCCATGGGAGTACCAGGAAGGAAGCAGGGAGGGGATTATCCGTTACTGGGACCTAACATCTTCCCTGTAAAGCTTGTGGGATGGCTCAGCTAACAGCCACCCCACAAACAAGGCTTATGGCACAGCTGCATTTTAACCCTCTTTAAGAATAGAGACCACTTTGATATTTATGTATTGTGCAATGGCAAACACAAAGTCAGTATTTAAAAACTGTAAATAGAATCCTGTTTTCAAATGCACGGCCAGTTGGGGCAGATTTCTGCAGGTGTTGGTGTTTTCCATCTACCTACTGCCAACACAGAAGCATAAAAACCAGTGTCTGTACCCTGGGTGGCATTAGCAGCCAGGGTAATGGCAGGGGTCAAGCCAGCTGCAAAGGATGTGGTGGTTGGACCAGCAGCAGTGGTGGCTTCCATTTTTGCACCCTTCATTATGCGCCCATGCCAATGTTTTGCTATTGAAGTTGGGGTTTTTTCCTCACATGAATATTGACACAAAGTGAATATATTTACAGTTCTTTTTTTCACCATGACTGGTATTATGGTTTTACATTCAGACAGGGTCTCATAGGATTATAAAGCATTTCCCTAACTTATATATCATGCAAACCATTTCCAAGAGAATGGAAAATGGTAGTTGTTTAACGAAGGAGAAAATTACTAGCCTACTAAAATTATAAGAGTAAGAATGGGAGGTGAAATGTACTGTATTTGGAAGAATTAAAGGCAGCAGAATTTGTCCTGGATCACACTGCAGACCATCTTTTCACTTATGAAAAATGCCGTAAGAGATTTAGTAAAGGCATCTGAATAAGACTCTTTTTTTTCACCACTTCTAAAGTATGGGAAGAGTTAGAATCAAGTTCACTTTGTATAACCATTTTTAAGACTAATGTATTTATATGAAAACACAAGAAGTATAATGGAACTAGGGGTTATTGGTACCAAAACCACTCCTTGCCCTGGCGTCATTTCAGAATACTGGCAGAAATCTGTGAGAGCTTGTTCTACTGTCCCAGGAACCAATAATCCAACCCCTCCCATTAGGCTTGCTTGAGGTCATGGATGTTGCTCTTTCCAGAGACTTAGTTCAGCTGGTGCGGTTGCTTGAGCAAACCAGAAATAAAAATGTGATGCTGCATTATGTCAGGGCTGCGTGTTTAGTCTGCCTTTCTAGAAATAATCAAGAAAAGTTATACATGATAGGAGACAGATGCTATTGCCTCAGCAGATATTTGAACTCTTTCTAGTACAATAGTGAAAAAGGAGAAACACCCATAGAAACTTGCTGTTTATTTAGCATTAGCAAATTTGTCATCAAGCCATATTTAAGTGGAAGAGAAACAATGGCAACTTTAAAAAAACAACTTAAAATAATCACAATAAACCAGTTTCAATTCTTGAAATACTAGTACAGCCAAGCAGCTCAGAGGCATCCATCATCCATCGGTACTCATGGTGTGCCATTTTGCCACTGGGCTTTGCACAGAGGGGTCTGACTGCTCATCAATAATTTGGGCCCAAATCTGAAATGAGGTTGCTAATGCAGACCCTTAAACTTGCACCAGATTTTGTTGCAGGACTGGGGCTTTATTGTGGAACTAATCTTATATATACTTGTGATAATTTAACTTTGGATAAGCTAGAACAGTGTTTGGAATAGGGACAGGGGGAGGGACACACATGGCTTCCCACAATCTACTATCCTTGTTGCAACTTATGAATAGCCTCAAAGCTACTCTAAACATACCACTGTGTAATACAGCCTTGGGAACAGATTCACAAAGAGGGAAGAGCATCTCTCTAGAGTACAAAATCAGTCTGCTCCTCCTGCTCCTGCTCCCCATATGTCCTCCACAGCAATGGGGTAGGGGTTGGATGATGTAGGACTAAACACACTAACTTTATTACACTTGAACACTTTTTTGCCATTTCCCTTATTGAAGCCTAAAGTCCCATCATTCTAGAAAAGGAAGAGAGGCATAAAGCTCTAGCTGTCCTGTTGTGGTTCAGTTATTTTGGTCCTTTCCAAGCTAAATCTATTTACTCTCCCACATCAATCGTAGCACATACATACAGGTGGCTTCCATGCATAATTAAGTCTATGCTGCTTTCTCAGGACAATCTGATTGATCATCTAGATGTCAGTGGCTAATGAATTTGGACCCCCTGATAAATGCCTTCATCAAACCTATCAAGGAAATCACAGGGAATTGCCGTGGTACTAGTGAGGCATGCCTTTGCCCCAACAGCTCTTTTTAGAAATGTGCTGGAAAGAGACAGCTTCTCCTTCTCCACTACCCATGAAAATGAGTCAGTTATTAGAACCGGTCAGAAACAGGATTTCTGTTCTCTGGAAAATTCCAAAATGTCACAAAAAATCAGCTCCAAACTAGAATTAAAAATGAAATTTCTGAATTTCCTGCAGAATAGAAAATCCAAATTCTAGTTTTGAAAGGATTTTAAATTACATTTCATTAAAAATTTTTCCCAAATATTTTTGGGACTCTGTGAGTGTTGCAGAGCCTCAGCAGTCCACCATTTAAAGAGCCAAACAGCTCAGGGGGTACCTGGGAGCAGGATTTCAAGGACTTCTGGGCTGCTTAAGAATCAGAAGTATGGAAGCCCTGGCTCTGGGACAGTTCTCCTGGATCCTCAATGCTCTGGGAGCCTGGGTTGCAGAAGAAGCAGAAGACTAGGAGAGAGATGGGGATCTTGGGGTTTGCCAGGCAGGCTGATAAGGAGCAAGACAGATCAGCTGGCAGGAAACCAGGTGGGTAGGATTCTCTCAAAAACCTGCCTGGTTTCTATCAGATTTTCACTGAAATGCACATATCATCAAGAAACTTGTCCATTTTGATAAAGTGGTATTTTCCATTCTCTCAAAAATTTTCCAGCTAGTTCAATAAAATATGGACACCAAAGTTGTCCAAGAAAGGGTCAAAGAGAAGATAAATGAGGAGACACTGAATAAGAGTTCTTTTGCCTTTGGCCATAAGTCTGAATTTTAAAACAAACCCCAGATACCACATTGGTTTCCTTAACGTAGATCTTTATCCTGGCTGGTTTTTCCCCCCCAAGAATGTGGTCAGTTTATTCTTTTGAAATCCTCAAAAGAATAAGGACTTGATCCAGAGCTGTTTGTTGTAACACAGAATTTTGCATATGGAAATTAGCAGCCAACTTAATTTGAACAGCCAAGAAGTGGAACTTGAATAAAAGACACTGATTAATCTAGATAACAACACAGACCACCATCCATTTAATTTATGATATAAATGTTCCACCATATCACAAAGGCTATTCTGATGAAGTTCTGGAGTCCTGTCTACATATGCACTTCCAACATTGCTACCACCAGCAGAACTGTGAAGGCAGTACAGTGGTGGATCTCTCTCCAAACACCTAGCATTCAGTAGCTAGTACCTCCAACCTGACTGAGTCTTCAAGGTGCTGATGCAAACAAAGCAACAACAGTAATTCACATCCTCCTCTTCAAAAGCAAAAATAAAGGGCAGGAAAGACAAGAGATGTGAGAATGTTTGCAAGAGCTTAAGAGGTGTAGGTTGTAGCTGTGCAGCAACTTAATACTTTCTGTAGCCCAAGTAGACCAACCCAAGAACCAGGCTACCTGAACCAGCTTAAAACTAGGTCAAGCTAAACAACCACATTTAAACAAATATTGTGAAACTGCATTTGAAACTGGGTAATTTGTTCACTACTGTACTATCAAATGGATCTTAGGTCTACTAAAAAAGAGAAACCGCTGACAATTTCCCTAAATATGAATGTCAGCTACTTTTGCTGTAGGCACACTTAGACACAGTATTTCCATTATCCTTTTCTCTGGTCTGATTCTTTCACCACCTGTGAGATTAGCTCCATAACCACAAGGGTTAATAAAAATGAATATTTTGATGTGTCTAGTGAGTTCCACCCCAAAGCACTTAATAGATCATATGTAGAGAGTACATTCTGAGATGCAGATGCCTTTTGGGGAGAAAGACAAGCAAGGGACTGCTACACAGCAAACTTCACATTAGTGACATTTGGACATTTTGGCCATGGGTTTTGGGGCAAACTCCTGGAGTCTTAAAAGTGCATGGAGAGCAGAGAAGAGGTCACATTTTCAAAAGCTCCCAAAGACATTTCTACATACAGAGAAGCAAGATAAATTAGCATAGTCTGAATTCCCCACCCCTCGGTTAGACCTTTACCAATACTATTTTAAAGCTTGCATGGGTATCTCAGCACTCAACTGCAGTCATGGCTGCAGACATAGTCCTAATTAGTTAGGAGTCTGTGTCTTAGGATATATCTGCACCACTTCCACTGCATTCATGAGTGCTGCCAAGATGCACAGCCCCACCCATATGATCCTACTTTGTGTGTGCCAAACCTGGAAATGAGCTGATGAAGCTAATCTTGGGGTGACACTACCACTTCCCTCAAGCCTATCAGAGACTAGGAGTTTATACACATGCTCCAGGAGTGTTCCTGGAGTTTATACACATGTTCCTCTAAGGGCTGCTCTAATTAAAGTGTCCGGAGTGTCTCTTGTATCATCGTCCCCGTGCTTAAAAATGGTGGAGAGGGTGCTTTAGCTAATGATTGTCAAATGAGTTTTAGTTAAAGTGCCCCTGCTGCCATTTTTAAGCGTGGAGACACTGATACATGAGATGCTGGAATCTGCTGGAGCACAGCAATTACCATGCTCTAGCAGACTTGACTAATCACTGCTCATGTATAAGTACTCAGAGTCCTTGAGACCAGTGGAAGAACCACTCTCAGATGGCTTCACGGTCTCATTTCTAGGTTTGACATAAGCAGCACAAGAGAGGTAGGGGGGCATGCTTCTCGGTAGTGCTTTCAAGAGTGCCACAGCAGTGGAATAGACATACCCCAGGCTCCAAGGCCATGTCCATTCTAGGAGTGCTATATCAACAGAGCACTCTTACTATCAACACAACTGAAACCAACAAAGTTGCATTTTTGCTGGTATTGCTTAGTTCAGCCCTGCTCCCTGTCCCAAGCAAAATAAGCTACGTTAGCAAAGGCAGAGTTTTGCCAGGATCATTATTACATTTATACTGGATGCTTTTGCTGGCATGGTTATGTTGGCTGAGGATCATGCCTCACACACTATTGTAGACTTAGAGTTGATTATTATGAGCATTACACCCTGCAGTGCCTAGATCTCTTTTGCCAATGAGACTTTGGAGCCTAAGAGCAAGGGCACACAAACAAATGAGGCAGAGGAGAGCTGGCTGTACTGTGAGTCAGTTGCTCTGTGGTAGCTGCCCATGGGCCCACATGATCAATAAATGCTAATCTACGGCAACTTCCCCCTCTTTTCTTTCCCTCAGTGCTATACTCCTATGGGTTATCTTTCATTTACCACGGGGTAACAGCATGCACACACAGGCCATTAGTGTAGAGCAGTTGACATGGTAAAGCCTCACCTTCTTTTTGCCTTGGAGTAAACTTGTGTGCTCACACTGTTAGCCACTTGTGCTTTTTTAAAGTTTTTTTTCCCCAGGACTTATATTTCTCAGGTGTCTTTCTCTTGACAGAAAATATCCCTGCTTGCAAGAGTGAAAGGCTCATGTGAACCTTCTGGACTGAGAGCAATTTTCAGTCACAAAATAGAAGCACAGCGGGCCCTGCATCTAAGGGGAGCTCCAAGACAGTGGCCCCAGTTCCTACATGGAGCCCCACTTTAGCCAGTAGGATGATGTCCTGATATGAGATACCACCTACATTGTTCACCTGTCATCTGAGCTAATGGCAGATTTTGATGAAACTTAAACCTTTTTGTTTTAGGTTGGCTTAAGAGCATTAGAAAATAAAATGTTTTGCCTTAGAAATCTGGCTAAAGCTGAAAAAGATTTTGAATCATTTTAATGCACAGTATCTATGTCACCTCTTGACTATGATTCTCTGTATCTAACATGGAGATAATGGTGCTTCCCTAAATTTATAAAGTGTTTTTTATATCTAGAGAAGAAAAGTAAATATGTGGTGTGATTTGAAGCCCTCTCAGCTCAGTAGATAGACTCCAACTGACTTCTATTAATTTTGGATCAGGCCCCAAAAGAGCCAAAAATCATTATTAAGTACAACCCCTCATTTGCAGGGAATATTGAATTGCTTATTCTAAAGGTAGTAGTGGTTGGATCATGCACTGACAGCCCTTCCCTTCCTCATCTGTGCAAGATAAAGTCAATTCCCCAGGGTTTAAACTAAACCCTTCTGGTTTAGGAACACACATTTCTACTTAGGCAATAAACATCTGTCGTCTGCCAGTCATTAATATTAATTATAAATGGTCACTAGCTCATGGGATCCAAGTCCAGCAGCTGAGATTTTTCCAAATCTGACCTTGCTAGAGTTTGTATAAAATGTGTTCAGAAGGGTCCTTCTTAGCTCTAAGCCAACAATAAGTGCAATTTGCAGCCCACAGCATTTAGATTATGTACTTAGAACAAGAGCTATCAAAAAGGGTGATGGGGGTGTGGGAGATAAGAAAGAAAGAAAATACAGCCTGGAAAAGGTGTCCCTTTAAATGTTTAAATCTGTTAGACATTTCTGTAGGCTAGCAACAAGGAGAGGCATTGTCCATAATGACACTTTGCTATCCATTAAACATCACTGTAAATGAAAAGGTTGCGTGAATAAAAGGTTGTTCGTCTCATGTTTCAGGAATGTAGCCTTGTTTCATGTCTGAAGCCTGTTTTTCTTTTAAGTTCTTCAGATGACAAATGGGGAAGAGAATTTCAGAAAGCAAATGGGTAGACGGAAATGCAAGCTTCAGAACAAAGCAGACACTACTGTAGTTATAAATCTTTATATTGGGGCTACTGTACACCATAGATATAGGTATGGGAGGATTAGATTTTAACCAAGAACTCTAAGTAATAGTTCATTTCACTCTTCACTCAAAACCAAAGCAGGGAGGGGGGAGGATCCATACTTAATCATTATAACCAATGCAGAGGGAGCATTAAAAAACTGGTAATGTATTGCCCATTTTTCAGTTGTCCAGCTTTATGCAAGGAAATAATATTCAGATTATTATCATTTTTTTTAAATAAGTTATGAAATGTGATTGCTGTAGTCACTAGAATTCTAAATGATAATTAATTCTTATGGTTTCTTTGCCTTAATTTCCTACAGAGATTATGTCAACAAATTTAGCATAGTTAAAAATAAACATTATTTGTTTAAGGTCATTTTAAAATTAAATTTCTCCATTTCTAAGTAGAGACCAGTGGGCCATATCTTCAGCTACTATAAATTTGACATAGCTCCACCAGTCTATGGAGGTGTATGAATTCATGTTAGCAACTTCATAAAAATTTTCCTCATAAAATTGTCTTGCCTCTCTGTATTCTAGCATATTGACTGTAGGCTGAAGAACATGGTAAAAAGGCTGAGCAAAACTTGATACTTTAAACCTCCCATGGCTTGGACAAAGTGAAAAGGGGGTGGCACTCTAGGCTGTAGCTCCCTGATTCAAGGATCAAGCCGAGGAACAAGTTTGGGCTGCAGGGGAACAGAGTTTTGATGTTGATATAAGTGGGCAAAGAATCAGGACTCCATTGGCATATAGGTGGGTCAAGCACACCCTTATAGACAAGTCCTATGGAATTTAACAGGGATGGAAACAGTGGAGTTCTGTGAAAACTTCGTAGAAACCACAGAAATGTAGGGATGGAAGGGACCCCAAGAGTATAGTCCAGGCCCCTGCTTGGAGGCAAGTCAACTACATGTAGTGACCATATTTGTGTAGTATGTTCTTAAATGACCCCAAGGAGAGAGATTTCATAGTCTCCTTTTTGGTCTCTGAGATGTATTAATCCACAGTAATTTCTGATGTAACACTGGTTAGGACATACTAAAGTTCCATTCTCAAGTGGCTGCAGATGCTTTTCTTTTACCAGCCGTAGTAAGGATGCTGGAAAGTAAGGTGCAGGATGGCGGCCCAAGGAAAGAGAGGTAGTTAGCCATGTTAGTCTGAGGTCAGGCAAAAGGCATGGCAGCATGGAAATTTATAGACTTAATTCATTAAAAAATACATAACTATTTGTAGGCAACAGCCTACTTTATCAGATGCTATGGATGGACTTGCCGAGGCCAGGGGGCCAAAAAAAGCCAATGACAGTGTTGGTGATGGAGCTGAGATGGGAAGTGCATTGAAAAGAGACCAAGCTTAGGTACAGATATTCAAAAACCCTAAGGCAGAATTGCTCTAAGTTATGCAGTTTTCTGTGAGCAGAATAGTTTAGATCAGTAGCAAACTGAACATACATTCACCCTTTGGTTGGGGGGAGAGGCAAGTCTTAGGCTGGATTTCATCATTTTTTAAAAAGTCTATGTGCGCTAAACTTATGTTCTGTTTCAGGTATAGACCAGTTTCTGAATAATCATATTAGTAAAAGTGTAATGTCTGTACCTGGTCCAAAAGTCTAGACAGAGAATTAGTGGGCTGAGTGCAAACAGCAGCTAGAAATCACATCTGTCTCTTCCCTTTATCGTAAAGGGATTTTGGATAGACTCCTTCAGAGCCTGATCCAAACTCACTGAACCTGATGGGAATCTTTCCATTGATTTCAATAGCCTTTGGATCAGGCTCAGAAGACGCATAGGAATTAATTTAATACTTGAATGAGAACTTTTGCTTTCCATGATTTACAGTGCCACAGCAGTATTGCTATACATGGAAGTGTTCCACAGGCAGGATTTAAGTCTGATTAAACACTACTCTATGTGTCACCATTAACTTTGAAGCATCCACTGCCTGTTTTACTCTGTGGCCAACATTCTTCAAATGTTTTGCATTCCATGACCTTGTTTGTTGAACGTACTAATGAATTTCTTCTCTCTCTCCCTCATGCTTCCTTCCAGGACACAAAGACCAATACAGTGAGGGATCCAAGATGAGAGATGGGAGGTGGTAGCTAGAATCTCCCACCACTCCAGGCCATTCCCTTTTTCACCATTATGTGGCAGTGTTACCTGGATGAGATAGATCCATTTACTACTGTACTTTGCTAGAGAGTCAAGATAAGAACTGACAAGTTGCCCCTTCCCAGGTTTGGAAGGATGGGAAGTGCAGAGGCAGCAATGAGTCTGGACTTCCAGAGGAGATGATAGGAACTTTAGGGTAGAGGACAGAGGAGTAAGGGTTCCTGATAGGGCAAGTGGTTGCATTTTTAACCTCTGTTACCCTGTAGTCATATAATCCTCCAGAAAGTGATAAGATACATGGAGCACAGTTAGGGATCCTCAGAGTAAGAGGAACACTTTTGTTAGGCCATGTACTTTGTTAAGCCAGGTGGGGAGGATGGATACAGTGCAGTCCATTTTTCACATAAAAGCACTAACTTCTTTTTCTTTCTCACCTTGCTGGAGTCACCTGATCCTAGCCGTCTTTCCTGCCTGGTGCAGGGGACTGGATGCAATGATCTTCTCAGGTCCCTTCCAGTCTTACAACCTATTAATCTATGATTTGTTCCCTTCCTAGGAGCTGCTGACCATACAACTTTGTGTTTTCAAGTTTTCAAATGATTTCTCTGTTAGTTAATAAAATATGGAAGTCGTTCACTTGCAGCATGTCAAGTACATTTTTAAGAACATGTTCCAGAAGACAAGGGCATCTGAGTGACTCCTGATATGCTCTCATGCCTGCCAGAGCGGGAAAGAAAGGAGGATCAGAAAGGAGAGGAGTTACAGGGGGAAGAGGTGAGTATCTTCAAAAGAAGCCCAGAGACTGGGGACAGCCGAATGGTTAGCCAGTCTAAAGTGATTTGGAAAATTCCTGAGCTGTGCAGTCAGCTTATAACCAAAGACATTTTCAGACATTGCACAGGGACAGCTTAAAGTAATACATATGATCCTGAGCATATAGCATGTGTACACTATATGTATAAAGAGTCGTTGAAAGGGTGGGCCAGTTTGTCTAACCCTTGCACCCAATCCTCAAAATCTCATTTAGGAATTAGGCATAATATGAAGTAACTGCTCATATTAAAACAAAGTTGCCATGAAGAGTAGTTACTTTTAACTGGGATGTTAAGTCCAGATTTTTAGGTGCCTTAAAGATGTAGATGGGCACCTTATAAGACTGTCAAAGTTATGAGGTACCTAACTTGCAGTGCAATCTTTAAAATGGCACTAGGCATCTTTCTGTAGATTTAGGCATCTAAATACTTTTAAATATCAAGTGGATGGGGCCAGATTTTATGCCATACCTTTCAATGGTTGTTTGGCCAAAGATGGCTTTGCAATATCTTTGCACATCTGCAGTTGTATGCTGGTCCATGGGTCAGTGCAACCCCTACTATAAACTCCAAGAGCTCCAGGAGCTGTTCTAAATTCACTGCTTAACCACCTGTGAGTTGCTCTGCAGTTTAGAATAGCCAGGACAAAAATCCCTCAAGTCAGTTCTTCCTTTCCTAAACTCTCCTGTCCATGGCCACTTCCACAGCATGGCCTTATAAGGGCTCTGAGTATGAGCAGCCTAGTAAAGCCTATTCCCCATCTATGCTCAAGGTATTCTCATGAGACAAGTTAAACCATCTTTAAAAATGTTTGCAGCAGCTCAGTTGCTGTGAAAGGGTGACAACTGGAGCCCAGACTCAGGCTTTTAGTCTCAGCTGCCCTACTGGAAGGCTGTTAAAGTTAGGGAGTCAAAACCCCTGGAAAGAAAAGAAACAAACCCCTCTTGGCAGAAACAAACAGAAAATAAACAACAAAACTCTTCAAAAGGCAGATTCCTCAATTATAGTAGCTTGGACTCACAGAGGTCAAAGTTTTGACTCAATGGTGTATACAGAATGTAAACATGAGGATGCAGTAATTAGTTTCATGTTAATTTTGAAGCCTCAGAATCCTAGTGACTAATCCTACTGCAAGGTCATTAACCATGACCACACTAATGCCAATCACACAGAGCACACCCCCTCACAACAGCACCACAGAGCCATGTTACTACGTGGCTCTACAAACATTTTGGTCCTTGTTTTAAATGTCAGTATGTTTGGGGTTGGATGGAGCTCTGAGACTAGCTGGGATTGGAATATCTGACCCTCAGGCTGCCTATACACGAGCAGCGAGGCTCCTCTGACATGCTGTAATTCCAGTGGGTCGAAGCAGACTTAATTAATTGAGTCTGCTGGAGCGTGGTAATTACTGTGCTCCAGCAGTCTCCAGCATCTCATGTATCAACTTAAAAACTGCACTTAAAAACAGTGGCAGGGGCACATTATCTAAAACTCGTTCGATGACCGTTAGATAAAGTGGCCCCCTGCCATTTTTCAGTGTGGGTACGCTGATATATGAAATGCTCTGGGTGCTTTAATTAAAGCACCTCTCAGAACCACTCTAATTAAAATGCCTCCCCCTCACTCCCAGAGCATGTGTATAAACACAATTAGGTAACACTTAAATGTCTGTAGATAAAACGTGATTTGCTGAGGGATCAGTACCAAAAATGTCCAGAATTCCTAAAAGCTATGTTTTTTCAATAAGGAACAGTTATCAGAAATATAGTATGTTTGAGAATTAGGAGTCTGAATCTGAGCCCACTCTAGTCAATTAAAAGACTCCCAATAAGTTTAATAGATTTTGGAAAAGGCTTTGGTTTTTTTTCCAATCCATCCCATGTGGGATGGATTGGGACAGCCTCTTAATTTCCCATCCTTCATGAGTCAGTTCCAATGGTGATTAACCAGGTGTTCATCCATTACTGAAAGTGCACTTGAAGTGAAAAAATGCTATATAATGCTATTATGTTAAGACCTCTGGGAAACAGTGAGTTTTGCCCCTCTCCTGTCCATTTCTATTTGGTGTCCAGAAGAGGCTATGGGCATACTTCGGAGGTTAGTCTCATCATTTTGGAAACACTACTTTAAATACTGTAGCAAAAGCGTGCATTACTGCACAGTTTCTTTTGCTGAGCCTATAGCGGAACCCGGTGAGAAACTACAATTTCAACCGTTTCACAGAGCCAACCTCTACAATAGCAGGTCCAACAGCAGGCCCTCCCTTAAAAAGCATGCCCATAGTTCTGTATTTTGTATTCATGAGGAAGAAATGCATGTCATTGGTGCTATACAAAATACTCTTGATATTGAGGGCCAACATTTCAACATCCTTTGCAAGAAGTGAGTCATTCAAAACGTCCATCCAAAATGCCTAAACAGCTAATAATTGCACAAGCCCAACAACACTCCATTTGCACATGCAAACTGTTATATGCACATGCAAATCATCTCACTGCATGGATAATGCAATGCTCTGCCTGCATACAGATGCAGGGGTTATATTGCTGCATACTTATTTTGTGGCTCTCTGTCCAAAGCCCACTGAAATCAACAGAAAAACTCCCACTGACTTCATCTGGTTTTGCATCTGGTCCTTTGGATTAGCTAAATGATATTGGTGAAATCCTGGCCTGCCTGAACAAGAGTTTTGCTATTAAATTCAATGATGCTTGGATTTCATCCTATATTTTCAAAATACAATTCAATTCTTTTTTATTCCCTGTCTTGTTTATTCTTTGGTAAGGACTCAGTGTGATTTTTCTATCTGGTCTGCTTGGGACAATTTAATTGAATGTTAATGAAATCCATACTCCTAAACAAGAGTGATCAAGTACATACCATTTTTTCCAAAAGAAGCAGCTCTCTTCAGCTCTTCATGTTTCAATTATATGTGCGACTGTGTGGCGGGAGAGTGAGCATAAGTAAAGGAATTTATCACTTAATATTTTAAGCTTGTTGGTATTATGTTACATTGTGTTCAGCTAAAGTAAAATCTACTTTAACCTTGATGAATGGCTTTGGGAATTTTAGCTGAGTAGTGGTTTTGGAAAACAAATGAAAGCCTGATAGGACTCCTGCTATACATATCAGAGCCAACTACATACTTATCAGATCTGGGCCGAAAATATGTTGGAAGCATTACATGGACACACACATATTAATTAAGGATGAATAAACTAGTTTCATAAAACAACAAAACTGGCTTGAATCCTGACCTTCGTTGCTATTCAAACTAAGCCTGGACTTTTTGATTCAGATGTGTGAAACAGAGATTTGGAACCTTTTTTCTTCTGTCTAACTACACTGATTCATATATTTAAACATAACTTATTTCAGATTAAAACTACTTCTTGTCCATATCCTCCTCTTTTCCCTGATTTAACTGTCTTTTCCATTCTGCACTTGGAGATTCCCAAAGAGATTGCTTTTTTTTGTGCACAGGAGAATTACATTACACCCATTTGGTTTTCCTAAACAACTTGTTTTCTTTCTGAATGATAAAAAGATTTGCAGGAGACTGGTCAAATGTTGTAGGGAGTTCTCTTTTCTGCCTGTTCAAACACAGTGCTCAGCACAGTTAGTATATTTGAAACAAAACTGTCCTCTATGAACTTCATATTAGTATCCTGTTTAAAAACAGCTCAAATGGATGAACCCTAAACTCCATGGTTAGTAATATGTAAACTCTGCTGTCCATGTTCATCTATATGGTCTTACACTCAGATGGTAGGCTCTTTGGCTAGGGACAGAAGTTACACATAAACTGATTTAAGTAATCAGAAACTGGTTTAAACTTGTAACAGAACGTAAGTTCAGTGCATATAAACCGGTTTGAAAATGGCTGAAACTGGTTTAAGATAAACCTGGTTGAATGTAGTATCACTTAACTGATTTGGGTCAAACGGTTTATGAAACTTCTGTCCCAGAGCCCTGGAACAGAGCCCATTTTTGTTATGTATTTGTATGAGATATAGCACATGGAAGTCCTGATACATCACTAGCATATCTTTTGTGTAATATTTTTAAATGTTTCAGTTTGATCATGAAAATATGAAAGCATTAAAATTAACTAATAAATACAGTTGGTCAGAAAAGTTATATAGTACATTTTTGTTCTCCCTTTGGACAAACTCTTGTCAGAAATTTTAATGCATGAAAACTTAAGTTTCTTTTTTTCACAAATACTTGCCCATGTATCCTTAATATTTAATTTGTAGCCAGTGAAACCCTTATCTCATACATGTTGGCAAAAAGAAACCATTAAGTGATATGACCATGGCCAAAACCAGGTTTATTAAAATATTAATAACTGCTGATTGCTTGCAGTGTTTGCCATGCTCTATCAATAGTGTTTCCCCAATGTATCCTGAAATACAATGTCACACCTCTGGTAATCACTGCAACATTTGGAGTAACTGTCAACTTGTTGCAACAGTTAACTTTCAGAGAATGATATTTTTATTAGAAAGTAAAAGCCAAAGAAATATCTACTCATGGAAAGAGAAAAGAACTATTTTACTAAACCCAAGGGCACTTGTGTCTTTAGGAATATATTATAAAATCACAGGTAAGGGAGAGAAAGTTGAGATAAGATCAGTTGCTATAGAGGAAGGGTACTGTTGATATGACACTGTTGTTTTCAAAGGGCAGAAATATCAAAATACATATTCAAAAGCCTTGGATGAGGACTGATGTAAAAGTATTCTGCCCAGGATACATGGACAGCTAAACTAGTCCAGTGAAAAAGATTCCCCAACTTTCATAGGCAGCTTGTGGCATTGTCCTACTGTCCTTAGGAATTAAAATAAAAGTATAGTATTGGAAAAAGGGGAGAAAAGCTTTCTAAATAAAGAGTATCAAAATTATTTGTAAACTAACCCACCTAATTTTCCTAGTTTGCCCGCATTCAACTCAAAACTTAGTGCCTCCTCCAAGTAAGACCTTTTATTCCACTCCAGTCAAAAAATAGATTTTACTTTGACAGCAATCCATCCATTCATGTTATCTATCATGCTCATCACAGGCACATGCAAATGCCTCTGTGAGATACCAGCAAGTTAGCTGACTAATATCATGCCTTTTACCTGAACTTCCTTGACCAAATCATAAAGAACTCTATAATGAACAAACATCATCACTTGTCTTCTGCCAATGTCTTAAATCTCTACCAGGCAAGTGACCAGTATGGATAACTATTAGGGATGCACTGATAGAGATTTTTGGGGCTGATTTTTAAGGAGGCATATCGACCAATACCAGTCTGATTTCTGATACACAGCCCGGTAGCTTGAAGAGTAGTGTCTGGCTGGTAAGTCTGTTGTGGTAGAAGGGGAGGAGGAAGAGAATGGGCATGGGGGGGCAGATCAAGGCCCCCACGGTGAGGGAGGGAGTGGGGCTGGGGCAGGGGCAGGTGCTGTCCAGCTGGGGTGGGGCAGGGCAGGACTCAGGATGGGGCTGCGGCTCATATGGGAGGCACGGCGGCAGGGGGGCAGCTCTCACCACAGCGTGCACCCTGGGAGGGCATGGGGGACATGTGCCCCCAGATCTGCATAGGGTGGGGTAGGCTGGGCTGCACTGGGCTGGGGCCAGGGGCTGCACTGGGCTCTTTCTGGTGGGGGCTGGGCCGGGCTATGCTCAGGGCAGGCAGCAGCAGCACTGGAAGCAGGGCTACAGGGGGATTCAGCCACTCCAAAGTTCACTGTAGCCCCCCAACCCCCACTCCCAGCACTGCTGCTGCTGCCCCTCAAGTGCAGCCCAGCCTGGCCCCCATCAGGAAGAGCCTGGTGCAGCCCCGGCCCCAGCCCGTAGTAGCAGCCTGTCCCATGCCGCGTGCAGATCTGGGGGCACACACCCCTATGCCCTCCTGGGATGTGCTCAGCAGTGGGACCCACCCTTCCCCCTGCCCATTCTGCATACCCCCTGGATGAGCTGTGGCAGCACCCTGTGCCCCACCCCAGCTAGGCAGCACCTGCCCTGCCCCGCCCCTTTCCCAGCATCAGTCCCACTCCCTTCCTCACTGCAAGGGCCTTTATCTGCTACCCTTTACCCCCTGGATGAGCTGTGGCAGCACCCTGTGCCCCACCCCAGCTAGGCAGCACCTGCCCCAGTCCCTGCCCCATACCCACTACCTCCCTCACCATGGGGGCCTTGATCTATCCCCATATACCCCTTCCCTAACCCCTCCCTTTCCACCACAACAGACTTGTCAGTTTGATGCAGCTTTCCAAGCTGCCAGGCTGTACTTCTCACCGCCAATGTGCTGCACTGCAGCTGCGCGCATGCACCAGGCATTTATCAGCCAAATTATTGGCCACATCAGGCAAAAGAAGCCAATTTCCGATACACTCAATTTTCTTTATATCTGTGCCAATCTGATATTGAACCGAGGTATTGGTGCACCTCTAAAGACTATGATAAAAAGTTTGAAATGTAAGCCATATGAGGAAAGGTTTAAGAAACTAGGCATGTTTAGATTGGTAAAAAGGAGGTTAAGAGAGAATATGATATTTGTTTTCAAATAGCTGAAAGGACATAAAGGAGGAAAAAAATTGCTTTTCCTTATTTCACAGCACAGGACAACAGGCAATGGGTTTAACTACAGCAAAGCAAATTAAAAACAAGCATCAGGAAAAAGTTGCTACTATAAGGACAGGGGTGTAGGTTGTAGCCATTAAGGACAGTAGGACAATGCAATAATCTGACTATGAAAGTTGTGAAATAATTTTCACTGGAGGTTTTCAAAAAGAGGCAGGACAAGCATCTATCTGGGTTGATATAGAAAAAGTTATTCTGCATCTGTGCATGGAATTGCACTAGAGGAGTCTTGAGGTCCCTGCCTACCCTACTATTTTATGACAGTTGCATTCAACAAGGGACCAGCATGTGCAGAACTAGCTAACAATGGCCTTATGACCAGTATCATTGCTAATACAATAGAGCCCAGATCTTTTGCATCCAAGTGGTTTGTAACCTCCTTCACTTGCAGTAGGTTGCTGAGTAGATTTAGGTTGGACATCGCAAAGAACTTCATGGTTAGGGTTGCCAGAATCTGCAACAGGCTTCCAAGGGAGGTGGTGCTCTCCCCTACCTTGGGGGGTCTTCAAGAAGAGACTGGACAAGCACCTGGCTGGGGGCACATGACCCCAGCACTTTTTCCTGCCACTGGCAGGGGGTCAGACTCAAAGATCCATTGAGGTCTCTTCTGACCCTAGCATCTATGAATCATGGAAGAGCAACTCAGCTGTTTGCTGCAGCTTTTACTTCAAATGGTGCCACTTTTCCACTCAGCTGGAACACATCAGTGGTCCTGCACAGCTGATTGAGGAAGAGGTGCCTTTGAAACAAAAGCTGCAGCAAACAGCTGGAGCACCTCAGCAGTCTCACACAGCCATTTGTAGTTATGTATACTCCCAGTTACTTTGCAAACTTTCTTCACCATTAGGTTAGAAACCCAACCTGAAAAGTATCCAGGTTCTACCCTAAGTCTGGCCTGTTGCACAGTAGGCAATAAGGAAGCTGTATTTCAAAACAATGTATACATTACAAAATAAATCCCAAACTTACTTAATTCTTTCTTAATAGTAAGTCCAGTTTAGTTTATTCCCCAAAGTTCCTTCCCCTGCCAACCCCCCATTTTTCTTTGCTTTTTTTTTTTTTTACTGTGTAGCTCTCTGAACATATTTAGTCATGAAGCTATAGCCAAGCTCAGTTTCTTTTATATTCAATGTGTCATTCAAAGAAAAACAGAGCTACATGTTGATGACTGTAAAAGCTTGGTCGGACCTACACATGAAATTTAAATGACCAAATTAAAATAACAGTACATCTTGCACAAGAATGCAAGATCGTGACTGGGACCATGCGAAATAAAGTAATCCCAATTGATTTCATCGCCTGTACTAGCTGCAAAAGTACCCAATGTTTTATTATGCTAAACCATTCATAAATATCTGCATACCCCTACTGGCTGTATCCTGGTTGACACATTCCCCCTTAATTAAGGCATGTTTCTCAGAATAGCCATTCAATGTCTGTCTGAGGTTTTCCAAATGCCTCAGACCACCACCATGTGAACTATTGTAAATGTAAATTCTGCCCCATTGTTAAAACAACAGCCCAGAGTACGGTAGTCCATTCAGTCAATCAAGATCCATCTTCAGTCAATCAAAACTCATCCTACTTGATTACTGCGTAACCTCCGGACTGGTCAAAAGCTTGCAAAAACAAGTTTCACACCTAGACATCCAAAAACAGGTTCCTCGCAGTTAGCAATTGTAATGTGGTGGTCTCTTAACTATCAAGAAGGAATGCTTTGAAGCTATACAATTAAACTGTATAAGAATGAAATAAAGTTGTCAGCAAGGTATGCACACCAGGAAAGAGAGAGAGAGAGAAAAATCAGAAATCATTTCTGCACCCAGCCGTTCACCTCTTGGGCGACGGATCATTGTTTAGTGAAGACTGTAAAGACAAGAACTGCTTTCTGCCTGCTTGGGAGAGAAAAAACTTTTGCTGGGACTTTTGTGATAGCTCATTTACTGAATATTAAAAAGGAGTCTTTTTCTGTCATTTAGTTTTATAGCTTGTTTTTGGTATTGTTATTAAAGATTTCTGCTATTAATCGAATGAGGTGTCGTGTCAATCCTTAGCTGCAGTAGGCTTAAATCCGGCTTTTAAATGCAACCATTTTGTGCAAGAGGCGGCAAGTTGGGAGGGCAGGCAGAAATAGCCTGAAGATTAAACTGAAAAGCTTCATTTCCCCTTTTCCAGTGAAAAAGAAAATGTCGACTTTTTGCCTTAATTCTCAGTTTCCTAGGTTGTGTCACCATAATCCAACTCTTAATGTTATTTTAACCTTGTGTTTTGTGTGTGAATTTTCTTGGGTTTATTAAAGATTACCGTTTCTTTTTTTAAGTCCATCTCCTTATGGAAGTGCATGAAAGTAGATTGACAGATGTTCATGGCTACTCTTCTACAGGATGGTGTACATAATTGTGGATTTTAGAACTTTTAAGAAAGCAAGTGGCTTCATCTTGCCCTCAGACACAAAAATCCCTCAGAGACCAAATCTTTTGTAATGTATACTTTATCTAACTTCATCGACTTCAAAGGAGTTGCTCACTGGGTATAGAGGGGCAGAATGTGGCCCATTACTTGCTCAAAAGGGAAAGCGGGGGAACTTTATGCACTTTGCAAAAACAGATCTATGACATTAAAGGAATTTTGAGGCATGCAATATTTTGTAAATATGATTTGGCACAAGTGCTGTAAAGTCTATAAAACAAGAATTGGTGGTAATATACATAAGGAAGTTTCTTTACAAGTACTACATGCAGGGCTGGATTAACCCTTTAGTGGGCCCTAGGCAAATTAACTCGTGGACCATGGACCAGTCGAGACCCCCCCTCCCCAGCCCGGTGCTGCTACCCACGGGGAGCGGGGCTTGGAGCCGCTGCTAGGAAGCAGCCACCATGGCAGCAAGGCTGATGGAGGGGAAGGGAAGGGAAGGGAAGGGAGGCAGACAGGGCCATTCACACGGCTGCTGTGGAGGGAAGGACCAGGACCCCCCTGCAGCACAAGGCCCTAAGTATATGCGTACTTTGCCTGTGTGTTAACCCCACCCTGACTACACATGAACAGCAGACACTTTTCAAAGTGAAACGTTCTGTCCAAACTGAAGTTGTTGCCAAAACACCATGAGCAAAATACATCATCATCATCATCACCACCACCACCCAGAGAAAACCATTATTTACAGTTCAGAATGAAAAGTCAGTCCCTATTTTCCTTTGCTCAAGCTCAACAAAACTGTTGACAGAAAAAAATAAAAACTGGACACAACTCCTGGTTCTTGCAAGCTGACTGAAGAACTCTGGAGTTCTCCAACTATGCAACAGCATACTAACCTCATTGTGGTGCCTTGGATCTGGGGGCACTGAATCCAAGATGCATGTTGTGCTCTTGTTTCTTTCCAGCAGGTGGGCAGGGAAAGTGCATGGGGCCATGATTTTGCCTCTTCAACGCACTACTAGGCCAATATGGGTTAAGGAATGTGAAGTCTGCTGCTCCGGTAAAGCAGCAGGAAACTTCCATCCCCATCTGCAAGTATTAAGCATGCAGGGACAGAACTAAGACTCCCTGACCTCATTTCTTCCCTGTGGTGCCCCTTAATGGGTTACCTGGTACTCACATTAATGAACTAGCAGTTCTGCTGGTAGGACCACATGATCTAGACCTTCTAGGTCACATGGAAGTGCAGCTTGTGAGTGGTCTGAGGGCATTACTTACTCTATGCAAGGGCATGAGTCACTCAAGCCAAACTAACCCTTACAGCAATGGGAGCTTTGGTGAAATAAGTAGTGCAGGCCCATGCTTTCAGATGCAAGCCATTAAACAAGCACAATACCAGTCTCATATTATGATGATGATAACATAGTACCTTTTCCTTCCTTCTGACATCTTTTTCTCTGTACAATACATTTTCTGCTTTCGCTTGTAGTGGGGCATGGATTGCCCCTTGCTGAAGGCTGCTGTACGATTTCTCTGA
Organism: Alligator sinensis; assembly: GCF_000455745.1. Taxonomy (NCBI): domain Eukaryota; kingdom Metazoa; phylum Chordata; order Crocodylia; family Alligatoridae; genus Alligator; species Alligator sinensis. The sequence continues at coordinate 1,686,740 of NW_005842263.1, read as the reverse complement.
CCCTCACTTCATTTCCTCTTTTGAAACCACACGTTTTTCCTTTCTTTGTGCAAGGGCTCCACGGGCTCCACTCACTAGCTTCACAGTGCACTGTAACAAACATTTGACATGCTGAGCCAGGTCAACAGCCTTAAGTAAACACAATGCAAACAGTATATTCATTTTACTCGGCATTAGGCCTTAATGCCCATGCCCAATTTCTTTGTCTCCAGAACAAGTGTAAAATAAGTTTAATGCCATATACATCCTTTGTTTATGACAGTGGCACCGAGTCTCTTGCTGTGACCTCACTCAGGAATTTACCACTAGTTGGCTCACAACTACAGGTGATCTCACTTCTGGCTGGAGCACATTAAGGATATTTATTTTTTTATGGGCTTCACCACCCATGTCAGATCCTGACCCCTAGTTTGGAAACTGCCAATGTAGAGAACTACTGAGTGTCCCTAAGGATGATAGATTTAATGATCTTATCCATTTTTCCATTGGTATGTTTTTTTCCCCAATTTATTAACCAAAAAAAGTAACTAACATAAAGCACTTTCTAAGTTATTCCCTTTAATTGTTATGTAGATCACTTTTCTTTGCATATTAGGCATGAGGCACTCTGAGGCACTTCTGCTAAATAACGGGCCTTTATGTGCACAACAAGGATCTGGTTTTCCACTGCAACTGTAAATGATTTTTTTCTGAGTTGAGACTGACTCATTGTTAAAGCAGCTAAGTCCTAGGCAGTTTGAAACAGACATTAAAGAAAAGGAAATGATTCTTCAGGCTTCTATGCTAGCATGAAAGTCCTCACTTGAGAATGAAATCATGAAAACCATCATCACCGGTTGACCTAATTATATACTAGGAAAGACAGATGCAAAACTAGCATACATTACTTTTATTCTTTTTGAAATTGGAAGAGCAGTGTCTCTCCTTCAAAACACATACGGTGAGTGTTATGGGCACACGAATGTGTGGGTGTTGAGTTCAATCTGTGTCAGACAGTTCCTTTGTGCTTCTTGGTTTCATAATATGAAGAAACACAAGAAACTTATATAAGGCACCAAATCAGTAATGGCAACTTATGATTATCTCAGTTCTCCAGGTCCTAGAGTCAAATGATTACATTAGAATCTCAGCTTTCTTTTTCCC
>NW_005842263.1:1666521-1685569 GCF_000455745.1 Alligator sinensis | reverse complement strand
GTAGGGAAAAAAAAACCTTTAAAATATGACCTGGGCTTATATTAAACTTTCAGAAATCAGAAGGCAAATAAAAATAAACCAAAACATGTTTTATAACAATATTATTATTTTTAAGACAAGCTCATGGTTTTGAGAATCTGACTCATAGTTTTTTAATGTAAGGTAGGCAATAGTCACACATGCCAAAGTGCATTAGGAAGAGATTCACCCTCAGCCCTGTGCTGCTCTTATACACCAATTAGTGGATCTGGTTCAGTGCAGAGGATAGAGCATGGTGGTACACCTAAAGAGGTGAAATGCAACACATGGTGAAATCCAGAGCATACTCACCTGTTTGCTGGAGATTTTGGGCTGGAAGCCTTGAGACAGAATTCTTAGGATGTTCCGGACTGCCCTGAACATAGAGTTGGGCCTATGTCATGATAGAGCTCTTAATAAATGGAAATTAATCTATCCAAATTATTTAGAAAGGGCAAGATGGCAGATTTGGGAAATTTCTTGGAGACATGGTAGAGGGAAATGCTTTTGTTACTGAGCCTTTCTATTTAAAAAAAAAAAGAAGAAGAAGAAATAAATTCAGGCACAGTTTTGAGTTTCTCTTTCCTAATTTTGAACCTGATCTGTTAATAAGTCCTCCCTGCATGAGTTCTTCCTGCATGAAATCCAGGCAGAAAAGGTATACCCATAGACCAGAGATTCTACTTACCGATACTGGTGCACTCCATCGTGTGATTGTTGGTTTCCAGCCCTTCAGGGCAATTTTCAAGGCACTTTCCACTGTATAAGTAAAACCCACTTTTGCACTTTGTGCAGAAATTTCTGGTGAAGCAGGTTTCACAATCAGCTTTACATTCTGTAAGATAAAAAATAGCAATTACATCCTGTCACTTATACTTAATAACGCCAAAGTATCTGATGCACATGTCTGCTAAGATGTAGGTTTATGCATGACACAAACAACCATAATAAAGTAAAAAGGCCTTTGAGTAGGAGCAAATTATTCTTTAAGGCCTCTTCCCTGTTTTAGCAACGTACAAAATATAGTATTGATATACCTTAGCATAAATGAGAATTAGGTCAACAGCTGTGTCTTAAAAGCCTTGCATTTTGTGTAGTCATTTCTATTGATAAAAAGTGAGTGGAAAATGCAATCAAATTAGAACACCCAATTTCCATTACACCCATTTTCCATTAAATAACTACATAAGAAGCTACGCAGTACAGACTCACTTCCATCCAATGTATTCATTGAGGAGTAATAAAGCATTCAGAATTTAGAATTTGCTTCAGATTATTATTTTCATTATACATCACCTTGAATATCTGTTCAGGATGGCAGCATAGAATTCAAGTAAGTACATCATAAATAAAATGATTTTGCATCTTCTTCTAATATTTCATTTTTTTCTGATAGATTATGTTCTATTATACTCTCTTCAAATTTTACATATACTTTTATAATTGTATTTGTATCATTTATACAGGGCAGAAGTAGTATACCATGAGAAGTATTTTAACACTATAATATAACCTTTTCATACAATACAGTGCATGTGTGATATGTAAAGGACATGTTCTAAAAATGCTCTTATAGAAAAGTATGCAAACATTTAAAATTCTTTAAATGACTGAATATAGTAGGATTTTTTTTTATCCAACCAGGTGACTTATAGTAGAACCTAAATACCTCATACAGTTGGGCTTCCCTGTGAAAAAAAACAGTTTGAAAACTAACTGGCGGGAGGAGACAGTGGTATAGAGCCATAGATAACAATTAGGCAGCATCCCTGATGAGCTCTGGCTGATTGGTGACTGAAGTAAAAGCTGCACCAAGTAGCCGAGTGGCTCATCTTTAATTCATCAACCCACTGTGAACAAAGGAGCCTGTGAACCACTTGGATATGTATGAATGATCTGGGCTGCACTGTACTAGCAAATAAAAGCTAGGAGAACTACCTAGGTATTGATCCATATGTTCCATGTACACACTGAGGGTACATGCACACATTCTATGATCACATGACTTATTTTAAATTGTGTGATTATAGATCAGGTCTGGCTTGTGTATATATTCACTGGCACTGGGAGCTATACCAGGAACCCGATCTACATAAGTCAGGGTGGGAGAAGGACAGGCAGGTTAGGAGTAGGATTCTGGCAGGTCTGGGGGCAGAGAGGCTGGCAGGATCATAGGAGACTGGTGGGTCTGTGGGGGTGTTGGTGCGTCTGCCAGGGGAATTGTCCATCCAGAGGTGGGGGGATCAGAGGACTAAAAGTAGCTGGGTCATGGTGGAGGGGAGGTATGAAGAGTGCAGCCTTGGAGCTGGGGAGAGCAGCTGGGCATTCCCAGCCCAAGGTCTATACTCCAAACATGTACAGACGTTTGTTAGCTTAAGCTAACCTGTTTCTGATCTAACTTAGTTCACCACCTCAGGTGAACTAAATTATATCAGGCTAGCCATTTTTTTGCCTGATCTAGTCTCTCTGAATGTTTGTACAGATTGGCACTTAGATTGACCTAACCCAAGTTAGGTTGACCTAAGCATAACATCTGCATGTACCCCTAGGCTAAGGACAGAGGATACATATAAACTGGTTTAAGTGATCAGAAAGTGGTTTAAACCTGTTACAAAATAGAAGTTCGGTGCACATAAACCAATTTCAAAATGGCTGAAACTGGTTTAAGATAAAGCTGGTTGAACGTAGTATCAGACTTAACTGATTTGGGTTAACCAGTTTATGAAGCTTCTGTCCCAGACCCCTTCCTGGTTGAAGTTAATCATAGTCCCCCAGCATGCTTTCCAACCCTGGGCTGGGCTGTCTGCTCCAGAGAGCAGGGCTGGCCACACCCCTCTGCTCCCTAGTTGGAGCAATGAGGGCTGGCTAACAAGGGGGTGGGGGGGGCAAGCAAGGCTGGGGATGCAGACCAGTCTGGGGCGGGGGAGGGGGGAACTGCCCTCCCTGGCAAACCTTGGCTGGACTCTGGGGCCAGGGAGGGGTGTTAAACACCCCTTCCCCTGCTCACCTGTGAACTACAAATCCCAGAAGTACCTGGAAGCAGGAAAAGGAAATGATGAGCAACCCTGCAGAGTCCTGCTGCTGTAATTCTGGACTGTAAATCTCAGAAACCTTGGGGGCAGCAGGAAGAGGAAGTGAACACACAGCCAGAAAGCAGTGCTCTACTGCCTCTCCAGCTTCTGGCCTGAGCCACTGCAGGCATGTGGCTACATTTCCTGAATCAACGGTAAATGACTGTTCACTTCTGTTGCAATTTAATCTGTACAGCTTAGACTAACCTGCAAAAACTGAACTGATTCAGCCTTGGGCTTTTTGATGCTTTGTACTTAGCCCTACAGGCTAATAAAGAACTGATCAAAAGGCAGTTGATATTTATTTTTAAATTTCCTTGATCCTTTTTTTTTTTCTCAAATCTCAAAAACCTGTTAACATTTTTAAAAACTGTTATCCTGGAAGAGGATTTAAAACAGAAAAAATAGTAGTTATGTGCCTATCTAACTTTGAGAATCAATTTAAATCTTTCCTTGTTGGGAAACTGTTGACCAAAACAGTGTAAAATTGCTGAAGTGCTATTGTGTTTAGAACAGGTGTGGAATATAGATGCAAAAGAGCTCTGAAAATCACATCACATTCCTTATTACAGGGTAACAGAGGTTAGGAAAGGGAGATTGGGAAGAACATTGCCAATTAATTTAAATGTTATAGTTTGGTCTCAAATCAGATTGAGCAAATTTACAATGTCATCTTCTCGAGCACTTACTTGTACACTTATTTATGTCAGGATACCGTGTTCCGTAGTATCCACTTGGACATGAAGAAAGGCACACCCCAATCTGTTTCATGCCGATCCTCTCCAGAACAAAAAAGAGTCTGGGTTTACATGACAAGCATCCATTGTAGTCAGAACATGTTGCACACCCACCTTGGCAACCCTGGCTCACATTAGGATGCACTAGGAAGACAAATTATTAAAAGGAAAAAAAAATTAGACAAGGCATTGGTATGACAGATGCTTCTGTACTTTGAATGCTGTGTTAAATGGTATGTTAATGCTGTGTACTCTGGAGGCTGGCTCATTTTGGTTCATCTCTCTTATGACCTGATATTTCATTTCAGTGTTCTTTTCAGTCGCCTTCAATCACATTAAAATGAGAAGATCAATTAATCTGAGGAGCAAAGATAAATGAAGTTTTTTGCCCATGAATTTATTTTTGCATTTTATTTCTTATTTAAATAATTAAAAAGCAACCTCGTTTATTTTAGTGATTAAGTGTCTTCTTAATTGGATTCTGTTGTACAGGAATATGCTCCTGTTAAAGCTCATATTAAATTGCCTTGATAAGAAGACAGAAGGAGACATCCTCATCCTCCTGCTTTCCTTGGAATGCTCACTCTGGCATGTATTTAATCTCTATCAATTGCAACCTGATGTTCAGACTTAACTATGGCATCCATCCTACCCTCATCATGGCATGAAACATAGGTAGGATTATACTTCACTTTCATTGTATCCTTGTAATTCATCAGGAAACAGAAAAGAAAATGTTGTTGTCTTTTACTGCACATTCAGTTTTAAAAGAATTAATGCTCATGGTATTTACAGGAACTAACTGTTATAAAGTAGAAAATAATGAGATACTGTAAAGTACCTTTTTAGTAGCAGAGACCTATCAATGAAATATTTCTGTGAGGGACACAGTAAAATCTGGAGGCCATGGTACTATGCCTCCCTGGTCAATGCAGAAGTTCTTACATATTGCTGATATATTCTTTTGAAGTTGGGGTTCTACTTGTCTCAAGCAATGGCAAAGCTGCACCGATTTACTAGGTGCAATATTTGTAATGGCAACATCCCTAGGCACCTAGACTAGATTTTTTGAAGAGTTTAGATTATGGAATTGAGTTCTCTAACTACTGTATCCACAGTATAGGAGCCTTAGACATGCATTCATTTAATGGTGTACTAGGATCTGATCCCTAGTCCCAGAATTTGTGCCTTCTGCCACACCATGTGTATGGCAGGAGATGCACTTTTGGGATTAGGGATCAGATTCCAATTATGCTATTACTACTTGCTAGCACAGGGGAAGTCTGGAATCATAATTCTGGGCTCTCCTTGCACTGGCAATTTGAAAGTCAGGTGCCTTGCAGCCCCACATGGGGCCAACAATCAGCTGAGTGTTGGCCACAGCACAGACTGCCCTGTGTCCAGTTCTAGGATGGGCCCAAGGGTTTCCCCCCACTAGGGACTTGGAACTGCTGGGTGCAGGGTTTAATCAGGGCTGTGAAACGTGGGGCGTTATAGGCTCCCAGCAGGTGCGGCTGAAGCATTCCCCCTGCTGGGGACTAAACCCTGTGGGCAGTAGCTCTACCAGGAGCAGAGCATCAGAGGCTCTAGTAGGGAGGAACCCTATAATTGCATTATATGTAACACTGAAAGACAGACAGGTGCTCACACTGAGGCCATTTTCAAAGGCAGGACTAATAAAATGACAGAGAAACTAGTATTATTTAAAAACAATCCATGACTTTCTGTGAATGAATCTGACAACAATGAAAAAACTGATGAAACACAGCATTTGTCATTAAAGTTGATATACATAAAAAGTGTGAGCAGTTTTGACACGAAGCCTATTAGGTATGATCACATATGAAAGGTAGAAATCTATGTATTTTTATGCCACCCTCCCCAACAAGGCTCAGTGTGGCTTACAATACGAAACAAAATAATTTATCAAAGCAGGTAGAATAAAAAGGCTGTTTTGACAGAGAAAATGCCTATTTTAAGTCAAGCTTGAAGTATAAGCTCTCAGGACAGAGAAGTTTTATTATGAAGAGGTGATAATTGCTCCATAATTGAGATCCATTATGTGATGAATTTTCAGTTCCTTCTTATTTCAAAGCATAAAAAAATTCTAGCCACTACTTCATTTTCCTCTTCCTTCTTGTACAAACCACACAAACGTTGCACGATAAAAACCATGCTTACCCACTAACGTACAATTGTATTGTTGTTATCTTGAGGAGACCAATACATTTAAGTCAGTAACCCATGTCCCCATTATAAAGTTGATTATGCGCTCCATTGTAACTCAATATGCAAACCAAAAAGTTCATATGCTTGAAAATGAAGTAAAAGTTCTTTTAAAAATTCAGAAATTAAGTAACTACATTTTTTTAGTTTAAATACCTTAAATTGGATCCTTCATCATGACTTATTTGTTTTGTGCCGAACATTCTGCAGAGCTCCTGTGGCTACCCACAAGAACTTGTATTATACCACAAGATTTGAACCGCAGGTAGATTCTTATACTGTCTCATGCAAGAGGCAGTACTTAAGGACATTGCCCCTTACTTTGTGGCCAAGTCCCAACTGAGCCCTTAAGGCATGTCACCATGGCCTCCATGCCAAGCCTGGGAGCACTGCCAAGAAGCACACCCTGCCCCTTGCTCCTGTTCCCTGTGTGCCAAATCGTGGAAAAGAAGCAATGTAGCTGCTTCTTTTGTAGCAGCGAGCACATGTCCAGAGCCTGAGTCAGGCCCTCCACCTCAGGGCTGCTTCTTGGTGCATGGACGCTATAAAGTGGCTACATGGCTTCATTTCTGTTATTTGTGATATATTCAAGGTATGCTTTTTGGGCCTAACATGGAGGCAAAGCAGACATGTCTTTTAACAAGTAGCTTAATGTCCTTCCTTGGATATGCTGTTTAAGAGCTGTTTGCTCCCCCCTTACTCCTCATCACTCCCTGCTAAGCAGGAATTCCCCCCTCCCCTCTGCCTTGCTGAGGAGGTACCTGTGTATTAGCTAACAGACCACATGCTGGGTCCCTTCTGAATCAACAGGTAGAATCAACAGTCTTAACTGCACGATAAACACTGAAATAAGGGTGATAAACACAGTTATGAACCCCTCCCACCGCCAGCTTGCTTGCCTGTCAGTTTGCTGCAGACAATACACAGAAGCAGGGACGGAGAGTGAAAAACTCTGTATCATCAACAGATGCATGTACTGCACAATGCCTGCTGACACCATGCCTCAGAGTGCTAGCCCAGGCTGCAGGCTAGCAATATTCCTGCCCCTTGAGCAGCAAGCAGAGAAAAGCCTGGGACTGCAGGCAGGCTGTGGGTTTACTGTCCTCCCTAATCAGAGCCCTGCTGGGGCCTGGCCACACCTGCCTCAGCTCAACTGTTTAAGGGCACAGAGGGGTGCTCTAGCACCCACTGGCTTCCAGCCTAAGTCACTATAGGCATGTGCCTGAATTTCCTCAGTCCAGAGGGTCTGTCCTTATAGTTGGAAACTGGTTCAACCTAGCCAGGTTAGATTAACCTCCATAGACTGAATCAATTCAGGCTCAGGCTTTTTCAGTGTCTGCCCTTAGCCTAGGGATAGGGCAAAACAGAGGGCATCATCTCTGTCCTTTTGTTTCACCAACATAATTGCACCCCAGAGGGCTTAAATCAGGAGTGGGCAATTATTTGGGCCCATGGGCCATACAGGCAGTTCTGGGTCAGTATCCCAACCTCCTGCAACAGCCCAGAGCTCACGTGCCCTGAGGTTCCTCCCCACCACTGCCAACAGTGCACAACCCCAGCCCCAACTCTGGCCTGGCCCACCTTTCTAGGCATCCCAGGCAGCAGTAGGGGCTCTTTCTGGATGCCACTGGCCCCAGCCCCATGGTACTATCAGGGACCCATGTGCAGATCCCCAACTCCAGCCTGCCCCATGCCTGCTCCAGATTGTCTCCTCACACTTAGCAGTGTCAGCAGCTGGGCAGAAGCTACTTTTGGGCCCAGAGGAAAAGTGCCTCCTCCCCTCCCCCACCACTGCTGGGCCCTTCTTGCTGCAGCTGCCCAGAGAGCCACCCCTCCCCCCACACGCACTCAGGCTGCTCTGCCAATTCTCTCCACAACTATCACCGCTGCCTAGTGAGGCAGCGGTGGCAGTGTAAAGGAGCTGTAGGGCAGCTCAGACATGGGCTCCAGGTGACTGCAGCAAGAAGGGCCTGGCAGCAGTGAAGGGGAGGGGCTGCTTTTCCCCCATGCCCAGCAGCAGCTTCTGCCCAGCCGTTGCCACTGCTCAGCATAGGTGGATGAGTCTTGAGCAGGCATGGGGTGAGCTGAGCTGGGGCTCTGCACATGGGTTCTGGCTGGTTCAGAGCTGGTTTGCTTCTCTGAGCTGAGTCCAGAGTGGGTGCAGGGCAGGACAGGGTCAGGGCTGTGTGCATGGGTCCCTGCTAATACCACAGGGCTGGGACAAGTGGCGGTGGCTGCTGAAGGGAGCCACCACCACTTGGGATGCCTAGAAAGGCAATCCAGCTGCAGAGCCACCCCAGCCCCACTGCATGCCCAGGGGGCAGCAGGATGTGCCATGAGCTGGACGGCGCTTGTGCCAGGTGGCACCAAGGGACCCATCGTGGACTGGGCAAAGTCCCTCTGTGGGCCAGATCTGGCCCTTGGGCCATATTTTGCCCACCCCTGGCTTAAATGATTTGCCACAATTAGCTTGTGAAAGTGCTAAGAGCAGAACCCGAACATTTTAGAATCTGGCTGTGGGGCCCCTACTAAAAATCACTTCAAGCCTCTGTACTTAGGTCAGTAGTAAAAAAATAATGAGGGGGACAAAAATGTATAGCTGCCTTGTAAAGTGCCTTGAAACCTACAGGTGAAATAGTGCAATGTGAGTTTTGTGTGTTTTTATTAGCTACAACTTGCAGATATAGTCACTAGGGCATAGGGATGTCCATTGTCTTGGCAGAGAGGCAGTGTAGCGTAGCGGGTTAGCTACTGGCAAAGGAATCAAGAGATTAGGTTTTTTGCATTGCAGATAAGTCCAAGAAATGCTGTCTCTCAAAACCACATGGTATTTGGTATAATTTAGTTCATTCCAAAAGCAAAACAAACAATAAAACCCACACTCCTCAAAGTTATCTTTGTGAGCCAGAATAAAAGTAAGCCATTGCAGGGGTGTGATATCCATATCTTGAGATGGTGCTAAATTCACCACCAGCTCTCTCACTTCCCTGTCCATGAGAACCCTGTTAGTGTGACCACTTACCATCTTATACCATATGCAAGAAAAAAGTGATAAAATAGCAGGTTTACCATACCAGATGAATCAAGTGAAGAGGTAGAGATTCAGGGTCAAATTCCATTCATTTGCTTATCCAGGTGGAAGCCTGCTATACTGATTTAAATGAGGTTACATATGTGTGCGTATGTTTAGGAGCAGTCTGTTCTTCTTTTTTAAATGCTGTGAAACTTTAACCTCTGCAACAGATCCCAGAAAAACTGAACTAGTTATGAATATTCTTCTCTTCCTGGCTTTAATGTTTTAGCCCTTGGAGGGCTTTTTCATGCACTGTTCTGATATGAGTTTGGAACATCATTAGCAAATAAAATTACTATGGGTTTTCTTTTCTGAGATTGTTTCCATTGTAGGACTTTGGAAAATAATGAGTAGAGTTTTTCTCATTAGAAGTAGAAAGTTAGGGACACAGAGCTATTTAACCCTAACTTTAAATGATAGCTTAATATGGAAATTTCAAGCAAACCATATGGAAATTTAAAGCAACATGAAGCAAATAAATCCTAAAATCTGAAAAAAGGGAAACTTTTAAACCATATAAAGACTTTGCAATCAGATTTTGTGCTTTATTTTCTCTGTCTTTTCTATATAGATACATGTGGAAGCTAGCAAAAAGAGAAAAGTTATTTATAAGACTTTCATTGGGAAAATAGTTGTTGCCACAATAGGCCACACATTTCATTCATCTTACCAGCTCTATTCACATTCAAGTCCAAGATATAAACATAGAGACCAGTTCATGAAATGGTCCCAAGTCTCAATCCCCACTAGAGGGACTTTGTTGTTCATGGCCTCCTATACCAGGATGTTCTCAATATCTATGTCCTCACTGCAGTTAGCCTGGATTAACCTTGCCCAGGGTGGAACACCCACCACTGTAAAACCATGCTCAGGAACCCAGACCCATGTAACTGTATTCACAATGATGCTGGGCACTTCTGATGGGATAGCCCAAGTTTCTTAGTGGGACTTAAAGTAGACAACCCTGTAAATTCACTTTTAACTTACTCTCTCTCCTGTTTACCATGGGACTGATGCTCCTCCTCCAGCAGCAATATAAGAATGACATTTTAGGTAAATAACTTCCAAGTGGACCTGCTTATTATTAATTGGAACAGTCCTGAAGACAAAAGCAAACAGCACTTGGCAGTAAGAACTTTTAGTAAGAATGCCATTAAGGAATTCAGTCTGCAAGCCACTAAGTGATTCATAGCACTTGGACAGCATTTCTGTTAGAAAGTGGTAGAAGTGCAGCATAAATGGAACAGGCAAATATGTGGCCTGTGGAAGTGACTTCCAGTGAAAATGAAGGGAGGAAGTTAAAGCCCAAGTGGAATTATGAGGTAACATTGGAGGATTAAGAACACATGGGCTTAATTAAAGGTGAGGGGAAAGCTGAGATCAAGCTATACCTCTAGCCAGACCTACCAGCCTACACTTAAAACATCCTCAAACCCAGGTTAGGGCTTTTTCTGTGGAGGAGGAGTAAGGCTCGGAAGTGAAGTGTACCAGCCAGTCCAACTCTACAATGAAGGTATTGCTGTGCAAGAGGCACCTCAAATTTGATTTAACATAGGGATTCTAGCCCATCTTGGACCCCTTGTCTCATCAAAACATTAGCAGGAATCCTCTATGAAGCTCAGCTCCGGAGGTCCCATATACAAAACTCAGACTTGACAACAACTAGAGAAGCCCTGGTAATTCCGGCTTTAAAAGAGAAACAGAAGAACAGAACGTTTAGATCTAAAAGTCCACTTGCTAATGGTAAGTTTCCTTGCTCTCCTCCCCACATTCCCCAAACAATTGTAGATTTTATTGTGAAGTGGATAAGACTAGAGAGATCTGTTCCAGAGACTTAAAGATCTTGTCTGACTTTAGTCTTACTCCTGAGTATTGTTATCTTCCTTTCATGGCACAAGGTTTACAAAGAAGAGGCCTGAAGTCTCCTGAAATGGGTTTCAGGAAAGCGATTCCCCAAGGACTGGAATGCTCTTTTCCTCACACATTTGCCTGGATTGATGGGACATTTCCCCTCTCAAGAGGCACATCCCATCTGAAGGCACAGAAACCAACCTCTTTTGCACATCAAGTGTTAGCAGTTCAAAAAAGCAACAGAGGCAGGAGTCTGGGACTGCACCACATCCTCAGTAGTATCTACCAAGAAGGGGGCCCTCATCACAAATGGCCAAGAACTCACTGGGGATGCCTCAGCGTTATTAAATATATGTCTGGCAGAGTGAGCCTGATAATGAAAAATACTGGCTGCCGGGAAACATTCCATTGAATTTGGTTAGAAACAGCATCAACAGACTGAAAAAACCTCACCAGAGGGTGCAGAGAGTTTAATTCAATCTACTAGCATCTTCAGCACAGCAGAAATAACCCCCAAACTAGCCACAGGAACCACAAATGGCTCACTCTCATTCCAGGAAGTTTTGTAAATAAACTGAAAAATTCTTTGTGTGGAGAGGGAAGGGAAGTTGTTTTTTTTCCCATGCACTCTGCATAACTCCAGCAAAATTCAGGGATATAGGAAATTCAGGCAGAGCAGGGAGTGAGACAAATACACAGAGTAAAGGTATTTTAATATGCTAAGCAATCTTAAGGCTGTTGACAGCATTACACCACATATTTTCCTTCACAAAGTACAGATATAAAAAAAAATTCCTACAAAGTGCCAACAGATGCATTTGGAAGTAACTATATTTGCTTCCAAATGCATAGCTGACCTCAACCCTCAGGACAAGTAGTCTAAATCTTTTCTAAGTAGGAAAGACTGAAAATGGTTTATTACCTCTCTTTATTTGTGGGCAAGATGATTGTTATAGAAAGGAAGGTGAGTGATGTAAAAGGACTGTAATAAAAAAGTTCCAGAGATTATGAAACCAGTGTCACTGCCAGCCAGAGTACATACCTCTCAGCTACTAGTAAGGAAAGCACTTTTGCTAAATGAGGTAAGAGTGAGACAAGGGAAAATGTGAGTGTTGGAGGGAGGTCATATGTGGTATCAATCTCTTCTGCTAGATTCTTTTTAATAATCAAATCATCCTTCTTGATCATTTAATAACCAAATCATTAAGATCCCCAATTAACAGTCTATCATTAAAAGGTGCACAAACCATAACTTCCCTTCCTTCTCCTCACTAAAAGGTGTGGATGAAGTAAACCTCTAAGCATAGGGCACATGACGATCACCATAAACATTCTTTTATATTGTCCATCTGCCACTAACATTTTGTCCAGCATTAAACATTGCAATTCTGGGGAAGTCTGATATACTCAGTGGGGTTTGCATTGATGAAATCCAAGTCTGGGCTCATTGTTCTACTTTCCTTGTTTGTGAATTTGCCATATGAGAAACTTCTATTTTTCAATAGGGCATGCACACTCATTTACTGCACAAGGATCACTGAGTTCATACTGTCAGTGTTAACTAACTACAGTAGCGTTTTCAAGTTTCCCATTTCCCACATGGTCTTTTGAAACAAGAATACTTCTCTTTCAGTTTTCTTTAAAAAACCATGGAAAGAACAGATTTTACTTTATTCAGTGGGAGCAGGGAGAAGACCACTAACTCATAATGCATGCTGAAGTTATTATTTTCCAGTACCATGTTTGCAATATAAAAAAACTAATAAGTCATATAGCCAGTCAGTCCACTGCCTTAGCTTTACCCAATAGAAAATTGTCCATGAATAACATCATTTCCCCTAATTCTGTACTTTCTGATAGGTGTCACTGATTAAATGTTTAAAGTGAACTTTTTAGTTTAAAATTCTTTTTTAGTGCAGTATCATCCTTAAAGGAATATGACCCTTATAGCAGATTTGTAAAAAGATCTGTATGTTTCCTACGAGTTATCTGATTCTGGTTGAATTGGCAGCACTGTCCTCTGTGAAGTAGAAAATTATGGGTTAAATTATATTCTCACTTAAGCCAATGAAAGACCAAAATAACTCTATTGGCTTCAGTGAGGCTTTCCTGGCTTTCATTCCAGTGGGAGCATCTACCCATGCACATTTACTGTGCAGTAACCGAAATTACTGTGCAGTATGGGCATGTGTCTACACGTGCATGCCCATACTGCACAGTAAATATAGTGACTTACGCTGACTTGAGCATAAATTTGATACTTTCATCATGCAGGTATCAAATTTATTCCCGATCCTTTACTGTTCAGTAATGCACTTGTAGACTCCTTACTGCACAGTAACACTGTGTGTGTGGACTGACTGGGGACTAACTTTAGTCCCCAGTCAGTCCACATATGGTGTTAATGCGCTTTAACACCTGCACATGTAGACTCCAGCCTATTCCTGTTTACTGCACAGTAAATTTAAGCCAGCATAAATGCACATGTAGATACGCTCAGTGTGTTATAAATCAGTCCCCAAGATTAAAAACTCTACACTAAGCTTTGGACTCTTATGCAGTGCTCGTAAGTTAATATGAAAGGATATCAAATTATCAGAAGTGATTTTAAATTGAGGTCCTATCTGTGTCTGGGACATATTAAGACCTCAAAGTTTTCTAAAAGAATAGGGGGAAATTCTGAATGTTGACTCAACTTTCTATTTTCCAGTGAAGCAAGATATAATATCTAATGCTCCATGCAGGAACTGTTGTGGTATATATTTAGTATAATTGCTGCTGTTCACAGCCACCTCCCTAGATAGTCACTGTACAAGTTGTCAGTGTTTAGCAAATAAGAAGTTACATTTCTCATTTTACTCATATGCCACTGAATTCTGTCTCTATAAAAAAAATTGTCACGTGCTTTTGAATACATTGAGTATGAACAATATGATATAACATAAAAACTCGACTTTGAAGGGAAAGCTGGGCAAAAGAATCTACCACCAATAGGCTTAAAGTCACAGAGTGAAATCCTAGAACACTGAAATATATGACAAAAATTCACACTGGGATTTCACCTATTTTCTAAATCAGCCACTTTAAGGTTACCAATGCTTGCTTCAAAGGCCAACTTTATTAGATATCCATTTTTTGCCAGGTTTTAGTTATTTGATAAGTATGATTTAAACAAGTTTCTGACTCATAAATTTACTCAGTTCTGCTTCCAAATTTCTTGTTGTTTTTTTTTTTCTTTTGAAGTAGATATGAATGGCATCTACTTGGGGCTTACTTCCTCACTCCTTGGGCACTCCTCCTTCCCTTTGAACCATGTTCCGTGCCCTACCTCTTTAACTCTGTCTTCTGGACTTATACATTACCCACATGGAAGAAACTTAGCAGGCTATGTACCCAACATGAACACAAGCATGTCATATAGTTTGCCACAAAGCAAAAACATCTAGGATTATACCGAATATTTTCAGCAGAGCTGAAGCACTGGTTGTAATTCTTTTGGTTGCTGGAGTTCTATTCTGTGTTTCATCAAGGTTTCAAGTCATGTTTACATATGAAAAAATATTCATAATATTTACCCCCTGAGCACAAAATCAGTTTTTTGAGAAATTACAAGCAAATTTGTTTATTAGCTTATGCATTAGAATTACTTAAAAACTTGTTGTTCAACATCTTAACAGCCCTTGTTCTTCATTCTAAATCAGTAAAATCCTAACACATCAAATTTTCCACAGAGTTGACATTAATTGAACTATGGATATTTAAAGAACTTACACTCTAATTATATTGAGACTTTAATGACTGTTGTATGTCCTGGTTATGGTTATTAAGACTACAGGCAGTGTTAAGTCAACATCTCAAGATAATCTTGATTGCAAATGTTATAACTTCAGAGATAACAACTTATCCAATCACTCCTTTTGCTTTGAAGCTAATTTGCATGCAATTAGCTTCATTGGCTATTGGCTATTGGCCATCCTGAGTGATATGAAGGACTCTGGACATGAATGTACTTTTCTCCTGTTACTTTACTTAGCCCAGCAGCCACAGTTCTTTAAAAGTTTTGTGGCCAGTGTGTTGATTAAAAAATTCTCCATGATTTTGCCACTTCATTTCTATTGTGTACAGGCAGAAAAGTTAGGGGAACTGAAAGGTAAAGCTAAGGTGAATCTTGAAGCACAGGGATGCTGAGATACTCAGACTGAACTCCTTTCAGGCCCTTCTTTCATGTAGTTTTACTGTTATTAACACTGTCGTCCCCCCCCCCCCCAATAATAAATCAGGTACAAATTGGGCATGTCTATATGTGCTTTTATGCATGCCTAAACTTAATGTGCATTTGGCTAATGCGCATTAAGGTGATTGAGGCATGCGTCTACACATGCATGTGCTAAGGTGCATTCATAGATTGTAAGGCTGGAAGGGACCTTGAAACATCATTGGGTCCAGCCCCCTGCACCAAGCAGGGAAGATAACTGGGGTCACGTGACCCCCAACAAGTTGACTATCCAGTTTCCTCTTGAAGATTTCCAGGGTAGGTGATTGCACCATCTCTGGAGGGAGCTTATTTCACAGTCTGGACACCCTGACTGAAGAAGTTTTTCATAATGTTGAGTCTGAAATAGTCTTCCAGGAGTTTGTGGCCATTACTGCTTGTTTTCCCCTCGGGTGCCCTGGTGAACAGTTGTTCACTGAGCCTTTGACGTACTCCCCTAATGTAGCAGTAAGCTGATACCAAGTCCCTTCTCAGCCTTCTCTTTTTCAGGATGAAGAGTCCCAGGTCCCTCAGCCTTTCCTCATATAACTTGCCATGCAAGTCTCTGATTATATGGGTGGCCCCTTCTCTGGACTCTCTCAAGCTTGTCCACATCCTTGTTAAAGTGTGGAGCCCAGAACTGGATACAGTACTCCAGCTGTGGTCTCACCAGTGCTGAGTAGAGTGGAAGAATCGCTACCTTGGTTTTGCTGGAAATGCATCGATTGATGCATGCCAGAGTATTATTTGCCCTACTGGCTACAGCATTGCACTGCCAGTTCATATTCCTACTGTGGTCTATTATTACCCCCAGGTTCACTGCCAAGCCTGTAGGTGTGCAGGGGGTTGTTTGTCCCCAGGTGGAGCACTTTACATTTCTTGACGTTGAACTTCATCTGGTTCTGATCCACCCAACTTGCTAACCTATTTAGGTCTGCCTGAATCTGTAGCCTATCTTCAAGCGTGACCGCATTAATGTGGTGTACAGACTGACTTGCAACTAAAGTTAGTCCCAAGTCAGTCAACATAGCGTTAATGCACCTTAGCACATCTATACCTGCTTTTGCAGGTATCAAATTTAGGCACAAGTAGCCTAAAATCACCATTTCTAAGGTGTATCTAGGGCACATACATGTAGATGTGCACCCTTAATGTGCCTTAAATTGGTACGTGTAGATGTGCCCATTAAGAACCAAATTTCCCATTTGTTTTAGCTTTTTTGTGCTGGTTTGGAGACTTGAAACAACTGTAATCCTCAATTAACTGGCCATTATGTGCTCTGATTACCTTGCTCTGCTCTGGAATATTGGAAGTGTCTGCCTTTAAAAGTTAAAACTACGGTGGAGGATGGAAGTTCAATTTCATGAAGGATTTCATGATTTCAAAATTGGCTTCATTCCAAATCATAAAGGAAAGTGAAAATTCTGAAATTCTCCAAGAAGGAAGACTAAAAAAAATTGTTTTTTTGTAATGGGTTCTGTAGTGAAGCCTGTATAATATTATTTCTTCTTATATTACAATTACATAATAGTATTACTTAGTACAATGCAATAATAAATAACATGATATAATAATATCCCAAAGTCTCTGATAAAAGTTCTGGAACTGAATTCCAAGTATAATACTGACCTTATTTTACAAAATGCTTAGTCTTTGATGGAACTGTATATTCTGATGAAAAAGTGTTTCATCAGATTTTCTATAACCAACTCTAATCCAAAAAATTAAGGGCAATGTTACAGATCTTCAAAATATTAAAAATCTCAGAGGGCAACATTTTCTTTGGATTTTTTATTTAGAATACATGTATCACATTTATTAAAAAACACGGAAACTGAAAGTTAAAAAAATTATTAAAATGGAGGGATGGTTAAGAGCCACAGACTCATAACTCAAGAATAAAAATAGAAATGTTATAATGAATCAAATGCAAGCATTAAAATCCAGGAAATTCAGATGCAAATTTACATATAGAAATATTCTGGGGTATGAAATACAATGTTAAGACACCTAAATGAGCTTAGCAGTCTCCTACTGTGGCATTAGGAGGGGGGAAAATATGTAAAAAATGTGTCTTTAAAAATAAGTTAATGTAACACAAACCCTTGTTATCATAGATACTACACTCACTGCTTCCTTGAATGATTAGCTTGATTTTTCTGATACATTATGTGATGAATATTATGGTAATAGACCATTCTGCAAATAATTTTCTTGCTGCATTTAGTCAGTTGGGTGAAAAGTTTTAGTTTAATAAAGGGTTTGACCAATAACAACAGTACTGCCGAATGCCTTATCTATAATTGCACCATTGCCCCTGGGAAGTACAAAGTTTTAACCTAGCATTGCACATCTAAGTTCAAATTTCAAAAACATCTCTTTCTCCCCAACACGTGTCACCATGGAATTGGTCCATTGGCTATTTCATGACCTAGGATAACTTCTTTATTCAGGTGTTGGAATACTCAGCCAACTTGCAAAATATTCTTGGCACTTCATAATTGTGCTCTGTAGCAGAACATTTCTTCTAAGAGCTATGGTATTAGAAACATTGGAACATTCGGTTCTATTTTGTTATGATGTAAAATAATTAAGTTAAGATAATGCAAAATAAACAGTAGACATATCATACATTCCTATAAACAAAACCATGTCTAATATGTCTTACCAACAATTAGGTAGGCCTTGGTGCAATCCAAACATCGCTGAGATATTAGGAAAGCATTAAATCATAGAAGCTGTTTTGAATAAACTGAATATTTGGCAGCTGGACTGGTGGCTAGTGGCTTGCGGCATGTACTGGGCTGCCATGAAACAGAGCTTGGATGTGAAGTGACCGCAAGGCCACCACTTCTAATGCTGGGCTGCTGCAGCTAAATTGTGTTACAGCATGACATATTCTATCTCCAAAACATGAGGGTAAAGTGATAAATAGAAGGAAAGGTTGAATTATGCTCTGCAATGAGAGTGCCCCCTGTTGATTGTTGAAGAAGCCTTGATGGAAGTACCAGATAGGGTCATGTATCTTGTTCTTTTAGGGGAATTTCATACACGATAGATAAAGCATTGCCTGTAAGGAAAGTTTTGTGCTAAGTAGGGAAAAAAATTAGGAGCAAATTTTTCAAATCTGGGTGCCTGGAGTTAGACATCTAATCTCTTATTTAGACTCCTTAATAAATTACCTGCTTTTCAGAGTGACTTGTCGGTGCTTGGAATCCTTGGAAATGAAGCCTCTTATTTTGGAATTTAACCATAGGATTTGTTGCCTAATTTTAGGCACCCGACTTTGAAAAATTGGTCGGTCTTATTTTCTTTGCACTTCAGTTTTTGTAGCTGCAAAACAAGAACAGTACCTATCCCATAGCAGTGTGGTAATTCTTAATTCATTAATATTTACAGCATAGATTTAAATGTGCCAACTTTGCTGGCACAAAGCTTTTCCAATGCAAATTGAGAAGTTACACACCCATCCAGCCCATATGTGCACTGAAGTGTATATGACCATCATGTGCACAACATTCTTGTGCACAGATTTAAAGTATCTGTTGAGGCTGGCTGAATATTCAGACTCCCCTCCCCGCAGTTATGACTAGTGTTGCATGATAGGAAATTTAATGATTGGAAAACAGGGGTGGCTTTACATACAAGGGAGACTGTTCTGCCTTCTGCAAGGGGTTCTGTAATTCCTGTAAATGAAGCCAAAGTGCTGGGTAAGTTACTCCAACAAGACACGTTCTTTTTGGGAATTACTCATAGCAATCTAGGACTGTTATTAGTGTGCAAAGAGCAACAAGGGAGAAGAAAAACAACAGAGAAGGCC
>NW_005842263.1:1632040-1666258 GCF_000455745.1 Alligator sinensis | reverse complement strand
TAGGGAAACAAGAGGCATTTAATTTACAATACAGTCATTCAGTTAACATTAAAAACTCTGTTGATTACTGCCCCAATTATACTAATCTCTAATCACATGATAATAATTTGGAAAAACCCTATATCATATACTTTAATTCAGGGTTCTCAAACTTTGTGATACCGCAACCCTGAGTGCTGGATGGCAGCGGTGGGGGACTCGGAGCTCACACACAGCAGCATTAATTTGTTAATTTTCATCGTTTTAAACACATTTCTCAATTTCAGAAAATCTGACTCTAGATTTTTTTTAATGCTTTATGCATATGATACCGTTTCCTTGACCTCTTAGCAGAACTAGCGCAGGTGATAATTTTCATGGGTTTTCTTGTGATATACTTTTTTACTAGAAATAACCAATTTCACCAAGAAATTATTGTACAACTGAGAGAAAGGGCAGAGATTTGATTATGTGTGAGTTCAGCTAGGATCAAAAAGGTGACCTGGAGGTAAAAAAACTTGAAAACACATGCCTAAATATCTCAACCATCTCTGCCTTACAACACCTCTACATTACAATAGTTGTTTCCTCCTTAATGCTCTGCACACAAACAATGACACAACTAGTCTCCTGCATAAGAAATGACAAATATAACAGTGTTTCTCACAAGCAAATAATAAGAACATTAAATGAATTTTTTTTAAATGAGCTTGAATAGGGAAAATATGTTAAGATGTATTTCATTCACATCAAAAGACAAAGCATATATAAAACATTATAAACCATATTCTGACCTAGGATCTGCTGAAAAACCCCAAACCTGACAGCATAATATAACACAATTATCATCATTATTCAACTAAAATAAGCAATTACATAGGACTTCCTGGGCACATCTACATGAGATGCTTTACTGTGCAGTAGTGTAGTTTACTGCATAGTAAGCACATGCATCTACACGTGGGGAGGTTGCAGGTCAACTGTGCCAGCCGGCCTGAACCCCGGTGCCACTGCCTGGCACTGCAGTGCTGCACAGCTGCTAGGACTGTGCTGTCAAGGTCTGTAGGGTGTTACAGACTCCTGCCAGGCCTTTCAGCACCCAGGCCCAGCTGGAGGCAGCTTCTGGCCACCAGGGCCAGTGCCAGCTGCCCACAGCCCACCCCCAGAAGCCAACCCGCAGCCTGCAGGTGCTGTGGGACATTGTATCAATGTGCGGCTGTCAGTCCCACACTGCGCTCCTGTGTTAGGTGCTGAAGGCAGCTGCCCAGGCCTGGCAGCACAGGGATAGCCATATGGAGGCCCAGAGATCTGGTGCAGGAGCCCCGATGGTGGCATCCTCACCTGTGCCCACCATCCAGAGCCCCAACTGGTCCATGGAGGAGACTGACAACCTCATGATGCTGTCAGGTGAGGTAGAGGTGCAGCGCCAGTTTGCCTGGGGTGGGCACTCCAATGCCCATGTCTATGAGGGGCTGTCAGGCTAGATGCAGGAGCACGGGCATGACCGGTTGGCATGGCAGTGCCACATAAAGGTCAAGGCCTTGTGGACACAGTGGGTCACTTTGACTGACCACAGTAGTTAGTTGGGGAGTGTCCATAAGTTCATGCCGTTTATGTGGCAACTGACAGCCATCCTTGCACCCCAGGATCCAGGCCACAGCTGTGCTGTATACAGCATCATGGATGGCCTGCCCGTGCCCCCACCCCGCCTGACACCCATGCTGATGTGTCATGAAGGGATAGCCCCTTGGGCCTCCAGCAGGCCATCCTGCTATGCTCCCTGTCCACAGCCTCTATCAGCAGCTCTGGGACCCCTGGCCAACACTTGCCTTAACAGCTCCATAGTCTCAGCCCCAGCCACAAGGCACAGTTGGCCATGTCACTGCCAGCCATCTTCAGCACCAGCTCCTCCCCAGGGGGACCCCTGGCTGGGTACCTGCATGCCACATCTCACCATCCAAAAACACTGCCTGAAGCCACATGCTGTGACCAAGTGGAGCTGTTGGCCATGCCAGCCCTGGCCATGTGGTAAGCCCCACACTGTGGGGAGGGAGGACGGGTGGGGTGCATGAGCCAGGGCAGGTCTGCACCCCATCCCCTGTCCCTGCCTGCACTCCCCTGGCCTTGGAGTCCCCCTTCACAGCATGCAGAGAGGCAGAAGACAGTGCAAAACTTTACTGAGCAGCCTGTGCCCCCATAGCTAGGTGGCACAAGCCTCACATATGCCAAGGAATGCGTTAATGCTGGCAGCAATGTCCTGCTCAGTTGTAGGGACAGGGACATGTAGCACAGCCACAGGTAGACCACCAGGCAGTAGCAGAGGTTGCAGGGCAGCCTGGGCTTGGCCCCCATGCTGTTGAAGCTAAGGGTTCCATGCGAGGTGTGCAGGTGCACCCAGGCCACCATGGTGATAAGCAACAGCAGGGGTCTGTACAAATGTCTCCTCATGACACACTCAGCAGGGGTGCAGCACTGATGCTGTGGGGAAGGGGGGGGAGGCTGGCCCTGGTGCACCTCCCCAGAGAGGCCCCCCCTGTGGAGGGTGGGAGTGTGGGCAGCTCCTTGTCCCAGTCATCCAAGAGCCGCATGCCCCTGGTGCCTGGATGCTGTGGGCTTGGCAGCAGCACAGGAGAACGGCTGGCCTGCAGGGGGAGAGGGGAGTGGGGTTTACTGGGGATGAAAGTGGGAGGGGATCTCTGCTTGATGTAAGGGCAATAAAAACTTGTTTTTCTGAGATGTGGCTGCAGTGAGCATGGTGCTGGGGATGGGTGGGGGGTGGGAGGCCCATGGGCGGCAGTCCAGGTAGGCTACAGTGGGAAGTGCAGGAGGAGATGGTGGACTAGCATTTCTCATACCTGATGCCCTTGCCCCCAATGGTGGGTGTGCGGCTTACCTGGGGCCTTGGCAGGGGGGACCTTCTGCTGTTGCTGCCACTGCAGGTGGAGCTCCTGCTGCCAGGCAGCCTCCACACACCACATCTCCACTATCCAGGCCTCATGGAACAGCTTCCCCTGGGCCTCACAGATGTTATGCAGCATGCAGGCTGTGATGATGACCCAGGGGTGGTTGTCCTCACTAAACTTGAGGATGGTGGTGAAGGCATGCCAGCATCCTTTAAGGTAACTGAAGGTGCACTCCACCAGGGCTTGGGTCTGGCCCAGGTACTAGTTGAAGTGGGCCTGGTTGGGGTCCAGCTGGCCAGTGTAGGGATGCATGATCCAGGGCAGGAGCAGGGAGGTGGGGTCCCTAATGAGGAGGAATGGGAGAACCACAGTGACCAGCTGCAGGTACAGCACCCCTGGCATAAAGCAGGCACTCTGCACTAGGCCTGGCAGGGTGGAGTTGTGGAACACGCGGGTGTTGAGAGCACTGCCAGCCCAGCTGGCACTGGTGGTCCATGATGGCCTGGAGCATCACGGAGTGAAAACCCCTCCAGCTGTAGTAGGACCATTGCTATGGAGCGGGCAGGTGACGAGGATTTATGGCCTGTCCCCCAATGCACTAGGAGAATCCTATGGCATGGAACCCCAACACCACCGCCAGCAGGTTGTGCATGTGGAGCACTGTGTGTCCTAGCACATCCTGGAGAGCATCATACACTTCCAGGATGGTGTCCCCACCAGTGGCCTTGCCCACCCCAAGAGATGGCCCATTAGTGGAGGCTGGCAGGCATGGCCACCTTGAGCAGGGTGAGGGCCAGCCAGATGTCCATAGGAAGGGGCAGCTGAGGCTGCATGGCAGTATCCTGCCACTCCAGGTGGGGCCAGAGCTCCCCCAGGAAGTCCAGGAAGGTGGCCCAGTTAATTCTGAATGCCTCCAGCCATTGCTTGACATCCCAGGTCTACTGGACAAAGTGCAGCCACCAGTCCTGACTGGCCTGGTGGACCCAGAGGTGGTGGGGCTGGAGGTCAAGGGGGTGAGGGCAGTCCTGGTGGTGGCATCCAGCAGCACATTGTTGGCATCCCTGCCATGGTCTTCCCAGCCAGATGGGTTCTGGGTGGCAGGTGCATGGCAGCAGCCATGGGATGGCACACTGTGGCTGAGCAGGCAGTCACTGCATGTGGGGAAGCTGGGAGGACCCAGATGGCTGTGGGCCAGCTGTTGGTCAGTACACCAGGCCAGTACGGTGGCCAGAAGGAGTCCAGGGCGCTGGTCATCAGTGCCAAGGGCAGGGGCTGGGGCAGCCACAGAGCAAAGAGGCATAGTTGGTGAGGAGAGAGCTGCTCCTGCACCGTGCATGCTGTTCCTGGGCTGCCTTTTCAAGAGGGCTCCGGTGTTGGCAGGGGTCCACTGAAGGGCTACAGAAGTGGCACCAGTTTGGTGATAAGGGCAGCAAATCTGCTGCCAAGTCCCTGCATATGTAGATGCCTGCCCAGGAGCATTTAGTCTCAAGTAGTTTACTTGCAAGTAATACTGATCTTGGATCAAATGAATGTCTAGATGGCACATCTTACCTTAAGTAAGAATCTTGGGGTACTGGGCAATTATCAGTTAAGCCTCCCATCTCTATGAAATTAGATATACATGAACATTTCACCTACTTGTTGGATGAATGCAGCTGTTCTAATAGCACACAAATTTGAGGGGGAAAGGAAAGCATTTAACCCAATTGAAATTCTGTTGAGAATTTTAAAGAGAACTTTGTAAGTGCATTGAACTTCAGTCCATGTGGACCATTAGGGACAAGACTACTACTTAATTGCCATAAGGTTTTGATCACCCAGTGATTTCAGCTCAAGACAAGATCTCCATCTGTACAATAGATTCATAGATTCATAGATGGTAGAGTTGGAAGGAACCACAATGGATCATCGTGTCCAACCCCCTGCCCCTGGCAGGAAAGAGGACCGAGGCCAGATGACCCCAGCCAGGTGACTATCTAGCCTCTTCTTGAAGACCTCCAAGCTAGGTGATAGCACTACCTTTCTTGGAAGCCCATTCCAGATCCTGGTCACCCTTACTGTGAAAAATTTCTTCCTAATATCTAACCTAAATCCACTCTCAACTAGTTTACACCCATTATTCCTAGTCACTCCCACAATGTCTCATACCAAGACATTTGCTCAGGACTTTCAAAAGGATAAGCAAATTCTTAATACCACTTTTTCAGCACCTACTTGGCTAGGTACAGAAATTACACATAAACGATATAAGTGATCAGAAACTAGTTCAAACTGTAACACAATAGAAGTTCAGTGCACATAAATCGCTTTTAAAATGGCTGAAACAGGTTTAAGATAAACTTGAATGGGTGCAGTATCAGACTTTACTGACTTAGGTTAAATCAGTTTATTGAACTTCTGCCTTATATCCCCTCAATATTCAAACTAAGTCACAGTCCCCCAGCATCCCAGGATACTTTGCACCTTCCCTGAAAACCCCACTTGGCAGGGTGGGCAGGCTATCCTTGGCCCAAGCTGTCTGCTCCAACTGAGCAGGGAGCCATGTTCTAGCACCACCTGGCCTCTGGCCAGGGCCACTGCAGGCATGTGGCTGCATTTGTGGAATCAAAAGTGAATGTCTGTTCACTTACTTATTGGTTTAATCCAGGGGTGTCCAACCTTTTTTAATGTGGGGCAGGATCATGAACTTTTTATCACCCAGTGGGCCAGCGAGCCATATTCAAAGACCTCATAGGAAGCAGTATCACATCACACCCCCCTCCCCGAAACAAAAGTACAGTGTTTACTTTAATTTCCCATCGCAGCACCTCGGGCCTCAGAAAACAGCTTGGAGGGACACATGGTGGCCCGCGGGCCATATGTTGGACAGGTCTGGTTTAATCTATGTAGTCTAGACTCATCTGCAAAGATTGATTCAATTCAGCCTCAGGCTTTTTTATTGTACTTAGCCTTGGAGATCTCTCATCTAAATAACTGATTTAGCTTGTTTGTACTTTATATGTGATAATTAAGGAGATCATAACATCAGGTGGTATAGTCATTAGACTGGTAAGTGTATTGAAAAATTTAAAAAAGAGGCTTTCCTCCACATCAATCAAAGTATCCCTTTGCATCCTTCTAAGCAAGTTCCAGCCACATTATGTTTAAATGCAAATTTAATAGTCCTCATAAATTTCAAAAATATTGGGCTGGAGTATGATGCTTAGCTCAGCCTCTTTCTTAGACCTGAGAAAGGGTACTTGATATCTGAAAGCTTGTCCAACAACTCTCCCTATTATATAGTTGGTCCACTGGTGACACGTAGGGGGTGCATCCCCTGAACTTGGCGGTGCACCCCTGCAAAAATGGCTACCAACACTGCCAGCAGCACCTGTGGGCAGTCCCCTATTGCTGCTGGCTACTGCTGACGTTGCCAGCAGCAACTGCGGGTGGTTGCCAACCTCTGGTCAACACTTGCCCCCCACGGCCACCAACACCTCCCTGGCCACCTGCAGGAGCTCCCCACTCACTGCGGGCATACCCCTACCCCCACCACCACCTGCAGGCGGTCGTCGTGCCCCCCCCAACTTCTGGGGGCACGTGGCATTCATGAGTTGGTCCAATAAAAGATATTGCAAAATATCCTTGCCTCAAAATATTGAGTTTAATTTCTTCTGCGTAAAAAAAAAATCTATGTGAAACTGTGGGCCTGAATCTTTTCTCATTTGCACCTGTATGAACTAGGAGTATCATATGGTTTAAATCCACTTTAAATCCATGAAGTTACACTGGCATAAAATTGGTGTGAACCATAGTACTATTAAACTAGGTGTAAAGTGTGCCTGCCAGTTTAGATAAACTAAAGTGGGTACATGGAAACATAATCCAGCTTAATATTCTATGTTTTTTCCAAAACTGATGCCAGGGTAAAATGAACCCCTTAACACCATCTTACCTATCATCCTTAAACTTACTATACTCTAGGCAGTGTAAAACTCATAGTCAATGGGTACATTTACATGTTCATTAATGTGCACTAGTTACTGCGCATTAAGTTGAGTACTTGTTTAACCAAGTACTAATTCAATGAGCAGTAACTCAAGCTACCGCTCAGTAGCACTGGCACACTTTTTTTTTTACACTTACTGAACAGTAGCCTAATAACTGTGCAGTAGTGTATTAACACGTTTTTTGACCGGCATGCTACTGTGCAGTGTTATTAGGTTACTTTGCAGTAAGTGTCTTGTCTAGATGCGCCCTATAAATACCACCCCAAGGAGAAAATCTTTGGTACCAGAAGCCTATTCAGTCTACTAAACAAAGGCAAAAGAAGATATACTGCTTGAAAGTTCAAGTCAGCAGAATCCATATATAATTAAGACATGCATTTTCCAGAGTTAGGATTCTTAATTACTACAACAGAACCACAAAGGCAACAGTTCTTCCATCTCAAGGGTTTTTTAAATTAATATTGGAATTCATTTCAAAACACATGTTCTCATTTGACCATCATTTTTTTAACTAGATGGACCAGTCACTGGGTAAAATTCTAACACCTGTGCTTGGCAGGGGATCAAACTAGACCAGGAATGGCCAACCAGTGGCACAAGCAGCCTCTGTGTGTGGCACACAATAAATCAGGGATGGGACAAGCAGCACAGTGTCAGATAGGGCAGGGAGCAGAAAGCAGAGCAGCAGATAGGGTAGGGAGCACATGGAAGGAAGCAAGAATCAGAGCAGCAGATCGGGTAGAGGAAGGGGATCAGAGTGGCACTCAGGGAGCATGCAGGGCCTATTTGTGGCACACCTGCCAAAAAAGTATGATCCTCATTGGACTGGATTAGACAATCATTTGTCTTTGAAATCTATAAGGAAGCATGGGTTTCTTGCACATTTGGCAAAGTAACATACAGTTATTGAAAGCACTTGTTGCATGTTCCTCAAAACTTAATCTTTATAGTTCTTCCGGCCTCTTCAGATATCACCAGCATCATTTATTTGGCTTGAGCTACCACACATTGATGAGCCAGTGGGTGGTATTTTCATTTCCGTAAGATAGCATCAGTAGCATTAGACTTTCATTGCTAACACTAAGATGTATTATACACATCAGTCTGACCAGGAGGACAGTTTAAAAAGAGTGAAAGAAATAACTGTTGATATAAGCAAATACAAAAATTCTAATGCTTTTAGTATGAGGTGATGATTCAATATTTCCTTTGTGATTTGAGAACTACTTGCTTCACAGGAGTTAGCAGTAATAAAATAAACTCCAGTTTCCTTAACACAAACTCCACATTGTTAACTTATGAACAACATTGGATTTTTATGTCTTGGATGGTAGGAGAGTTGTTGAATTAACCATGGTATACTTGTGTAGGAGGTGGTAGGAGAGGAGAGTGATCTCAAAAAAAAAAAAAAAGTTAGAAAGCATCCTTTTGATTTCACATTTTCTCTTGTGTCTAGTCCACTAGTCTGAAATAATTCAAGAGATGTTCCTCCCTGCATGCAATTAGTGGCATAACAAAAGAAAAAATGAAAAGTACTCTTTTTAGGTACAGTTTTTAGAACATGGGTACATAGAGTTTGTTGGTATCACAGATCTGTTATAAGGTGTGCTTATTCTTTATACCAGACATGTTTGATTAAGTAATAGTTACTTGTCTGAGGAAATATAAGGAACTTTTTCATGAGGAGTTGGAAAGAAAATGGTGACGTTCTCCTGTCCTTTCAAAAGGCAAAATGAATACATTTTAAGGTCTATAAAATGTTGGATCTACAAGCCATGACATCAGTCTTTTATATATACCCTTTCTTTTCTGGGACACATATGTATTAATAGTAGAATTCCTTTCTCTTCTAATCTCGTGGTATGAAGTTTTGATTTATCTGAGATTTTGATGCATGGCTAACTTGCACAAATTGCTAATTTGCCCAAATAAGAAAAGAAGCATTTAATTTTAGTGTTCTAGTCCTCCTGTTTGTAGTGTCTGTTCATTGCTTTCAGACTACTGGAAACAGAGAGCTGGATATCTGTTGCCTTCTACCTCATTTAATCATTATATGCATTCAAAGAGACTATAAAGCACTAGCACTGTAAAAGTGAACAATGTGGATAGGGGTGTAGGTTGTAGCCGTGTTGGTCTAAGGACATAGGCAGACAAGGTTCTTTGGGTGAATCTGATATCTTTTATTAGACCAACTTAAATAGTTGGAAAACAATTATTAAGCAAGCTTTCGGGTTCAAAAACCCTTCATCAGGCTAAGGAAGTTTCAGCAGTTGGTGTGCGCTCTTCCTGGATGGAATGAAAAGTAAAGAAGCCAGAGGCTGGTGTATAAGTGTTTCTACAGCCAAGATGCACTCTTATACTGGCATAAATTACAATGTAGGACATAAGGGAGTGAAACAGCATTTTAGTTTTCACTGGGATGTAATCACAAATACTAAGACACGTGACCTTCAGAATTATGAATGAGAGCTGAATTGGTCTAACAATTAATGTTTCTAATAATTTATGGTCCACGTCACCAGCAGGTCATTCCTTCATTGTAATAAATGAATATAGATTTGGGAACTGGAAGCTCAAGATTTCAACCCCCTGTTTTTGCTTCTCCCTTACTTTGTGAACTAGAGTACGTTATACCTAGACCAACATTCTCAAATTTAGACAACTTAATCCATATTTACAGCCAAATTTGTTACTGGTGCAAGCCAGTACAGTTCCACTTAAATCAATGTATTTGTGTCAAAATGCAACAGTGAACACTTTGGTCCTTAGTCACTTAAATAAGGTATTTAGTTCTTAGAGAGACTGATTACCTACAACTTTCATTGATCTCAATAAAAGTCAAGCAAGTGCTTAGCATCCCGAGAAATCAGGCCACTCATTTGTAAATGTTGGCCTCAGACATCAATCTCAGTGTCTCCTTTGATAACAGTGATAATATCCTGTTAATCCATATGAGTATGGTGAAAAATTATTAATAAATATTTTTACAGGTTTTCAAGAAGGAAAACTATCCAATACCTACTAAATATGATTTTGAAAGGTACGTGTATAAAACTACCAGTAACACTGGGCGCATCTACACAACAGGTTTACTGCAGAGCTAGCTGTCTAATTAGCTCCAGAATAAAGTCTCCACATCTACATGTGCAGCCCTATTTGGTTGCAGCAAACTAATAAACACTGCCATATGCCAGTACTTGTAAATAGTACTGGTGGTATTATTTACTACTCAGCAATGCATGTGTTGATGCTGATGGGACTGGCTGGGGCATGAGGGTACTTCAGTGTGGGGGCTGCCTGCCAGCTAGCCCCACACTAGAGCATCCTCATGCCCCAGCTAGCCCCTCCACAGCACGCTGAGCTGGGTCAGAGCAGCCCCAGGCTGGCAGGCTGCCCCCACAAGTCCTCTGCCAGCCGGGGCCACTCCAACCCAGCTCAATGTGCTGTGGTTCCAGGTGCACATGTAAACTCTGGCACATGATATTCACTGGACTGTATTGCTTCACATCAATTGCATGTGTAGATGCATCCATTGAGGATTACTATGTTTCCAAATGCAATGCTAAAATAGTAGAGTACTTTGACTAGGCTATGAAAAACAATGTATTAAAAATGTAGCCCTTTATTATTACTAGAACCATGGCAGTATGATTAAGGCATCTTGTTACATCTTCTGAGCCTGAGTTCAAGCTCAACTCTAAGCCTCTACTACAGGTTATCCCCAATCAACCCAACTGAAATCAATATCTGCTCATTTAAACTGGAGGTGGCAGAGAGGTCAAAGACAGCTGGATGCTATCTACATCACTCCCTTATCTGTGGTTGGTTGCAGAAAATAATATTCCTTAACTATGTGATTATGTGACTTTGATTATTAGTAAAATAAGTTGCCTAATTTGTTCCTGTCAGATTACCTTAGTTCAGATAGGAAACCATTTCCATAGACATAAGTCATTTCCACAGTAGAAAATATATACATAAACATAATCTCTTCCACCATGTAAAATGACTACTTTTGGGAACCCAAGTCTGGGTCACTGCACAGATCCACTGTAGACCTCTAGAAATTAAAGCAGCAAAGTGTAGCTACCTTAGCGCAGGGCTGCATGGGCTAATTAGCTCTGCTGAGTGGCAGAGCTATTAGTCTGTTCATAGAAGTCTTAACATGATACTCCTTAACATCACAGAAATGTCCTCCTCAACCTCCCTGTATTTACCTTTGTGACCCACCAACAGCGCTTCTGTGGATCATTGACTGGGCCACGTATTACTGGCTGAGAGCCTATGTTATAATGAATGGAGTTTAGGTGCGTTGCGCACAGCTTGTAAAGATTTGAGAACAACTTTCCAAATTCAGGACAAAACTTACCTTTTAAGGACTTGTTGGCCAGATATAGACATTACATTTTTGCTAGTGTAAGTGATCAGAAACTGGTTTATACCTGTAACAGAACAGAACTTTGGTGCACAAAACTGATCTGTATCCATAACAGAACAGAAGTTTGGCACACAAAGACTGGTTTAAAAATGGTGGAACCCAGTCTAAGATTCTGCCTTCCCCCTCTCTTTGAATCTATTCTGGGAGGTTTCATCACATGATGTAGACATTAATGATTTTATGTCAGGAAGACAAATGCACATTACTATTACATTTTAAAAGCCCACTAGACTACTGTATAAATCAGATTCAACATTTAATATTTATTTTAATGAATGCCTTCTCATTTATCTCCTGGGTGACTCTCAGCAGTTTCCTGGTGATTTAGATCTAATTCCTGGAGACTCCGGGGAAATCCTGGAGGGTTGGCAACCCTCCCACTGGGGCACGTGTGTGTGTTCTACTCACTACCTAACTAAACTACACCTGTGACAAAAAAACTGTGTAACATATCTATTCGGCCTTGGTCTTTCTGAATAACTGTACTTAGTCTTTTAGGATAACAGGGCTAGGTACAGACATTATATATAAACCAATATAAGTGATCAAAAGGCAGTCTAAACCTGTAACAGAACACAAGTTCAGCACACATAGACTGGTTTAAAAATGGCAGAACCTGGCCTAAGATAGATCTGGATTAATGCAGTATCAGACTTAAGCAATTTAGGTTAGACTGGTCTATTGAACTTCTGTACCAGATCCCTTCCCAACTCAAGTTAAGTTGTTGTCTGACAGCATTCTAGGTTGCTTTGTGGGTCCCAGCTAACCCTCCCTTACAGGGCAGTGCCCTGAAACTTGGCTCACTTTTTCCCTAGCCCTGCCTCTGGCCAGCTGTCACCAACAGCTGGGGGGTGGGGGGTGCCTGGCATCTGTGTCCCTGCATGACAGAGCAGCGAGGGGAAGGGGAACTGCTCCCCACATGCCCAGAATTACAGAGGGGCATGGGGGAGCAGCCCCCCTCCCCTCACTGCTCTGTCATGCAGGACAACAGATGCAGCTGCAGCCAGGCAGAGCTAGGGGGTTGGGGGGTGTATGCTGGTGTCTTTGTCTTGGGGGGCCAGGGCCTCGCTCATCCCCCTCTGGCAGCCAGCATTACCTGAGCCAGCACAGCTTGAAGGGCTCCCCTTTGCTTTCCCCGCTCCCGCACTGCCCACCCACCATGGCTGACAGTTGGCCATTGGCAGGAGGCAGGGCTGGGGCAAGGGGACACAATGACCAGTCAGGTGTGGCCAGCTGCTGGCTATGCTGGGTATTCTCCACCAGCCTGCTGGGAGATGTAGGAACATCTCCAACCCGTTGGCCTTGACCAGCATAGGCAGCCTGTGTGTTCCCCAACACCAAGCAACCAACTTGTGTTCTGTTTGCTCCCAAACTAACCTAGTCAGCTTACAGAAACCTGCAAAAATTAGCCTGAATCCACCTGAGGCTTTTTGAATGTCTGTACCTAGTCTAGGACACAGTCCCATAATTTTAAGGTTGTTCTAGAAAACTCAAGATGGTTGGCCACTTTACCTGTGCAAAGCCAATCCCATATAAACCTTCTTGGCTTAATACTTTTTTCCTGTTTCCTATAGTGTATATGCTTCAGGATCTAAAGTCCCTCCAGTCCCTGTAGTCCAGCTCTAGTCCTGGCAGGAGTTTCCCAGTCAGTGCCAGCAACTGGTACTGCAGCACTTCAGTCATACCATGCAGCTGTGAAATCAACCCTGATTCAGCAAGATACTTAAGCATGTGCCTTAATTAAGCTTTGTGAGTTGTTCCACTGAAGTCTAACTCTAAACAGTTTGCTAATTACTCACATGAAAGTGAAACACATATTTCACCACCATACTATTATGGTTGAGGTTTAGACAGGAACTATGATAACATAAACAAAGATGAAGCAAGGGTTATACTCCACCCACACCCTCTTGATATTGTCCTTCTTTCTGAGAGAGGAGAGTAAAAGACTTTTTTTTGCAAGCCATCTATTAGGTTTTGATATGGAGCAGTTTCAGATTATGACAAGCAGCACCATTCCCTATCTTTATCTTATACCCTTGCCACGCTCTTGAGGCCTGGGATGTTATATCTTCCTTAAAGAGTTTCATCTTTGTTCATCAACATGCTACTGCTCTTCTAGCTACTGAGCCAAGCAATGTCATCATTCAGTGTGTCAGCACGTGATTGTTCAGCAGACCATTTTGGCCTCTTCCCACTATTCCGCTCTATTTTATTTATTTCTTCACTAAAACATCTCGACTCTCATAGCGAAAACAGTGACCCTGAGTGAAAAACTGGATGTGATTTCATAAGACTGAAATGAAAGTATGAACAATACAAACAATGTCTTGGACCCAACCAGAAAGTTTTCTTATGAAAGAGAAGAGATGAGAAAACAGGGCAGTCTGGTCTTGGACACCTAGATATTATGATAACAAATGGGCCAGAAATACCTTACCTCATAGATGATTCAAGTATACTAGACCTTGAAAAAAGAAATTGAAATCAAAGGAGATCGCTTAGGTTAGATGCAAGCCTTCCAGCCTTGGGGATCTGAAACACTCTATGTTGTAATGCCACCTTCTGAAAACCACATCCATGTTCTTGTTGTAGTCCTCCCAAAAAGAGCATGATAACAGCATAGTACCAATGCACTATCATGTAAGGTATACTTATACTGCATGATGCAGTGGTTTCCAGTGGTACCTAAGTTAGATCACATATTTTAACCAATATAACCACATGAGCACAATGCTTCATCTAGTCTATTATACATACAGAGGACAGATATAGCAGCCCAGTGGAAGCATCATGCTAATGTGGTTAAATTGCTCCAGTGACCTGAGCTAGCTTAATTATTGCTGCACAGTACTGCATTGTACAATCTAGTTATATTCACAATGGAATAAAATGAAGTGTGAAGTTCACAATGAGAATTAGAGCATTCTAGTGAGGAGGACAGTATTGCAAAGCTGGGGTCAATCTTTTTTCTTACTCAATCTTTGCTCTGGCAAATCATAGAATCATAGAAAATTAGGGTTAGAAGGGACCTCAGGAGGTCATCTAATCCAACCCCCTGCTCAAAGCAGGACCATGTCCAACTAGATCATCCCAGCCAAGGCTCTGTTTAGCCAGGTCTGAAACACCTCCAAGGATGGAGATTCTGCAACTTTTTTTGGTACTCTGTTCCAGTGCTTTACTACCCTCCTTATGAGAAAATTATTTCTAATATGTAACATAAACTTCCCTTGCTGCAACTTGAGACCATTGTTCCTTGTTCTGTCAACTCCCACCACTGAGAACAGTCTATCTCCTTCCTCTTTGGAACCATGCTTCAGATAGCTGAAGGCTGCTATTAAATCCCCCCTCAGTCTTCTCTTCTCCAGACTAAATAAGCCCCGTTTCCTCACCCTTTCCTCAGAAGTCATGTACCTCAGCCCCCTGACCATTTTTGTTGTTTTCCACTGGATGCTTGCCAATTGGTCTACATTCTTTTTCTAGTGGGGGGCCCAAAACTGGACACAGTACTACTGCTGTGGTCTCACCAGTGCCAAATACAAGGGAATAATCACTTCCCTTGATCTACTGGCAATGCTCCTACTAATGCAGCCCATTACGTCATTAGCTTTCTTGACAACAAGGGCACAATGGGCTCATATTCAGCTTATTGTCCACTGGTACCTCCATGTCCTTTTCTGCAGAGCTGCAGCTTAGCCAGTCAGTCCCCAGCCTGTACTGGTGCATAGGATTATTCCATCCTAAGTGCAGGACTTTGCATTTATCCTTCTTGAACCTCATGACAGTTCTTTTGGTTCAATCCTCCACCTTACTGAGGTCTCTCTGAATCTTAGCCCTACCCTCCAGCATATCTAATACTTTCCCCAGCTTGGTGTCATCTGCAAACTTGCTGAGGGTGTACTCCCTCCCACATCCCAGGTCATTGATGAAGATATTGAACAAAACCAACCCCAGAACCAGTCCCTGAGGCACTCCACTTGATACCAGCTGCCAGCTAGACATTGAGTCATTGACTACTACCCTTTGAACCTGATGATCCAGCCAGTTTCCTATCCACCTTACAGTCCATTCATCCAACCCAGACTTCCTTAGCTCCACATGTTCATTGTCTTTACACTGTAAGTAAACAGACTGAGTTAAGATATCAGGATCAGTATCACAATCCTTCACTGTTGGAATAACTACTGTGGTAGAAGTAGGCATCTGTCTGTCTCACAACACATAGGATTACAGGGCATTTTTACATGTGTAAGCACCACAGCACTTACAGTTGTATAAGTATTGAAATGTGCGTCAGCACGGAGAAAATGGCAACAGTGCACTTTTGAACTAAAGCACCAGGTACACAGCGCTGCCATTCTCTCCGTGCTGACACACATTTCACCACTTATACAACTGCAAGAGGCGCAGTGCAGTGTGTGTCAGCTCCCAAGAACAGCAGATTTGATTAATTGAGTCTGCTCTGAAGCAGTAGATCTCTGGCGCATCCAAGAACTAAAAGGTATGTGTATATGTGTATAAATGCCTATAGTTAGTGAGACATCAGCTCCATGAATGTAATCCTTGCCTGAAAATAAAGTGAAGCTGGAGTGACCTCTCCAGGGTGCAAAAGCTTGGGCAGTGAATATGGAGACACTGAGTTGCCCACACACCAATGTCCCCCTCTCAGCCTTTCTGGTTTACTTTTACAATATATATAAATATACATGATGTCATCCTCTTCACAATGCATTGTGTACATTTCCAGCAAGCAAACTGATCAGAGAGTAATGGGTCTGTAGCTTTTCATACATTTCTGCTCACTGTAAATATATCCTTCCCTTTCCCCTCCCCACATTCCCTGGTCTTTATTTTTACCATCCATTTTTCACAGATGCTTACCATGTTAAGAAAATGTCCAAACTGGGACTCAGGATTTTTTACATACGTGCACTATAGCTTGAATTTACTGGCTGGTATACTTCCTTAGCGTGGTCTACCAGATACTATTGAAGATTTGCAAACACTGTATGCACACATTACTGAGTGATTTCTATGCACTGATTATTTATAATGATAACACACTGAAGCTTAAATTACACTTGTTCTGGCTCCTGCCTTCTATCTTATCTTTTCCTACACACACTATTGAGGTACGTTACATATAAGTTTGTATAGTGCCTATTGCTACAAACATTAATAAGAGCTATCACTTAGGAACAGTTACTTACACTTTGTTTAATCTCTAATGGAAAGGATTCTTCTAAATATTTACAGCAGAACAGTTGTCAGAACAAATGCTGGAAATCACTGGCATTTTCCCAGTGGCTAAAAGGGGAGAGGGAGGAGGGGTACTCTTGTTGCTATATTCTTATTTTGGCCTTTATATTTCAGGGTCTGCTCTCTGTAATATCATGGGATTGCATAACAGAAAGGTTCTTCAAGAATAAGAGTCATTTACATGCAGTGTTTGAGAACCACTTTTGTATGTTACCCAAAACTTCTTTGTTGTTGCTAATCTGAAGGGAAGTGACTGTTTGTTTTGCAGATCCTGAAATAAATAAACTGTATGAAAGGGAAGCAGCTTCTTCAAGAAATGGAAGAAATTTCAGAAAGTGTTGGGTGTTTACTTAGGACCCCAATTGGCAAGGTGCTGAGTACACTGAATCTCATCTTGACCTGACTCAACTCTGATCTGGGGTTCACCACACTGCAAGAGTAGACCTTTGCTTTGCAGGCCCTGATTCTGCGTTTTACTCCAGTGAAGAGGCTAACTGAAGTCACTGGGACTACGCACATGAAAAAAGTTAAGCTCATGAGATCAGGCCAACACAAAAAGGGTTGAAGATCAGGACGCTGTCTAGGAAAAATTGCAACTGATTTGAAAA
The DNA here is from genome assembly GCF_000455745.1 of Alligator sinensis. NCBI lineage: Eukaryota > Metazoa > Chordata > Crocodylia > Alligatoridae > Alligator > Alligator sinensis. The sequence continues at coordinate 1,649,082 of NW_005842263.1, read as the reverse complement.
CAAGAGCTTGATCTGATTAAGAATCTGGGGATTTGTCCTATTAACTCAAAACAGAGTAGAACCCTGCTCTAATATTTACCAGTGTAAGGGTTTGCCCTTGTTATAAGAACTGTGTGCATGTGTGTGTGAATGTGTATGTCCATGTGCAGGAGAGAGAGAGAGAAATCTCACTGACTTAAACTGTTCTGCCAAGATAAATGTTGGAGCATTTTATAAATTAACTTTGCTCTGTGTGTTTATTTTTCTTTTGGAGATTCTAAAAGAAGACTGTTCAACTACTCTTATTGGTGGCAGCACTTTTTTTTCTTAGGGGAAAATAAGTTATTTCTCTGCACTGGAAAGTATTTGCTATTTTCAGCTGAAAGTATTCTTCCCTTCTGATCTGGCATACTAGATAAGATTTATATTTCTGACCTGACATTAGGTAGTTAAGATTTATTCCTCTATACTAACTTTACTGTGCTTGCAATCTATTCATTTACAGCATGGGGCATATATTCAAGGCAGAAGCAAAGAAAGTTCACTACAGCGTTGTAAAATATGTTATAGCAGAGACCTATGGACTGGTAAAAAAAAAAAAAAGAGTTCTGTTGCAGTTGGCTCCCTTTTGGCTCCCCACTTTCCTCCCCCCCCCCTTTGTTATTTCAACTTTCAAATTTGAAATTTGAAGTCGGTTTCAATGGTGAACAATTTTTAAAAGTCCAGACAATTCCAATATACCCATATGTATACTATGATGGTGAGAGAAGGAAACCAAGTGACTTGAATTCTCCCAGGCTTCTACTGGCAGTCACCCAGGTATTGGACTTAGTTCTGTCCTCACTTTTGCCAGTATACATTAGGGCTAGGGACAGACTTTCAAAAAGTCTGAGCCTGAATTGATTCAATCTTCGTAGGTTAGTTTAACCTTTCTAGGTTGATTTGGTTTGTAAGTGGACAGACATTCCCACTGGACTGAGGAAATGCAAGCACATGCCTGCAATGGCTCAAGCTAGAAGCCAGGGGAGCGGGGGAGGTGGTAGAGCAGCCCTCCCTTCCCTTCCAGAGTGCTGAGCTGAAGGGTGGGGGGGGGGCATGGCTCTGATTAAGGTGGGGTTTAAATCCCCACCCTGCCTGCACAGTTCCAGGCTTTTTTCCACTCGCTGCTCAAGGGGCAAGAGTGTTGCCAGCCCCCAACCTCAGCTAGCAGTCTGAGGCAAAGGGGGAGGGGGGTGCAGTATATGCATCTGTTGATGATACTGAGCTTTTCAGTCTCCCTCTCCCTGCTTCTTCATACTGTCTGCAGAAAACCTAACAGGCGAGGGAGCAAGCACGGAGCTGGTAACACAGCATTTATTAGCCCATCAACAAAACAAAAGCCTCTCTCATTAGTTCAAGCTTTTCTTAAACAGCTTTTTCCAAGGAAGGAATTGAGAGACATTACCAGCTGACCTCTTGATTAGCTCCAAAAAACCCTAAGTGGATACTGTCTTGTCTGTCTTTGTCCTGTCCCAGTGAAATTGGAGACACACACACACACACACACACACACACCTCTCAGCATTAGCTAGCATACCACATGCTAGTGAGTGTCTGTGGGGTTCGGGTCCATGCTGTGGGAGATGGGAGGGAGGGGGGATACCTGCTTCAGTAGTGAGCAGCGAGGGAGGGTGGGGCAGGGGAAAGCCAGGCAGACCCTGCTGTGCTTGCAGTCTCTGCCAAAGCTCCACCTAGGGAGCAGAGCGGAGGGGCCAGCCCCACTCTCTGGAACTGACGGCCCAGGGCTGCCCAGGGCTATCCATCTGGGGCACTTTGGTTTAACTTAAACCAGGAAGGGGTCTGGGACAGGCATAAACTGGCTTGACCCAAATCAGTTAAATCTGATACTAAATTCAACCTGATTTATCTTCAACCAGTGTCGGCCAATTTGAAACTGGTTTATGTGCACTGAACTTATGTTCTGTTACAGATTTAAACCAGTTTTTGATCACTTAAACCAATTTATGTGTAATGTCTGTCCCTAGCCTAGGAGTAATTTCATAGAGGTATAAAGTTGATGTGTGAGAGCAGAATCAGATCTAAAGAGTTTGTTGCCTTTTTTAATAGTCAAACGTGTGGACCCAGACAATATGCTAATATCTAATTTATTAAAAAAGGAGAACCACAGACTTTAATGGAAATTTGGATGTATGTCAACCCTACATGGACAGAGCATTGGAAAGTTAAAGGCCTTTCCTTGTTCCTACTGAAGTCAGTGACAAAATTCCCATGAACTTAAACAGGAACAGAATCAGGCCCCACAGTGGTTGCAGGCCAAAGAACTAAATGGCTCAAGGAATAAACAACCCAATATGACAACTTTCACCAATAAATCACTAATTCAAATCTGGCCCTGCTTGGTTTTGATTTAAAATTACTTTTGGCTTATATATATTTGAAAAGGTCCATTACATAGAACCAGCTATGAGGAAAGGCAGTGTTAATGGCTGTCCCAGCAAGAAGCCAACCACAAACTGGGTGTGCAATACACTCTCACCGCCAAAGTCATGGTAGTCAATCTAAAAGAAAGTTTGGAAATGTGCCAAAATGTTCTGAAAGCAGCACTGCTCTCTAATGTATTCCTGTTCTTTTCAGAAAATCAACTTGTACTGAATATGTTTTTTTTTTAATATGTCAAAGCATGCCAAGAAGAGGATGTAGCTCTTTCCATCAATGGTTATTATTCCATTGCAGTCATGACAAAGAATGCAGATGGACAAGGTTCTAAAGAACAAAACCAATGATTAGCATGATAGACTCAAATTTGGAATATCTTGTTAGCTAGACATCCCTGAGACTGGGAGAAGCAGGGAAATGTTTACAGAGGGCAATGAGGAGTCCTCCAAACCTTTGTTCTTCTGACAAGAATGGAAACTGTTCACTGTAAGCCTGTCTATTACTGATGTAGAAGATTTTGCAGAGAGTTCTAGAGGGCCAGGGAAGGAGGCAAGCTAAAGTGAGGCCAGTGTAGCACTTAATGGAGAAGGTGTGGGAAACAGGAAATTTAGGTAGTGGGTAGAGTGATAGACATTTTCACAGTTCTATATAGCAGAGTATATCCTCTACAACAAACTTCCTTCCCAGGCATCTAGCACCTACAGGGTCTTATCTAACTTTCTGCCCATCCCCAGGGAGCAATAGATTCCCTGGGAAAACCTTTCTGGGCATGGTAGCTCCATGAGGGGAAAAAACCCTTGAGAATGGTGACTTCACATGATAATTAATATAAAATAATAGCCCGTGAATTCAGGACCACTGTTTCTGGGAGGAGGGAGTTATGGGTAATGTTAAGAAAGCACAGAAAGGATAAGCAACTGTAAAATATTACATGATACAAGACCCTCAAGCTCAGCACATTTTCATTTATCCTACTGAAGTTCAATATTGTTACTAATGCTGTCACCCTTCCTCCTTGCTTCATCTGCTTTTCATACTCACTTCTTGCACCTTGTTCTGGATAAGGTCTTATGCTAGACACTCTTAGGAACCTGGTCACTTTTCATACTTGGCAACTCAAGAGATTCAAGGGCAGATGAGAAAAAGGACTGTTTTCATTTTGTGAATGTCAGCACCCTGAGAGACAGCCATCAAATTCAATGCATGTAAATTAGGAGAAGAGATTCATGATACTTATGACTCAGAAGGTGGCACGGTAGAAAACTGCAAGAGATCAGAGAGGGTTCAGTATTCATTATCTCTATATACTGTAGGCAGGGTGAGAATAGAAAGCAAAAGGAAAGCAGCTCAGGCCTTGCTCCCATCTTGTTAAATGACAATTTGCAGATGTTTTCTTACAAAAGTCTGTAGTGGGTGGATACCTCCTCAGTGTCTACTGGCACCTTTCTTACAGGAAATGCAGATTACATTGCTGTGCATCTTCCCACTGACTAAGAACAAAAATCCCCCACCAACGTTCTTGATTTTTATTTTCTGAATCTGCAGGACAAAGCTAATGTAAAAACACTTGGGCTGGTTTCTGATCTCATGCAGGTTTTCTACTACTACAGATCTTCATCTTGCTTGTTTCCTTAACTAAGTGCAACTGAGAGCAGATCATTAACATCACCTTTGTGAGGAATTCATCCAGATCTCATTTTCAGAAAGTTTTACTAACTACAGTGGTACTTGGATCATGAAATTTCAAAGATTATTTAGTAAAAAATGACATGCCCTTTCTGATTTTTCAATATAACCATGGTATATATTAGGGCTGTGCGAAATTTTGGCAGCCGTTTCATTTTGGAGGTGTTTTGGGCTGTTTTGGTGCCCAAAACACCCAATCCAAATCAAAATGGAAGCCTCAGAAACTTCTCCAAAATGAAACGAAGCATCCGAAAAGTTTTGGAAATGTTTTGGAAAATTTTGGAGCTGGGCTTGTAGGGAAACAGCTGTATGCTTCTGCCCTGCCATGCAACTCAGCTCTGCAGGGAACAGAGATCTGCACTGGGGTCTCCTCACTGCTGCTTCCCACCCCATGCTGCCCTGGTGATGTGGGGCTGCCTGGGGCAGGCAGCGGCAGCAAGAAGACCCTTGCACGGATCTCTACTCCCTGCAGAACCAAGCCACGCGGCAGTGCAGTGGTGGTTCCTGCTGCCTGACCTGGCTCTCCAGAGAGCAGAGATCTGGGGCTGCATGGAGTGGGCAGTGGCAGTGGGGAGATCCAGACATGGATCTCTGCTCCCTGCAGAGCCAGGTCATGTGGCAGGGCAGTGCTGGTCCCTGCTGCATGACCTGGCTTCACAGGAAGCAGAGATCCACACCGGGGTCTCCTTGTCGCCACTGTCTGCCCCGCGCAGCCCCACATCACTGGGGCAGCACGGGGTACGCAGCAGCAGAAAGGAGACCCCCATCACAGATCTCTTCTCCCTGCGGAGCTGAGTCATGTGGCAGGAACCAGCAGGCTTGCTCGCTGCTCTGCGCTGCTTCCCTGCTCAGCGACCTGGCATGACAGGGATTGGAGATCTTTGTAGGGGTCTCCTCACCTGCACCGAGGGCAGTGACCCTCTCCCTCACCCAGATGAGCCACCCACAGCCCCATCCTGCTCCCTGCTGGTGCCCTGCAGCCCCCCGCACCAAGCCCCGCCCCCGGGGGGGGGGGGGCGCTGTGCGAAGCTTGCAGCCCGTTCGAAACAGATTTAGAGGAGATTTGGCAGAGCCAAATTTTCAAAACAGATTTGGCTGAAACGAAACAGGACAGTGATCCAAAACACTGAAATGAATCACTGTCCTCCGAAATGGCTGAATCTGAAACCGAATCAAAGCACAGCCCTAGTATATATGCTTTTCAATAATCCTGTTCTCCTTCTAGACCACACAATCAGACACATATACTAATAAAAATATTACATGGTTATCATTGGAGAAGATGCAGTCTTTTCATCGTCCTTGATGCCAGATCCTCCTATCCTTCAGTCTATCACAACTATGGTAGAATTACCTTCTACATAACAATTTGTTCAAAATTTTCAGCACTGCAGCTGAAAATTTATCATAGGCTCATAGGGCACCTATACACATGCAGGGAGGCTGCTTCAATGTGCTATAGTTACAGCACATTGGAGCAGACTCAATTAATCGAGTCTGCTGGAACGTGGTAATTATTGCACTACAACAGCCTCCAACGTCACATTGAAAGAGTTTTAGATAAAGCACCCCACCACCCTTTCTAACCATGGAGACACTGATACATGTGACACTCTGGGCGATCCCACCACCACCACCTCTCTCCCCACACACACTCCTGGAGCACATCTATAAATGCTCATAATGTCTTCATCAGAGACAGCAAATGCACAGCAAATGTGAGTTCTGGTACAGTCTTAAAGTTACCAATCCCTACTAACGGTAATTGGTGACATGGAGATCCCACTTCTAAGCTTCTCCATTGCTGGCAGGGCAGACCTCATAAAAGAAAGTTTGCTGTATTTCTGTATCTGATTAGAAATGTGTCTCTGTCACTTCAGTAGTCAAACTGAAAATAGACAAATATTTTGTTTCAGGTCAAACAACCATTTTGTTTCACTCAAAACAAAAGATTTTGCTTTGAATTATTTTATCTTTTTTTTTTTTACCTAGCAGAAATATACCATTCTCAAAATAAAAGAATAAAATGATACTTTAAATTGTTTGAAAACAATTCATTGACTTTTCCAAAATCTTATTTTTTTTTATACCAAATTTGAGCTGCCATCTTGAAACTGCTTTTTGGCAAATTCATTACCAGGGAATAATAAGAAACCCCACTGATGGATAACTAAGTTTTCAATGGTTTAGCTGCGGCTTGTAAAAGGCCTATGGTCTTTCCAATTTGTGTAGTTTTCTGATTAGCTTTCTCCTTTTTATATACTGAATGAACCTCAGACGGGTAAGAGAAGGCAGCCCTCTAATATTCATCTACCTATCTTATGTCTTTTTTAAAATTTACCTTGTTCTAATTAGTATAATTCTCAATAATTTTTTAAAAGGACCAACAATTTTCCATGCCTAATTTACATGAAGTAGCATGCATCCCATAAGAATGCTCACCCGCATATCCTGTTATTTTCAGCGGAAATAAAAGGGCACTCACCAAGTAATTGTTAGCAGAAGCAAACCCATATTCTTTTCCTAAATGGGTAATGTAATTGAAAGACGCATATGATGCCAAAAGAAAGAGCAGCATTTTACAATACATTGAAAATATGATCAACGTTAGGAGAATGATTCATAATGGATATTTTATCCTGTGAATTTTTCTGTTCATTAATTGTCCAAAGCTGGTAGCAATTTTCTTATATTTTTTCACTGGTCAAAATTATTTGTAAATTTCCATAGCAAATACGAGACTGGCAGCAGCTACTTGAATAGATTGTTGTGAATACTGAAAAAGTTAATTGCTTAAGTTAATTGGTTAATTAATTTTGGCATGTGTTATTGTTTTTGTTCCCTGGATGGCTGAATCAAGTAAAATACATAGCCAGATGCCCATCTTGCAAATGTTTGCCCACAAGTTATAAAATTTATGATATAATATTGAATTCTAAATTCTGTTTTGATATATTGAGTCTAAAAATATGGTTTCACAAATATTAACACCACGTAAACTAGTTTTCTGGAATACCCATAAATAACATCAAATAAACATAAAATAACATAAATAAACGAAAAGACATGAACAAATAGTCAAACCCAGTTCATTTAGAACTTGAAAAAGACATTTACATACAAATAAGGCTTATTACCCTTCTCTTCTTCTGTAGGTCTTGTCTATTTGGATTTTTAAATTATTTGGGGAAGAGACCATCTCTTAATATATGTTCTAAGAACACCATTCTAGCACAATGAGAGCTGATTTCAGGTCAAAGTTTTAGGTACTGCTTTAGTATTTACTGCAGTCCTCATCTAGGACTCTGCCTTACAAATGCATGCAATTATATTGTTCCTCCACCTTCTATGTTCAATAAACACTCAGTGGCCCTGCTTAGTTCTCTCTTTAGTAGAATAATTCTTTGTGCAGCAATGTAATATGAAAAAAATGCAACCCTTTATTCAACAACATAGAAGAAGTATAGAGAGATTTATTATGCACATTCTAGGAAAGAGAAGCAGCCAAGGTTATGAAACACTTGCTGACACTGGTATTTGTAACCTTAGTGACTAAGTAATGCAATAACACAGAGCGAGTGTGTGTGGGAGGCCTGCTGTGAAGAAACTGGCTGATTTTCCTCTCCCTGACTGGTTGAACTGTTATGAATCAAAAAATGTTGTTAAAGTAATCTACAATAAATCCTGTTGGGATTATTATTGTGCTGATAACATACATAAACTTTATAAACTATTAAAGTGTCATGTTTTTGGAGCTTTGTTCTGATATCTGTAAATTAGAGTCAAAAGATGCAATGCAGGTATTGCTACACCAGCTGGCTACTCCTACATCTCTGGTTTGAATTTGGATCCAGTTACAATTATGTACTTAAAATAGGGCTTGATCTTAGATGATACTGGGCCCGTCTACACATGTATTTGATCCAGCCTAAATTTACTCTGGTGTAAACTACTCCAGAGTAAGCACTTTCAGGCAGTCATTTACACATGTGGGGATTAGGAAGTAGATTTGCAGTTCTTTGCACCAAATTCCCTGCATCCCTGCAATGGGGCCCCTGCTGCCACCGTAGGGGAGTTCTAGGCTGCCCCTGTGTGCTAGCGGAGTGGCCTGTTGGGAGTACTGGATCAGGAGACAGCTATCTCCTGGGTAGGGGGCTTCCTGCTGTTGGGACAGGGACCATATTCTTCACTGTGAGGGTCACCAAAATATGGAATATGCTTCCAAGGGAGGTGGTGCTGTCTCCTTCCTTGGAGGTAATTAAGAGGAGATTGGACAAACACCTGGCTGGGGTCATCTGAACCCAGCGCTCTTTCCTACCCAGGGCAAGGGGTCAGACTCGATGACCTAATAGGTCCCTTCTGACCCTAAAATCTATTAACTCTATGAAATATCCCTTTGCCCCAGCAGCAGGGAGCTCCTGGCCCTGACTCCCAAATCAGGGGCAGGGGACTTAGAAAAAGCTGCAGGGGAGGGGCAGGTCCCAGCCCCCTGCCCCGATACACTGGTGGAGCAGCTAGCTTGCTGCTGGCTGCCTCATCGGCAAATATTGGCAGGGGGCTGGAACCTACCCCACCCCTGCAGTTCTTTCCAGGCCCCATGCCTTGATTGCCCAACTGGGCCATGGGAATGGGACCTTTCCCTGACCAGGACAGTTCCCAGCCCTGCACTGCCTGCCAGATGGAGGCTGGGCAGCTAGTTTGCCACTCAGTTTTGCAAGCCCGGACCTGGGGCCAGAACAGGCTTGGGGTCTTGTTTCCCTCCCTGCCCCTACCAGCAGGGAGCCCTGAGAGTCGGCTCCATTAGCACAGGGCCAGTGCTGGGAGACCCTTATCACCCAGCCTGAGCTCCACAGTCATGGGGCTCAGGCTGGGAGACTCTTATGTCCCAGCTTAAGTTCTGCAGTCCTGGGGCTCAGGCTGGAGGACCCTTATCCCGTATAAAGATCTCCCCGCCCCCAGTTCCCAATCATGATGGTGGAGTAGGGGCTGGGAGGTAAGGATCTCCCATCCCCCACTCCCCAGTCATGATCTGGGAGCAGGGGAGTTGGAGGTCCTTGCTGCCAGGGCAGTGGGATGTAGTCCCCATCCAGGTTCCTGTGGCAGAGCCCATCCAGGCAGCAGGCAGCTCCCAGGGGCAGGGAGCTATCTCCTACCCGCTGTGGGTGACTGATCAGCAGTAAATTTTTCTCCCTGTCAGGCATCTGCACGAGCACTACTGCACCATTGTTAATCTCAAGTAAATTTGTTACTTGCATTTGCAGGTAGCAAATTTACTCAGGGTTAGGGAGACTTACTGTGCAGTAAGCATGGGCATTTATGCACATACTTTCTGGTCCCATGACATGCTGGAGATCCACTGCTTTGGAGCAGACTTGATTAACTCAGTCTTCTCCATACGCGAGCTGACACACACTGTGCTGCATTGTATGCAGTTGTATAAGTGGCAAAATGTGCGTCAGCACTTAGAAAATGGAGATGGTGCACTTTTGAACCAAAGTACCTTCTATGTGTTTTAGTTCAAAAGTGCACTGCCATCATTTTGTCAGCACTGATGTGTATTTCGCCACTGATACAACTGTATGTGTCGCAGTGCTGGGTGTTTTTCAAAGCGCCCAGCGCTACGGCGCTTACATGTGTAAAAATCCCCCATGTACTTACTTTGCAGTAAACTATGCCAATGAGAAGTTAAGTGCGTCATGTAGACATGCCCACTGTGGTAAAAATGATTAAGTCCTATCTGAACTACAGTTTTGCACCACTGCTACTGCCAATGGAACTACACCACTGGTGAAATCTGCCTAGAAAATTTGCTTCCAAGTGTGCACAAAGGCTTATGTAGAAGGAGAAAAAGTGACAGAAAGAGTCTAAACCTTGAAAGGATGACAGTACTATTAGCAGTATTTCTACCTTGTGTTTGTCATCTCTTCCAGTAGTTTTGTGGACTCTGTAGCTGTCCCAGTGAAAGTTTATTGCAACTTCCATTAATGACGCGGGCAAATTCTATTAGCTAGTATCCAAGATCCACAAAGGAATTTAAGTGCCGCTGTGCTGAGTATTGCAATACCTAATGATTTTGTCCTTCACTTTCCTCTCCTCACAGCAGAATCAAGAGCTCTGAGTAAGATACCTGAGCTTACTGCACAATGAATAAGAAGAGCGCTATACCTCAGAATGGGATGCACTAAAACTAGGATATTGAGTAGTGAGCTGCCAGACCAGCCAGTGAGGAAATGCTGAGGACAAGGGTGTTTCTTAAATCCTACCTCTCTGTGGAATCACAGCCTCAAGCCCTCTTCTGAAACGTAGTCCTTTGTTTAAAAAACTGAGCAGGGATTGTTTTCTATTTTAACATACAGCTATAGCAGGCAGTGATGCTGTCTTCCCTCTGTCCCCTCTTCAACTAATTTCTTAGTAATTACAGTACTCACCCAGGAAGTGAGAAAAATATTTCAGTTCCCTCATGTAAATCCCCTTCAAACCCATGACTTCCACCTCTCTGTAGCATGTCCTAAACAATAGGCTATACCTATTGTATAGGCTATTCCTATACCTATTGTATAGGTAACAAACTCTACCATTCCTGTTCAAACTGTAATTTTGCATAAAAAGTATCTTTAAATTGGGTCAGACAAAGTCTGTAAGGGTACATGCAGACATTACACTTAAATCAACCTAACTAGGGCTAAGTTGATCTAAATACTGAACTGTACATATGTTCAGTGACTTTGGATAAGGCAAAAAATGGCCAGCCCAACCTTACTTCATTTAATCAGGTGCACTATATAGGCTGGGCTGACCTGTGCCTGATCTAATCAAACAAGTGTACACATTCAGAGTGCAGCCCCTGGGCTGGGAAAGCTCAGCCACCCCCCCCCCTCCCCTCCCCCCGGGATAAGAAAACCCTTCCATGGACCCACTAACCCCCTCAGCAGACCCAACAGCGTCCCTGCCCCCCCCCGAACCCACTACCCCCCTACCTCGACTTACTTACATCGTATTCCTGGCATGGCTCCCAGCACCGGTAAAAATATGCACAACTGGGGACCTGATTTACAATCACCTGGCTTAAAGCAAGCTATGTGATTGTAAATTCCCATGAATGCATTTGGTGCCCTAAGAGTGAGTATGAGTTCACAATCTAGTGATATCGAATACTCATGGGGAGAGTGCAGGGGGCTCTGGATTCTGGTACCTGTTTGAAGGACTTTTTACTATTTTATAAAATGGTTATTTAAAGCAAAAGCAGTGGAGAAGCAAGACTTCTCCAGCCCCCAGGTAAGTCGCATAAAAATGAATCTTGTATAAACTGAAATGCCTAAAGGATTACGTGGCAGTTGAGTATGGGTTTTAATTACTACAATTTTGGACACGATATTTGCATGGTTCCTAAATCCCATGCAAATATCATTTTAGATACCTAAGTCTCTTTTAGGATCTGCACTCAGATATTGCTTTCTTGACATACTTTAGGAAGCCATAAAAGCAAGAATCTGTTCAACTCTATTCCAGACCAAAAAATAAGATACTCTTATTTTATAATGTCCCAAAATCTGCTATGCACTGGACAAAATATATCAAAACTCTTGATCCCTGTCTAAGATCTCTGCAAGTTTAAATATAATCATGAAAATCATAAGGCCCAGAAAGATTATGTTTACAGCAATGTTAACATAAGTCTGTTTAAACATGTGGTTCAAGGTTTTATTTTTATTTTTAAATATAAATATATACATTTCTTGAAGTTCTCACCAGTTATTCTGTTCAATGAATTTCTAACATGTCCGCCTATTATAACGGTACTATGCAGACCAAGCTAACTTGCCAACTAGAGTTGTATTCTTTTCCGAACAGACAACAGCACAATTCCCTGTAACTTTAATCACATTAGAGGCTCACTCTCTTTACGTGGGGATTGTATCCCTAGTTCAATTAATCTTATTTTTAATCATAAATAAAAAGTAGAAATATATGTACAATGAAAATATATATTAGCTAGTCCATCATAAAATACAATTGATCCTTGTCTTTTAAATAACAACCTGACTTACTATGCTGTTTGGTCCTTACTACAAAAATGCAGTTAAAGCAATCTTGCATAAGTCCTATTGGAAATTATGATACAGTGTCTAAAAGTAATTATTTTTCCATTGCCAGAAGTTCTTTCAACTATTTGCAAAGCATTGTTTTCACATTTGTTAGAAAACTGGAGTGCATTTGACTTGATTATTTTTTCTGGAATTATTTTTCTGCAGCATTCCTTATGGTAGCAAGAGACAGTCTTCATTATAAATATGTGTATGGTTTCAGCAGCCTCCTGTCATCTGATAAGAGGATTTTGTTATAAATAATTTGGTAAAAGGTTGGCAAAGTGATGTTAACTAGCTCTGATGCCAAAATTACAAATGAGATAAATATTTTTTTTAATCAGATATTATCTCTCTTTAAAAAATCCTTTACATTTTTATCATTCATTTTAAGGGCAGAATAAGACAATAGACTCAGCAACTCAGTTAGAAAAAAGTTCTTAAGAAACTCTTAGATATTAGAAGATAAGATTTCCCAATAGCTACAGGCATTACAATTTTAAAATTGAGTGATGGGCACCCTAATAATCTTCAAGAATTATAATGGCAATTTAAAGTGCTTGTGTTATTAGCCGGTAAAGGAAGTGAACAAGCTAAATAATGGATATTTAATAAGTTGGATTCTGAAAATCTTATTCACATATTATTCAGGAAAACTCCCATTGCCTGCACTGAGAACATTACAAAAGTAAGTAATCAGTTAGTAAATACTAAGTACAATAATACTTAAAGGAACACATTCACCTTTATCTAATTCTTTTGCCATTAGTAGAATTTCAGTGGATGAGTTTGATATAATTGGTGAAAGTTGTAAAATCATTAGTCTTTTCATATGTACAAGGAAGAGATGAAAAGTTACGTTTATGAGATGGACTATATACAATTTAAAAAAAATACCGTTCTTCAAATTGGTAAGTCTTACTATACAAGGGTTGGGAAATTTTGCAAATGACTTAATACAGGATTTCTCCTAAACTTCAACTCCTGTCGTGAGGACCTGCAGAAGAAGGAAGAACTCGAGCTCGAATTAAATCAGTGAGGGTTTTCCCACTGCCTCCAATGAAAGCAGGTTCAAGCTCTAAAACCATTGTATAAAAAAATAATATTTACTATCTTGCTTTGCAGATAGACTGAGACTTTAAAAAAAATTTGATTATACAATCTTTTGTCAGTGTTTCCAGAACATGTATATATAAACCTTTTTCTTACTCAGCTCTATTTTAAATATAGTAAAAGATGTCCTTGACAATGTAAGGAACCTCATTTGAAATGGATATACTGTTAACATTCACGATACTTCAGATAAAGAAATGCCGAGTGTAGGGCTGCTTATATGATCATCAGTTCTTCATTGCTAGTGGTAACTTTTGAATTTAGAAGGCAGGAATATTGTAACATGCAGTTCGACATGTAATAATTATATTTGACACACATCTATGTATGGCCACCTACAAACCATGAAACTAATCAAGCCCAATATATAGCCAAAGAAATCATGCTAAGAATTGGCTTCAGCAACATTTTAATTTTTAAATATTGCCATCGGTGAAAATGGCTGTGATTTGTGAAAGTTTAATGAAACATGTTTATAGCTGTTTCGCAAAGGCTCTGCCTTTATTTCTAATTAAAACAATGGGAATAATTCTCTATTACAAGACGAACAGAATCTGATCCTGAAAATACAGAATATACTTTCACCAGAAATAAAATGTGCGTGCCATCAGCAAATTATTTCCTCTGACAATACAACGGCATAAACATCAGGAAGAAAACATCATCAATTGAGTACATAATCTATTCATTTGAAAGAAAATTAACAATGGATAATTTAATCCCACTCAAGGATAGATTCAGTTTGTTTCATAGCTACTTAGGTATTTATATTATTACCTAACTTGCTTCTTTAATAAATAAAAAGTCTCTGGGAAGACAGCACCTGCATCAAACAGATCATGCAATATCACCTGTCAACGTTCTCAGTGTTTCAGGGGTTTTTAATTTATTGAAATATTTAGTAGGCAAAAGCTATATTAAAATGAATTTAACTTCCAATGTGCAGTATTTATTTTAATTATACTGTATATTTTGTAGTTTATCTTTTTTGTAAAAAATGTACATTTGCATCCAAGTAGATGGTGTTTTCTAGTGAAGGAATAAAAATGCATATAAATACTTATGCTGGAATATGTCACCATTTTTTATTCTGGGTGTAAAAGTGCAGCAAATATGAATGAGTTTTACTTTCAACAGGACTTCTCACCTACTTAAAATTAAGCACATGCATAACTGTTTGCAAGACTGAGGCTTCAATTAAAAACCATAACCATGATCAGCTGAAGATGCCTACAGTTCTACACGATCACTGGCTGCAATAAATGTTCAATCAAACCATGTAGAAAAAAAATAGGAAGGAGGCATTTATACTGAATATTGATGAGTTACCTACATACCTTAATAATCCACACCTACATGGTCATCCTACTAGCTCCTGTTTATATACAGAACTACGATCCCAGGTCCCAATCTGCGATACAAAGCCTGAATTTTGAACTTTGTTTAATCTTTCTGTGCTAATATTGTATTTACTACCATGTTTGTAGAAATGCTCTTTTATTATCTACGTGGGTCTACGCTCCAAGCAAGTTAATCATTCTTGCAGAGCCAGGGTAAACAATATAATTTATTATTCTAAAGATTATTTTATCAGAATAAAAAGTGTGATCTCTTTGCCAACCCTGTCTTTGTGTTTCAACTGGTATCCATCGTGTCTGATATGTCTGAAATATGATACAGTCCCTTGTCCACACACTGTTGTTGACTCGTAAGGAGTTTTCCTTTGTAAGAACTATAGGATGCAGCAGTTCGGATTGACCACACAGTGAAATAGCAACTGGATCTATTAACTTTGGAGAGAGTTGTAGGTGTACAAATAATGTAGTATCACACTTTTCTGTCTATAAAGTATTCTTTACAGAACTTTGCTACTACATACAATTAATTTAGCATTTCAGGGCATGATTTTCCCAGTGATGTAAATAAGAATTGCTCTACTAACATCAACTGACCAAACACCAGCCAAGCATTTGGCCTAACATCTTTTGAGTTACTCATATCCGGCCATTTCCCTCCACTCCCTAGAAAGTATTCCAATCTAAAACATAAATAATAAAATGGTTTGGATATTTTCCAAATAGAGAAAAGATTAGCTTCCGATTGGATGAACTGACAGTTTAAAATTGACACTTTTGTTAAAATACCCTGACATTGCAAAGTGGTTCCCTAACAACAGGTTTAGAAATCAGTCGTCCTCATAAAGCCAACGGACAGGGGAAAAAAAAACATACAAAACTGAGGCCAAATCTGATGTGGATGAAAGATGAATTTCACAACTGATTTCCCTGCCCATGCTTTGTAATTTACAAGTTCAAAAACTCACTAGCGGCATTTCACAGATTTTCAGCCTAGATGGTCATCCCCGAGTCTGACCTACATACCACACACACCACACATTAATTCAGTAACCTGCAACACACTCACAAACCTGTGCAGACAGATGCCTTAGCTTGATTTAGAAACGTGAGCAAACAGAGAATTCAATATGTCTCTAGGTTGACTTTTCCAAAGGTTAGTTCCCCTCACCGGGGTAAAATGTGATTTATTTCCAACTTGATAATTTTTTTCCTTCCAGACTGCTGCCATTGGATCTTGATGCTCCATACTAGGAGGCTCTCTAGCAGATTTGTAGCTTAACTGTGGCAGTTGGGACACAGAGAAAACTACAGAAATCTCTCTGTACTTGGGACATAGGGAAAACTACAGAAATGTCTCAGTCCTGTCTTGTGTGGATCAGTTCAACACATGGAGCCAAGCTTGGCAGCTTCCAGCGAGGCAGCCAACCTCAGAAACACCGGGGTGAAAAGGGTCTGACTGGCAGGAGTTTTGAGCCCCCTCGCCAATCCTGAGGGGCGCCAGGCTGGTGGTAAAGAAGACCGTAGCAAAGCGCAGGTCTAATTCTAGGCCCTGGTACTAGAAAAGTCTGTCCCGGTCTCTTTGGGAGACACAGAAGTCTCCAGGCTTGGATGTCAAGGCCTCACCTCATTTGATTCATAGATTCATAGACATTAGGGCTGGAAGGGACCTCCCAAGATCATCGGGTCCACCCCCCTGCCCTAGGGTCAGGAAGTCAGCTAGGGTCAAAGGATCCCAGCAAGATAAAACTTCCAAATGTTCCTTAAAAGTGCCCAGAGTAGGTGCTTGCACCACCTCCGGGGGGAGTCTATTCCAGGCCTTGGGGGCTCAGATAGTAAAGAAGATTTCCTTATGTCCAGCCTAAAACAGTCTTGTAGGCGTTTATGACCATTTGGCCTTGTCATCCCCTGGGGTGCTCTGGTGAACAGGCGTTCCCCCAGATCCTGGTGGATGGGGCCGTATGTACTTATAGGCTGCCACCAAGTCACCCCTGAGCCTGCTCTTCTCCAGGCTGAAGAGCCCCCTTGCTGATTCCTGGCATTGGATTAGGCAGGCAGTGCTTTTTGGTTAGATGGGATCTCTTTTGATTAGACCACCGGATGCATTGTTCTTTGCAAGGGTGGCCACAAACACCCTCCAGCAGGCAACAGGAGACTCTGCTGATGTGATGAGGTCTCTGAGGTAGAAACACTGGCTTGGATCTATTCATGGTATTGGATTCTGAAGCTGATTCTTTAGTCGATGGCTATGAATGTTGTTGGGCGATGAAGGTTGCTGAAGGAGCAGGAGGAGGAGAAAGAAAGGAGAGCCCCGGCCTGGGCTCTAGTTAGCATGCCCTCCCTCCTCGCTGTCCAGCCTCACCCAGCACGGGGCTCGGGCCGGGCTGCA
>NW_005842263.1:1630634-1631872 GCF_000455745.1 Alligator sinensis | reverse complement strand
CTCCCCTGCTGCGCCGCCGGCTCGCCTCGGGCAGGGGGGAGCAGGGGACCCCTGCCCGGGGGGCGACAGCCTCCTCCGCCGCATCAGCCCCTCCCCGGGGTCCGGCCAGGCACACACACGCACATTTACACCACCACACACACGCACACACTCAGGCACACGCGCGCAGACACCACGGACATAGAAACATACACACGCAGACACACTGACACGGACATATACGCAATCACACACACGCGCAGACACCACCGACACAGACCCCCCCCCCCCCGCCCCCCCCCCCCCCCCCCCCCTCCATCACACAGACACATACAGACACTGGCACGCACGTACACACAATCACACACACTCGAGAAACACACTCACAGACACACCGACACAGAAACACACACCAAATCACACCCTCACACACACAGGGGCACACACACGCGCATATACACAATCGCACGCACGCAAACGCACAGACACACCGACACACGCACACCCTCAGACACACGCACAGACACGCTGACACAGAAACACGCGCACACGCTCACCCCTGTACAGACACACTGGCACGCACATATACACACCCACACACACGCACAGACGCACCGACACAAACACGCACGCACACACTCAGACACACTCATATCCAGAATCATACACACGCTCAAGAAACACACACACAGATAGCCCGACGCAGAAGCACACACACACGATCTCAGACTCACACACACACAAACTGATACGCACATATACACAATCACACGCGCACAGACACACCGACACAGACACACGCAGCACCCGCCTCTGTCTAAAGCGGTTCCAGCTACTCCAGTGTCCCCCTCCCGCCTCGAGCCCAGCCCGCGGCGCACGGCCAGCCTCGGCCCTCCTCCAGCACAGGACCCCCGGGCTCACCTAGGGGCCTTCACAGCTACACCCTGCCCTAGCCAGCACAGCAGGGGCTCTACACTGCTGCTCCCACAGGGGTATGGGGAAGAAGGAAGGGGTGAAGTTTCCTAATTCCAGATGGGAAGGAAGGAAGGAAAGAAAGCAGCTCGAGGAGAGGAAACGGGGTAGCCTTCAATCCTGGAAGGCAAAACACACTGCTGCCAGGGTCTTTCCTGGCAGGACTATGAGAAACCCCCCCGCGTTTTGACGTCATTCAGGTGAACAATCCTAATGACTAATGATGACACAGGCAGGATCCAAGTCTCGGGTGCCCAACCTGCCAGTTACTCATAGCCGCTGGCAGG
>NW_005842263.1:1629241-1630515 GCF_000455745.1 Alligator sinensis | reverse complement strand
AACCCCCCCCTCCCCCGCTAAAAATGAAGTGAGAGCTGGGAGCAGGGGCACACCATAAAGCATCATCCCCCCGCCCCCGCAAGTGAACTGCAATTGAATTCCGAGCTCATCTGGAGGAAATGTATGAAGCCGTTTCCCTAGCAGACAGAAGAGCTGCCAAATCACTGCACATCCTTTTGCTCAGTTACGCGAGGTGGATCCCCCTACTAAAAAGCCCATAAACGGGGCTGACTACCTTATCCCGGAGGATCTGACTGCAGATCTGCTTATCTGCCCGGGCGGGACTGCGATTTTGTGGCTATATAGAAACACACATCTCTACAGGCATATAGATATAAATAAACACATACACATACGTGCATATATATGTGTGTGTGTACACGCATACATATGTATACATACATATATACACATATACGCATACATACATATATAACTATATACATACACATAGATCCATACACATATATACATACATATATAAATATATGCACGCACATACATACACACATATATGTACATACGTATATAACTATATACATACATATAGATGCATGCGTACATAAATATACATGCATATATACACATATATGTATGCACGTATACATATGCATATATGCACTTGGGGATACATGTATACAAGTGCATGCATACATGCATACATACACAAATACATGCATAACCACACATGCATACATATACACATAGATATACACACATACAGAGATATACATGTATATCTATCTATCTATACACATACATACATACAAATATATACACATATACATATATTTCCCATGACAGCAGAATAAGGGGACTCGAGAGCTAAGCGAGCAGGTGATCAGCACAACAAGGGACTGGAAATGAGCAGGGGTATCAATCTCTTCGCACTTACTTCTTCCCTGTCGCCGTACCCTGGAGGCGTGCTGGCTGCCAATGTATTCCATAAAGTTCAAAGTGATCAGGAACCAATAGATCAGTCGCAATTGCATAGTAACCCTGTGATAGTTGCCTTCTTTCTTTCTTTTGGCTAAGGCTGGGGGGAAGGGATGAACACAGCAGTGGAGCTACCTGCACGGATGCTTCCCACTGAGATCCACAAGCTTTTTTCTCCCCGCTTTTTTTCTTTCTCCCCCCTTTTTTGGTGGGGAGGGGGAAGGGGGGGAGGGGGGTCTTGCAATCTTTCCTCTCTTGCGCACTCAAAGTGTCCGAGCGATCCTCTTCGGAGGGATGTCACCGGTGGGAAGCAGCCGTGGAGCGGAGGCGCGGGGGGC
>NW_005842263.1:1615041-1628680 GCF_000455745.1 Alligator sinensis | reverse complement strand
CCCCTCAGAGGGGCGGGAGCCGGCAGTGCCAGGCACTTTGGGGAGCTCTTCCCGGGAGCGGAGCTGGGCCCGCTCTTGCCTGACTCCTAGACCTTGCTGGGATGCCCCCAAGCCAGCAGGATGCTGGGGATGTCAGGCATGGCACCAGCCCCGCCCTTGCCCTCCTTGCCAGCACAGCCCTCCTGGCTACCCCGCTTGAAGTAGTGAAGAGAAAAGAAACCATACAGCTGCTTCCACTGAGGCAGCCACAGGCCTGAGGGGTGATTTACTGCCCCCCTCCCCCAACTGATTCAGGCGCTGTCGAATTAGACTCATTTCTTTTTCAGAGCCCCCTTTAAAAGTGGTACCTCACCCACGCAGCTCCTCACCTTGGAGAACAGGGAGCCTTTAGGATTAAGAAAAGTCATGAGTGTTGTTGTGAAGGGGAGGGGGAGGGTGTTGTGCCCCAGCCCTCTTTCTCTGTGCTACTATTGAAGTTTAGAGCAATACTCAGATCAAGCATAGTCTATGCAAGTGTAGTCTATAGCGACTACCTGGCAAGGGATACACTGTGACCACGGAGGAGGTCTTCCTAGCCGCACCGGGGAAGACCGCTCTCCTGGCACGGGGATAGTACCAGCCAAGGTAATGTATAGTAAACCTCCCACTGAGCTGCTGGAGTGGGAAGGTCTTGGCTTTAAGCCCACTTTATGGAAACGGGACACTCCTCCCTGGCTTGCCCCTGGGGCCTTATGGCTGAGGGCAAGCAAAACTCAGGGGCATCCGAACCTGGAGGCTTGGGCCTGCAAGTAGGATGCCCACCAAAGGTTTTGGAAACATCTGAAGCCCCAGATGGGGGTGGAGGATGTTTGCTGGTAGTAGGGCCACTTATGGTTCTGGACTGAGTCTCGGATTTGGAATTTGTTTTTGCTAATTTGGCTTGAAATATGGAAAATACAATAAACAAACAAACAAACAAAAACTGCTGTGATCACCAGGTGGGCAGAGCACTTGATTACCCAGGGACAAATCTCAAGTGCCCATTGAAGAAGACTGAGAGAACTGTACTCCCAGAACCTGAGCCCCAGTGGGGCTGGGGTGGCAGCACCCATGCAATGCATGCAAATGTCTTCAAAACAGAAGCCAGGGGGAGAATGTGTTGCTGTTTCTGCTCATTTGCAAACAACAGAATCACAGAATCATAGAAAATGAGGGCTGGAAGGGAGCTCAGGACTCAAAGAACCCCCTGCTTAAAGAAAGAAAAAAAGAAGAAGAAGGAAAGAAAGAAAGAAAGAGGTGTAGCCTTCAATCCAGGAAGGCAAAATACATTAATGCCAGGGTCTTTTTTGCCAGGACCATCGTCAACTAGATCTTCCCAACTAGATTGTCCATCCCAGGCCTTAAAAACCTTAAAGGATAGAGATTCCACAACCTCTCTGGGTAACCTGTTCCGGTGCTTTATTGCCTCCCCTGGAGAAAGTTTTTCCTAATATCTATCCTAAACTTCCCCTGCTGCAACCTGAGACCATTGCTCCTTGTTCTGTCATCTGTCACCACTAAGAACAGTCCAGCTCCATCCTCTTTGCAACCACCCTTCAGGTAGTCGAAGGCTGCTATTAAATCCCCTCTCAGTCTCCTCTTCTCCAGGCTCTATTCTCATTTGTCACGTAACACACACTGTGTCTGCACCTTCTTTGCCCACTTCGGGACACAGGGTTGTTTGTATTTTTCAGCCAGCCAAACTGGGATCCTTGCTAGATACATTTTAAAATGCCATTGAGATTATACTGAATCATACTGGATCAGCAGAATCAGATCTAAATTCTTTCCTCCAGCAGAATTTTTTTTTTAGAGACAGATGTGATACAATGACAGACTGCAACATATCCCTCCCTTTTGAGCTTTGCATATGATCTGTTTGTATTTCACTTCAGGAAAACAGCTAGATGCAGAAAGATGATTACTCCAGGGTTCCTAATAAAGTGAAGGAGCAGTTTCTCTCTATTTGTAACTGGAATTTTTCTTGGGCTCCTTTTGCTGGTCTGCAGGGTTGTTAAATCTCTGCCATAAAACGCGGGGGATTTCAAGGTCTGTGGGAGGCCCCCTTTGAAAAGGACCCCAGGGAAAGTCCTTCTAATCCAGGAGACTTGAGCCAGATGGGATGATATTGCCAGAGAGACATAAAATAAAAAGCAAAAGCAATGCAATAGACCATCTTAGAGACAGTTCACATGAAAAAAGAGCCTGGGGGGAGGGCAGGGGGGAAGATATAAGTTTTTGTGTGAATTTTAAAGCCAAAGGAGTGGTGTAAACAAACAGGCATGGGAAGAAATAAGAGTTTGAATGAACCTGCAGCAAGCTAGACAGCTCAGCTCAAGAAGTGTGAGCACCACTGGGCAAAGATAGCATGTCAAAAAGTAAACGATCCCAAAGGAAACACAAGGGAAACATTAAACAAACAGGGAAAGCATTCCTCCCCCCCGCCCCACTACTGACAGTGCACATCTGAGGAGCTTCTTTCTCACTTGCTCAGTCCTATTCCCTCCTGTCCCTGAACACTACAGCAGTAACATATAGATGTATTGGCCTGCAGTCCTAGTTTCTGGTGCATCTCACCCTGTCTTCTGCTTCACTTCAGACTAACAGCTAACTGCTTCTCCAGGTCATACAAAAGCAACTCACAATCCTATTTAGCAGACCAGAGTCAAAGGCAAGTGGAGCACTGTTGGGTATCTCTTCAATCAGGGGTGATACGTAGGGGGTGCACGCGGGTGCATGTGCATTCCCTGAGTGTGGCGGTGCACCCCCTGCAAAAAGGCGCTGCTGACACTTGGCGGTGCCTGCGGGTGGTCTGTGGTTTCTGCTGACTGCCGCTGCTGCTGCTGGTGGCAGCTGTGGGTGGTCACCAACCCTTGGTCAGCAGTCGCCACCCCCTGCCACCAACAGTACCAGAGGCGTCTGTGGGAGCTCCCCCACTTACCACCACCACCACACTCCCTTTGCTCCCACCAGCCACCAGGGGCACACACTGTTCATGTCTTTATTTAAAGATAAAGGGAGAAGAGAGGTTCAATGGTTAATTTCTATCCAGTGATAGAGTGGGGGGAAATGAGTGGCTCAGGGGGTAGGATTTGGCTGAGACAAACCAGGGAGAAAATCTCTGTCTTCACTGGAGGTAGAACTTGAAAAGAGACAGCATGTTAAAGAGGGAGTAGATAGAACCAGGTTAACCTTTCAAGACAACTCCTCTTAACAGACTTTTAAGCAATGGTTGTAGTTAAGTGATAAAGCAAGAAGATTTATATTTTGCTGAAGTCAGGATGAAATATGTGAAGGAGCTTGCTCCAGAGGGAAAGTCTGGCATGGGATTTCATGTTTATGTCACTCATCATGATGTGATATCAATGGCAAAGTTCATGCTGACATCAGTTATTATAACACAAATCCAACAGCCAGGGCCTGGGTGCTCTGAACTATACAGCTGCATATGGTCTCCTGCAGCAGTTAAGAGTTGGGGGGTGGGGGGCAGGCATTGGAGTGAATCAATTTGAAAAGACTGTGAGTGCTAGAGCCCTGTGAAATGAAAAGCTAGGAGCGTACTCAGCAGAGAGTTGGATGTAATATTTCTCTGCAACTGAAACTAATGATTCAGACACAATTCCTAGGGTGCTTTTGTCTATCTCTATATTTGACTTTATTAAAGAAAAATAAGTCACTGAAGATCTACATGGCTTTTGGAAAGTAAATGATTTCGCTATGCTTTATTGATCTATCATTAAACAACCAATGGTGGATCCTAACATTAACTGTGTATGGTTCTTAAAAACAAACCTATTAATCAGACAGAAATAATGTGGAGATTTTCACTATTGCAGATATTATCATGCAAGCATTTTGGACGATTATGATTATTAAATGCTATAAAACAAATATTAATTTTAGCAAAACAACAAACTGCTCTAATATATGTGTGCAGGCCGGGTGTGAGCCGGGCCCTTTTTTGTACTCTGCGCGGGCTGTGGCCAGCAGCCCGGGCACACGAGGTCGGAGAGAACGGGCGACACGCTAGAATTAGGCACGGACTCGTAATGGTAGATTTAAAGATTGTTTACTTACACCGAAGATGGTTGCGGTGCAGGCTGGAAAACTTGCTTGAGTTGCAGTTACAAACAAAACGACACGAACGATCACGTGGAGTTTGCTAGGCTCCACGGAAACAGAGCTCCAGATGCCCTGGACAAGCGCGCCACCAAAATAGAAACCTCGTAGATACGCCTTAAAAGAATTATCGCTCGAAGATGGGAAGAGGTGGGCGGTGGATCAGGTCGCCAAACTCCTCTGAATCTCACACAGGCTTTCTATTACCCTGCCGTGTACCCAGAGTCCCCACAAGATGGATGTGGAGTCCTCTTCGGCTTGGGCGGAAACCGCTCAAGCCTCTTATACGGCTAGCAGGCCAATCATTAGCCGCCACGTGGGAATAATTTAGAATTAGCCAATAGCGGAGAACAAATTTGCATGTGGGTGGCGGGAACTCCTTTGCATCGTGCATTTCTCTTGCAACTTGAGAAATGCACCCTGCAAAGGAAGCTACAAATTGGCGGGAAATTCTCCCTTGCACCGGGGTTCTCCTCTGCAGCAGAAAACTCCACCGTGCAACGAAGCTGCAATTTAGTGAGAATAATTCTAGTGCCGAAGCACACACAAAATCATACCTTTGGGTTATGACAGTATGCATGTTTAGAAGCACAAAAATACCTATGATATTGGAATAAAAAGGAGCTAAGATCCAGATTTCTACAATACATCCAAAATGGGAATTTGAAAATCATATTATTTGATTATTAGTTGATATTTTGCATTTTTTAAATGTTTTGGTAATAAAAACTAGAAGCAGGAATAAAAGACAGTCAAAATCAAGCCCTTTGTCATTCTTCTCCAGACTGGAAATAGTTTATGCAAGTGAACAAAAAGATTATTAACTTGCTTTTTTCCACTAGAATACAGCACAGGAAATAAATGAGTGAGATTACAACTGATCCTTTTTTCTGACGAAGAATGAAACATACTGTATCAAAGGTAGCTTCTTTCCTTTTTCAGTTGTTTTATTTGCATTAGATTGTGCAAACTGAATTTATGTTGGTGAGAATGTACTCATGAAAACAGAACCATTCGTTTTTTGTGATTAATGCTTGCCCGTGTGAGTATGGGCTGTGAGTAAGAACTCATCTGCATGAGTAACAGTTGCACAATCCAGCATGTCTATTAAGCAGTGACAATGTGCTTGGCACAGCACAAGACCCAAAATAATATGACAATCCTTGCTCCAGAATTATTATAAACTAAACAAAACAGGCACAAAGTAGGCAGGATATGCTTGGAAGTGCACTGGAGGGAAAGATGAGGATTATATATGTGATTATTCTTTTCCATATTTCTAAATCTGACAGTTGTTACATTTTTCTGTGTGTTTCCTAACATAACCCATTTGTTCCTTAGTCATGTTCAATTTACAAGGTTAATCTTCTGTAACATTGTAAGCATTCTCAATAGCTGTTAATATCACAAATAGGGGATTATGATCTCATAGTCTAAATAAACTGGAAGAAATGAGTGATGGGAAATGTTTTACTTACAGTAAATTCAAACTATGCTGATTTGTCTGCTGAACTTCTTTTTTTGAAATAAACTGCTTCCTAAAGATCCAGTCCTGATGAGTTTAATAGAGAACGTATGCTTCAGACATTTAAAAGATGTAATGACAGAACATTAGTAAATGCACAGTAGGGAACAATTCTGCATTGGCATGGAATGGAAGGAGATGACCTAATTGGTTTTTCCCATCACTAACTTGAGCAATTCTGTCATTGTAATAAAACCCTCAAAAACAGTATTTCCAATGTAAAGTCAGCAGGATCATGTCCTCAATTAACATGTCTGCCCTGAATATCGCTCTTTCTGGCTAGATTCAAACCCTGCTGATGTTGGTATTAGACTTTCCACCACATTCAGGGGGCTTTGGATCAAGCCTTCTAGATGTCAGTGGAAGTCATCTTATATCTTGTTTTATCACGTTTGGGAAAAAAGCATATTTGCCAGAAAAACGCGTGGGCAGAGTCTGCAGTACAAGCACTCGGCAAAGCAGTTCAGTTAAGAAAGTACAGCACTGAGCCATAAGTAACAGTTTGGACTCATCTATGTGGCAACATTTTAGTAGTATAATTAAGTAGGTTAAATCATTGTTTCTTCACACTCTCTTCATCTCTCTGTTTGCCACTCTCCTGTGTTGACCTTAGTTTGTAAGCTTTTTGGGGCAAAGACCAATTTTTTGTCTGATCCAAGTCCGTTCCAAAAAAAAACTTGGGTACCTACCTAGAGATGGCCTGTAATGAATTTAAGGTGCCTTAGTCCATAATTACAATTCAAAACATTTTTGGTGAGCAGAAGCCTAACTTTGGAAATGTCTAATTTCCCCTGACTCTGGGTTTTGGGTTTCATTTTGGTTACTAAGTATCTAAAAGCTAGTGTTGAAGTACTTGTTTTATAGGCATCTAAGTGTTTTATTGGATCTTTTAATCCATGACTAAGGCTCTACAGTGATGCAAATAAATAAATCGACCCACTACATAACTGTCCCAGTAAAACTCTTTGTACACATTCTTTTTTTTTAAACAAGAGTGGCTTTTTAAGTTTAGCTTAAATGCCTTATAGGCTAAGTACAGACAGTCAAAAAGCCCGAGGCTGAATTGATTCAATCTTCACAGGTTAATCTAAACTGTGTAGATTGAACCAATAAGCAAGTAAACAGGCATTCATTTTTGATTCCAGAAATGCAGCCACATGCCTGCAGTAGCCTAGGCCAGAAGCCGGGGGGCACTAGGGCATGCCTTCCTTCTTGGCTAGAGCAGAAAGCATGGGCCAAGGCTAGCTCATCCACTCTGCTGGGGGTGAGGGGGTTGTGGGCATTTTGCAAAGCATCCTGGGATGCTGGAGGGCTGTGGGTTAACTTGAATCTGGAGGGGATCTGGGACATTCAATAAACTGATTTAAACTAAATCAATTAAGTCTGATACTACATCAATCCCATTTTATCTTAAACTGGTTTTGGCCATTTTGGAAGTGGTTTATATGCACTGAACTTCTGTTGTGTTACAGATTTGAACCAGATTCTGATCACTTATACCCATTTATGTGTAATTTCTGTTCCTAGCCATAAAAGTGACAAACTAAACATAAGGAAGTGCCTTATATCTACAATCACTAAGTCCCCATACACAGTTGTACCGCTATAACTGTATAGGTTTAAAATAAAAGTTACTTTCCTATGTAGGCAGCTGGTTGTCTGTAATTCAGATTCTAAACTTGATAATGATCAGGGGTCCCAGTTTTCTCTGACAACCCCCCCCCCCCCCAAAAATTTCCCCAATTTTTGGTTTAAAAAAAGAAACCCAATTTACCTCCCCTCTTTTCTCCCCCCCCCCCCCCCCCCCCAAACAATTCCCCAATTTTTGGATTAAAAAAGGTAACTCAATATCCACTTTTTTCCATGATTACAATGAAATGCCACTAATATATATATTAGGATAGTAGGATAGTATATAAATATATAGTGGTGTTTCATTGTAATCATGGAAAAATGTAGATTTTGGGTTACTTTTTTAAATCTGAAAATTGGGGATTTTTTTTAATCAGAGAAAACCAAGATCCCTGCTAATGATTTAGAAACCAAGTCAGGTATACACTATAAAGTTTGGCAGCATAGCTGTGGAGCAGCCAGGGGTATAAAACCAGCATGAGGCCTCATTGACACAGCTCTGATGGCAGAATCCCTGGTGTTGGTGCAGCTCTATAAACAGAAGATGGCTTTTCTTGGTTTAGCTTGTATCATTCCAGAAGGTCATCGGACAGAAACTCCTTCTGCCAGCACAAGCCATAACTCTACCAGGGGGATCTGATGACATAACTGTGCTGGCAACAGAGTTAGCCATGTTAGTCCAAAGTCAGACAGAAAGCAAGGCAGAGTTGTACCTTATAGTTTAACTAAATCAGATGCATATGCTTTCATAAACAACAGCTCTCTTCATCAGATACTGCAATCCCTAAATAGCTCTGATGAAGTATCCTGTTGCTTATGGAAGCTTATGTATCTCTGATTTAGTTAGTCCATAAGGTGCAACTCCACCTTGCCTTCTGACAGATATAACAGCAGAGGCTCCTTAATGCAGACAACCCTAAGTGCTAATACATGTACCCTCCCTGAACCCCATGGGCTTGAGATTCAGTATGCATAGGGACCTACTCAATTTGTGATTTCACAGATTTCATGGGCATTGCAAAATCAGGCATTGTACATGAAAGCAGGTAACATCCACAAAACCCATGAAAAACAAATTACTAAAAATAAAATGCTGGCTCTCCAATGGGAGTCAGCAATTCTGATGGATGCTGCAGTTCAGCCCAGCCATGCAGCCTGCCACAAGGAAGCGGGGGATGGGAATGCTGGCACAAAGGGGAGTTGCAAAGATGGCTGCTGCCCTCGCCCCTCATGGCTAATCAACTGAGAAGGCTGCCTGTTGCCTCCTGCACCAATCAGTGGTGAAGGGCAGGGCTGCATGATGGACAGCCCTCTCAGCCACTCAGCAGCAAGTGGCAGGGCCACCAGGGACCCTCAGCCAATCAGAGGCATGGGCAGGGGCTGCTGCAATGAAGCCATGAAAATGGGGGCCGGCTCAGGATCTGCCAGTGAAATTGGTCACCTGCCTCTCAGATTTGGCTAGGTTCCTAAGTATACATTTTCAGAAGACATTTAATACACACCTACAAGGTTGACCAACTTACAAATGTATTAGTGGTAGCTGCTTTAAAACATGGTGGAAGGAAAGAGGGTCCTTTCATACAACAGACTAGTAGTTAGAGAACTCTTACAGAAGTGGGAGACAGTTTCAAGTCCTTCCTCTGTCTAAGAATATTCAAATACACAAGAGTGTCTTAGTCATTAGGTTAATGGAGAGGGGAGATGATTCTGACTGTGGCCTCATGGTTAGGGCTGGAAGAAAGGAAAGAAGGGTTTTGATGCTTGCTCATTGGATTGTTTAATATAAATGCCAAAAAGTCATTGGATAAAATACATGAATAAGTCCTGGAGCAGGAACTATAATCTAGTACTCCCTTCTCACAGGTGGGTGCACTATCTATTAGGCTATTATAATAAGGTAGCAGGGCAACCAACTCCTCCTCTAAACTGATTTTTGTCATGACCCAATGATTGTGTGTGCGCTTCGGCACTGCAGAATTATTTCCCGCCACATGGAGCTTTCTTTGCAGGGTGCAATTCTCAGCTGCAGAGAGAAAACCCCGGTGCAAAGGAGTTCCCGCCACCTGTATGTAAATTTGTTTCCCACTATTGGCTGTTTCTAAATTATTCCTACGTGGCGGCTAGCAATTGGCTCGCTAGCCGTATAAAAGGTTAGAGCAGTTTCCGCCCAAGTTGTAGAGGACTCCACAACCATCTCGTGGGGACTCTGAGCACACGGCAGAGTAATAGAAACTTTGTGTGTGTCTCAGAGGAGTTCGGCGGCCTGATCAACCACCAACCTCTTCCCATCTCGTTCGTTAAATTCTTACATATCTACGGTTTTTGCACGCTCGTCAAGGGTATCCAGAGCTCTGTCGTGTTTGTTTTGCAGAGCCTAGCAAACTCCGCTCGTGTGTCTTCGGTGGAGCCTAGCAAACTCCACTTGTGTTTGTCTGTAACTGCAACTCAAGAAAGTTTTTCCTGTCTGCACTGCGACCACCTACGAGGTAAGTAAAACAATCTTTAATTAACCGCTACGAGTCCATGCCTAATTCTAGTCCGTCGTGAAAAAGTACCCGCCCTACCGTTGCGGACTCCCGGCCACAGCCCGCTGCGTGCCCCCGAAAGCCTTGGACCGCTCCTGGCCTGCACAATTTTAAAAGAAAAGATGAAGTGCTGCTCAGTTCTTTGAAAAAAAGGGGCAGAAGTGCCTACCTCAGAATGAGTGCTCAGGGTTGTTGAATCTACGGTAGAAGGAGGCACCTTCCTGCAATCCCTGAGTGAGATGGCTAAAAGGTGGGATTTCTGACTCAGCCTGTGATCAGCATTATTAGGTAGGTGCCTAGATGTTTTGGATTCTATCCCGAGGCATCTAACTCTCCCCATGTACTGTATAAAAAGCAGAGGATTCCACTTAGAGTGGGGTTGAGACTTGAACAATTACATGTTACAGAAGCGAACTTGCAGGTGTTTAAGTCCTTTAATAGATGTGGCCCCAAAGCCGTCTTGCCTTTCACCCTGAAAACAGTTGGCCTCTCTGATTTCTGGCTCACAGCATTTGAAATTAAGTGCCCCTAAATTTATTTAACTGAGCACAGAGGATAAGATTGTGGCTTTTAAACAATGTTCCCTGCTAGAGCAGCTGCGCTGAAGTGAGAGCTGTAGCAGGAATTCTGTCCGACTCAAACCCCAAATTCCTCCTGGGTCTCTTGCAAGTCTAATAAAAGATATCAGATTTACCCAAAGAACCTTGTCATCCTGCAAGAGCAACTCCATCACCCTTTAACAAGTGCTGCATGCATTCATTCCCACCTGCTACTTGACAAGCTGTGCTGGCTGCTACTTTTGAAGCATGTAGCAGCCAGCACAGGAGGCACCAGTCACCAAGCCAGGGGGAAGGGGTATGGGGGACTCCCCCCCCCGAGGTGTGCTCCCTGGTGGACCCAGAAGTGGACGGGAAGTGCTTCTGGTCCACTTCCGGGACTGTTGCTGAGCATGCTGGGGAGTCCCCTGCACTTCTGTGGGACACTCCATGAGCCCCAGCATTGCAACATTCATGGGCCACCTAGAGGTATGTAGAAAAAAACATTTAAAACTGTCTCTATGTCCAAATCTCTGAATCTTTCCAAATCTCTCCAAATTGATTCAGAGGGTTCTGATTCGATTTGGAGAAAATAAAGGGTCTTCTGATTGAATTTGGATTCAGAGATTCGGTCTCCGAATTGGGCTGAATCTCCGCCAAATCACATCAGAGACCGAAGCTTTGCACAGGCTTAACGAATATGGCATACCTCGTTAAATAATCAATTAACACATATCCTACTCAGTGGCCTTGTTGTTGATCTTATGGGTTTAAATTGAAGGTCCTAAAAGATTTTGGAATAATAGAGAGCTGCCTTTTTCAGTTCTAAATCTAGCAAAGATCTTAGATCTCTGTTCCAGATAGAGCTTAAACTTTTTCTGGAAAGCCAGGAGAAGTTATATTTAAACAGGGAGGCACCAATGGAATGTACGTACGTCCAGGAACAGCTAAGAGAAGGGTTTTTTCTAGATCGTAGTGATGGAATCAGGTTCCTGAAGTCCACTTACACCTCATTTCACGCCTCAGTGGCCATGTCTGCATGAGATGCTTACTATGCAGTAGCTCATATTACTGTGCAATAGCTTCACAGGGCATGAACTGTGACGTGACACTACTGTGCAGTAGTAATGCCAGTTACTGCACAGTCATTTAGTACTTGGGTATGCAAGTACTAAATGCCTGCACAATAACAACTGTGCAGTCAGTGTCTCATGTAGACATGGTCAGTAACTGCCAACCTGGGGCCTAACATGGTCAAGGAGCTAAATAATAATACAAATAATAACAGTAAAACTCAAGACATAGCTGTGAATATCTTACAGTTCCTTGGGTCACACTGTCTCATCAAACTCCCTTTCAAAACTGAAATAAAGTTTCCACTGAGCAATTTATCTTTAATTATTAACTATTTGAGAGGGTTTTGATGGCCACAGATTCAGAAAAAATGCAATTAGAGTGTATTTTTAATAGGACTTCAAAATAGTCAAGAAATTGTATTCTTATGGGGGGAAAAAAACCACATCATCATAATGTATGGAAAGAAGGTACAGGCAACCCCTGCTTAGCTCTCTTAATTGGTTCTGGAAAAATGGAGGTTTAAGCGAAACAAGTGTTAAGCGAAACTGAAAGTATTTGATGATCCAAGATGGCAACCACAATTGTTTTTATTGACCCAAGATGATGACTGTGAGCGTTATAACGAAACTCCCTAAGTGAAATCAGGTATCACTTTAAAATGAGTATTATAGTGAAATAGTGCTAAGCGAAACAGCGTTAAGCAGGGGTTGCCTGTATTATGTCTCTCCTATAACAGGTACTCCACAATTGCTTTCATATCAGTCCTGCTGCCAAGCTCTTTAACCTAAGCAGAATATATAAAACTAACATATAGCCCACAGGTCTCAGCCTTTTTAGACTTGAGTTACTCTTTGATAGTTTTGAGATGCCCCTCAGAAAATGCCAGCTTTTGGTTTTTGCTCCTTATTTGAGTGCAGAAAAATAACAGAGCAATTCTTACATTGTGAAGAACTCAGAATGACCACATCAGGTCAGAATGTTTCTAGCACTATGGATTCCTATGTGAAAACTTGATGTTTATCTTGTGAATCATGTGTGTACACCTAAGAGTGTTAACATTGAGCAGCACCCTCTGGTACCCTTGAAAGAATTTCAACTCACCCCAAGGTGTCATGGCATTCCGGTTGAGAGAATCACAAATAGTATGTGTGTATACCTATCACTGGACCTGGAAGGCTAATTTTGTAATATGGAGTCAAACAGGGCATATGGCAGATAACAGTCCCCTTTAACATTCTAACACAGGATTGTGATTTCTTAACAATGGCACTAAGGTTGCAAAACAGCATGACTTTGTTGCAGTTGGTAATTAATGAAGTGCTAAAAATGCCTAAACAGAGGATCCCAGACAGAGAATGCATGACTCAAGAGGATAAGAAACCCCCATCATTTCAAACACTGTCATTTAAATAAACAAAAACCAGCAAGTAACTCCGGTCTGTGGGGAAGGGAAGGGTCTATTAGCATTAACAGACATCACAGAACCAGCAGCATTCAGAGTAGTTAGCACATTTTCAAATTTGTGGGAAACAAGCTGTGCTTTCTCTCTCTCAATGAAGTCAGTTCTAGTTAAGTGTGAAATGTGTATTTTATTCATGATTTAAAAAAATCTCAGCATGCCTTTCTGAAGTTGTTGTAGGTGGGATTTAGTTAATCTGGTTAATAATTAAAACAGTGACCAACTGGTGGGGTTGTTACCAGTCAGGTAATGATAGACTAGAATATGTATATTACACCCAGGCACATCTGAGGTTTACTTCTCATCAAGCAATGCGCTTATGAAATAAGTAAGCAATTGTTTATATATCCTTAGATTAGATACACAATCTTCATTATACTTCAGTTGAATTTGCTTTATATTTTAACAAGCATAAGACTTCAAATCATTTACAAAACAGCCCAAGATATTTTTAATAAAAATCATTTTCCGTTCAAGCATTGTATGCAATTGGCTAAGGTTTATAAAAGGTTTGCCCCGCAGAATTTATTTTATTTTCAACTAAATATTTATAAATAGGTTTCATGAAACATGGCAAACCCCCAAAGTCATACAATACAATATTTCATAAGAAATTATAACGCGCAGGGGGAATAAAAGAGCCCTTTTTAATACTTTGTTTGTTTGTGAATTCTAATTGGTATAGAGATATGATGCAATATGTCATGTTGACCGTTTGGAGTCTATGGCATAATGGTCCAAATGTATC
>NW_005842263.1:1570306-1615010 GCF_000455745.1 Alligator sinensis | reverse complement strand
GAATGAATCTAGGAGGAATGAATCTTGTATCTAAATATCCCTGTAAGAGATCATTTGTTTGGCAGTCTGAAAAAATGCTAGCGTTCTCTGAAAAGGAACTTCACAGAAACTAAAGATCCATTATATAATGCAGATTAAACAATAAATCGGGCATCAAGTGTGGTCATATTTCTAGTCTCTGATTCAAATCATATCTTCATATTTCAGTTTCCCAACAGCTATAGCATAGTTGTTTTTTTCTTGATAATTTCTATCTTGATTTCAAGATTACTTGCAGCAGAGAAAATGTAAATATGCGTTCTTTTTTTCTTTCCTACTGGAATCTGAAAAGTAGGTTGTTTGTGCTTAATGTCCTTAATTTATATTTAAAAAGGAGATATAGGTGATTCTAGAAGAAAACACCTGGTTTTCTGGCCTGGCCTTTCAACAATTTTGTTATCATTTCAAGTACAAATGCACTGAACTGGTTTAGATGAATACCTGCATGCTGTCTGTATGGATGCCTGCATGCTGTTTCTTAGCTTTTAAATGAAGAACTAATGTTAAAACTTGGTGTTTTAACAAATGAGCTATTTGTGAACCCCAAACATTTAATGCTCCAAGATTAAATAGAAGTGCCTGGACCCAATTCTACAGGCCCTTGTTTGTACAGAATTTCTATTTAAATTAATTCCACACAAAGGGATGTTAAAACAAGTCACACATGGTCTAATTAGTCAGAAGGAGCCAAATGCTACTCCTTTTGCTCGTGGCAACAGGATGACTGGTTATAAAACTAAGGCAAGCAGGATTTGGCATCTCTAGCTGGTAAGCATTGGTACATATTACATTATTGCTGTTCACCATGGATTGAAAACTGAAAAACTACTTTTATGTCTCAGTTATTACTGCAGCGATGATATTAACTTCTAGTCCTGCAGGAGACTAAATCTGAATGGCACTGGATAGAATATTTTGTAGTAGGGAATCTACTAGTCATGAAAGGATTGCAGTTAGAGAGAACTGCATTTTTGTGGGATTGGGGTGAGAGGGCTTCTGTAATAAAAATCTTGTTTTATCAAGCCTTTTCCTTAAAAATACTCTAGAGGGAGTCAAATCTAAAAGTTTATTTATCTTTAATAGATTTCTATGGCGGTTCCTTCTTTAAAACATTCTATTTTGCTTCCTGTTTATCCATTTAGGCCTGTCTATTAATATAGAGCTTTTTGTTTGAATATATTTGTACATTTGCAGATCAGATATGTGCTAATGGCACTTAAGAAGGCATTATTTAAAGTGATATGTCACTGTCCTAAGAATAAATATTCTTTGAAAACAGCAAGTATCAGTTTTAGCTTTTAACTAAACAGAACCCTAGCAACTAAAAAAAATTAAAGTAAGTTAAATTTTTTTAAACTAAACAAATGGAGATGGAGCTTGTGCCTGAGTCAGATTATTTCCTGGAGTGCTTTTATGGTTTTTATTCATTGATTGATTGACTTTTCAGGTGCTTTTGTAGAGACTTTGGGTTAGTTTTGTAAAGCCTAAAATCATAAAAGGAAAACATAAATCCCCTTAAACCAATTCATGTGGATCTCACAAGGTAATATGCTTCCTATATTGTCCTTTAATGATGCTATTTTACTTGGCATCACTTAATCAGGGGGAATTGCTGTAATTATAACAGAAATTGTGCTATATAATTTCTGTTGGGGTTGCAACAGTTGCAATAGTTAGTCAATAGTTAGCTTGCATTTGAAGTTAAATTGGGGATATTATGAATTCAAGTCCTATTTCAGAACCTGGATCCATAGCAGAGGTGTTCACTATTCCTGCTTTTGGATGAGACAATGGTCACCGCATCATGTTTTTAAGGAACAAACCCATTTTGTTGGGTTATCTCAGAAGTACCCATGGGGGAAATATGTTTCCTCTTGTACAAGGCCATGGCTCCTGGTACACCCTGTTGTTGCATACAACGCAATCTTGCATTAGACAAACTTTTTCTGCTTCTTTTTAGCAACCAAGCAAGTGGTTATGAAATGTCTCCTGGAACTCTAAAACAGTAGAATATAACCATCTCTAGCAATATATAACATCCCAATTTCCCCTTTCAGTCGAAACCACCAAAGGGGAAGAGGAAATGCTCATGGTGTTCCTTTTGTAAAGATTCGTTTGAAGTCATTGAAGGAATGAGGTTTGCCACTTTGTGGAACAGACTGTACAACAACCCACAAAGCCCAGAGATTCCCTGAGATTCAGAGATCTCAGATGGCAAATTGGAAGGTCATGTTGCTGTCATCAAGAAACTCATCTTAATGTGATTCTGGAAACTGAACCTGTCTATAATGAATACCATCTTCTGGGTTATGTCTAGATTTTGGGCAGGGTAATGAAAAAGAGGCAGAAGACAATCAGCTCTGGAAGTATAGACTCTTACACTGGGAAATTTAGGGACTAGCCGCAATTAGAGTTTGATGAGAAATATCCTGGGAATATTTTTGAGACTTAAGAATGTTTTTCTGTTTTCTTTGAGGCAAACCTGAGAATTTTTGAAGGGGAAAAAAGTCCAGAAAGAATTTTTCCCTTTCCTTTTTTGAATAGCTTAGTTAGGACAGCCATCTGGGATGTAGGGATGTAGGAAGAGTTATGTTCAAGTCTATTCACTGCCTGACTTGAAAAAGGCATGTGTGCTGAGGTCCCCCCACATCTCAGGTGAGAGCTCCAATCACTAGGCTTTTTTTTTAGGTTTCTTACTGCGTAACTAAATATTCATTGTACCATGGGGTGGGTGGGGGTGGGGGGTGGAGGAAGGGAAGGTAGGAAATGCTACTCTTCAACCCAGTGGTTAAGCCAGTCCTGTGGGAGAGTGAAACTGAAGTGAAGCTGTGTATGGACTTCACCCGAACCCCCAGTACCCAATAAGTGCCTTACTCACTTGCCTATTCTGAAGGTATGTGGTACCTGCATTTGACCAGATATTTCAATATGGACCTAAAAACCTTTCTGAGAAAACTTCTGTCATATTTAACATGACTGGACAAAAAGTGTCAGCTTCAACAATTCAGCATTTTCTGGTGAAAATATTTTTTCACTGATAAAAATTTCAATTGCAGTCTCAGCTATTTGCTATTTGCATCTTAGCTCTTCTCAGTCAGAATCATATAAGTTTCACTGATAAACAGGGCAGGACTTATGGCTGCTACATGGATCAGATCAGCATCTTACAAAAAAAAACATTGCTGAGAAATATTACACAATTTTCATGTTCTAAGCCCTTTACACACATTTAACTGCCCCTCATCGCACCACTGGGAAATATCATTATCATGATATCCACTTAACTTATAGAGGCCTTGTCTAAACTAGCAGTTTTCTTAAAAATGTCCCTGTATCAAAATTTCAAAAACAGTAGTGATAGTTGGACAGCTAATTTAAACAGGACACCCGAAACCATCAATTCTGATTACAATCGCTGTGATCTACTCCAAACTGTGTAGTTAGATGGTATGGTCTTTAAAACAGTAGTTAGTTTATATTAGTACTATGAGGAGTGGAGCTGTGCTAGCATGCATAGAATAAGATCTCAAACTGTGCATAAGTGCCAAAACTTGCAGTTACATGGCTGCATAACTGACATTTGAGTGAGTACCTTGAGATGTGATTCTGAAATGCTCAGTAATGTTGCTCAGGGGCCAGAAAAAATTACAGATCACTCATTTAAATTACCTTCCCTTAGTTCTAGTACTGGAACAAATAGCAAGTATCAGAAAGACTATGTAAGCCTAATTGCCCTTTGGACTAACATGTAAAGACAGACCAGTTTCTGTACCCATAGCACACAAAAGAGTGATGCAGCTAGCAACCCCCAGCTTGCATGATGAGGTGCCTATATTATAGCTGGGTCAGCCTTTGGAGGCAGCCTTTGACACAAATTCATAGCAAGGCTCAAACTTGTAACTGTGGAACCAGATTAGGACACTGAACCACTCTGCCAGTATCCTGTACAAGTAAGGAAATATTCACAGAGCTAAACAAAGCAAAAACACAGAGACAAATAATTAAACCTTTTTCAAAGAAACTCAAAAGAAGCATGTGTACTCCAATTAAGTTGTCTCACACCAGCACTACCCTTATTAAATTATTGTGAGCCACTACTTCACAGTGAGCAATAGTATGATTAATAGTTGCACAGAAGTAAATGAATTGAAGTCAGCTGGCCTGCCTATAGAAGAGAGGATTGCAAAAGTGGGCTTCAAGAAAAATCAGTACTCATGCAAAGTGTGTGGGTGTCCATCCGGAAATCAGGAATAAAGCCACAACCAAAAAATAAAATGCAAAGGATGCAGACAGCAAAAGGATGCAGATAGCAAAATACAGCATATGCAGCAAAGCTCACTTAAAAATGCTGAAGACTGTGTATAAGTAGAATCCTGCAGGGGCTCTAGCATTGTGGGTTAATGCACTAACCTCTCACCGCTGGAAACTAGTTTAAATCTTGCCTAAGGGTAATAAAGGGAAATTGAGTTTGATGGTGTCAAATTAGTCCCTAGTGGACTTTTCTCCACATCACAAATCCACCACAAATTTCACACAATTTATCATGATTGGCAGAATCTGTTCAGGAGAAGTTTAGGATGGGAATACAGGATATAGATAGGGTGCTGTAGGTTAGGCATGAGGAGCACTGAGAGACCTATTTGGAAATAGGCTTGTATTATCAGTCCTTCACTGTCAGAACAGAGCACTGAATACAACCCTACACATCAAAAAGGTAAACAAGACAAATAGAGAAACCATCATACTCATGACAGGATTAAAATATTAAGCACCTCTATGCTCAGAGAGCTTTGTCAGAGTCTGACCTGCCTTACTATGGAAATACCAGTGTAACTCCATTCATGTCAGTTCAGTTACTCTGGATTTACATCAGTGTAGCTGACAGCACCTGGTACTTTGTATTTGTTGCAGATTTCTTTAAAATATATTTTAACAGACGATAAACTTGTAATAAATAAAACTGCAACATATGGGGAAATCTGGTTATTACAGCTGGACACCACAAGGTGTGAAACGAATATCAGAGACAATTTCTTCAAAAATCTGTGGGTGTATTTTATATACCCAGGAGAGCAAATGACTTGAGAAAAACATTTGTTGTGCTAGCATTTTTTTAAATCAAGACATTTTAGAAAAATGGAAATTAAAAGAATCAAAAGGAAAATGGAAAATGGAAGAATTAAAAGGACAATGTTAAGGATAATAGTATAAAAAAGGGGAAGAAAAAACAGGAAAACAGCAGTTTGGGTTCGGAAGTTTGGATTTGGAACCAGATTCACATTTGCTCAGAGCTAAAGAGTCTTCAGGTTATCAGTTTTGGTTTGGAAGCATCTCTAAATATGCTTTATTCAAGAAAACCTCTTGAAAGGTTGTCTTTCTTCCTCATTTCTACGTAAAGGAATGGAATGAAGAAGGGGGACAGGACGAGAATAAACGTCCACATTCTCTTGTTTTCATTTAACCAAAGCTCAGAATGGGAGTTTGCTTGAATACGGACTGTCTAATTTTGCCCAAAGTAATTTTGTTCTATGCTGGGCACATCTACATGTGACACTCAGTTTCTGTAGCAATGCACTACAGCAATGTAGCATTGGTGGTCACAAACTGTGATGCTGCAGCTAAAAATAACTGCATGGTATAACAATTTGTATGGATGTCAGAGGCAAAACCAGCAGCAGCAGAAAGGAGGAGTCTGAAAAAGGAACAGGAAGTGAGGGGGCGGAGACAGGGAAAACAAGAGTTAGAGAGGCCAGGGGAGAGGAGTAGGCCCTGTAACAGCTGTGTAAGAAACTGCTATAATAAAGACACTGTTTATATTAAGTAGGGAGCTGTTCCTTGATTACCCATACAGGGTCACATAAAACATGGTGGCAGCAGAAAGTCTGTGAGGAAGCCCAAGAAAAGAGAGAGACCTGGGCCCCAGCAGTGATTGAAACAGATTGCGAGAAGCATGGAGGGACTGAAGCCCCCAGGACAGCTGGATTTCAACACAAAGAGCCTGGCACAGACATGGAAACAATGGCAGCAAGAATTCAGTTCGTATATAGAATTAACCATGGATGATGAAGAAGAGAAAATGGAGGTAAAGCTGCTTTACTATCTACGGGGGACGGGGGGAGAAGGTCGTGAAGTAAGTGCGACACTGATGCCAGGGAACCCTGATCCACTAAAACAGTTAATAGAAGTGTTTGATGCATACTGTGACCCCAGGGAAAATGAGACTGTAGAGAGATATCACTTTTTCACCAGAAACCAAGAGGAAGAGGAAGGAATAGAGGCCTATATCACAGCACTGAAAACTCTGGCATCTTCATGTAACTTTGGAGACATAAAAGACTCCCTAATCAGGGATAGGATTGTGTGTGGTACATGGGACTCTTTCCTGAGAAAGAGACTACTAAGAAAGGCAGACCTAACCCTGGAAAAATGTCACCAAATTGTAAGGGCAGCAGAATTGTCTAAACAAAGGATCACAAGGATATCAACAGCCACACATACAGAGCAGGTTCACAGGCTCAACCTAAATGACTCTGGAAAGCAGGAACCTGACAAGCGAACTGCGAATGCCAACAATATGATTCAGTGCATGATCTGTGGGAAGCTACATGAAGGGTGGAAGGACAAATGTCCAGCCTATGGAAAAGAGTGCAAAAATGTGGAAAACGGAATAATTTCAGGGGTCAGTGTCATAGCCACCCAAATAGAAACAAAAACAGTCCACACAGTGATGAGGGATCAAGAGACTACAGATGAGGAGAAAGCTTCCAGTCTAAATTTGACAGATTCACAGACTCACAGGATGCACACATTACAGAAAAAAGATGGCAACAACGCAGTCATATTTGCAACGATGATGCTAGAGCAAAGACCTATAAGATTCCAGGTGGATTGTGGAGGGACTTGCAATGTCCTTCCTGTGAATCTATTGAGTAGCAGCATCAGAATGGAGAAATGTCACCAAGTGCTGTTAATGTATAACAAAACAACTGTGAGGCCACTGGGAAAGTGTCGGCTGACTATAAGAAGTCAACGCAACAAGAAACAGTACTGCCTGGAATTTATAGCATGACAGGGTGGACACCCATCCACTGCTGGGCAGCTGGGCAGCACAGGCCATGGATTTAATTATAGTGCAACACCACAACATCCTCCAGGTCACAGAAGAGCAAGAATGGTCATTAAGTTCACTACCTAACATTCTATTAAGATATGGAGACATATTCCAGGGCACTGGAGTCTTTGAAGGCAAACTGAAGTTAGAAATATATCCACAGGTGCAACCACTACGACTACCAAAATGCGGAGTTCTGCTAGCCCTGCTGGAGCCACTGAAGAAAGAATTGACAAACTTGCAGAAAAAAAGGCATCATCACAGTCATTGAAAAACGCACTGACTGGACCAGCAGCCTAGTAGTAGTAAGGAAGCCATCAGGCAAACTGAGAATCTGCATTGATCCCAAACCACTTAACAGGGCACTGTTAAAAGAAGCCACTACCCACTGCCAATGATTGAGGATGTACTATCTGACCTGTCTAGGGCAAAAGTGTTCACAGTTTGCGATGTCAAGAATGGATTTTGGCATGTGGACCTAGATGAATCATCCAGCCAACTGACAACCTTTAGTACGCCCTTTGGCAGGTGTCGCTGGTTAAGGATACCCATGGGGATCAGCCCAGCTCTGGAAGTTTTCCAGCAGAAGCTGAACCAGGAGCTGGAAGGTCTTCCTAGTATCAAGATTGTGGTTGATGATTGTAGCAGGGCACTAGGGTGCCTGCTACTAGAAGTGCTGGGATAACCCTTCAGGTGCCAGTTGCTAAGGCAACCAAAGGGAGCTAATGGCTTACACCTGCCTAGCCAGCTGAAGCAAGGGGTAGGACCTAGCCCCTATAGAAAGCACAGGCAGGAGGCCGGAGGCAGTTCCCTACTGGCAGCTAAGGATGTAGGAGCTCCCTGCCAGAAAAGAGAGAAGCCTGAATGCCAGAGCAAGTGTTGGTCACCGCGGTAGGATAGAAAACCCGGTAGGCCTGAGCATAGTTATAGCTAGTGGCTTATGTTTAAGTTGTTGCCAAGAGGCTGGTGTTTATGTTACTGTTTATGTTTGTTATTGATTACACCGGTGGTTTGGGTGAGGCTATAAGGGGATGGAGAAGGCCTCATAGGGGACTCACAGTAGTGTGAGGACCCCAGCCCCAGTGAGGGCACAGTGTTCAGGGTGTACAGACCCCAGCTCCAGAGAGGGGCAGCTGAGAAACCCCAGAAGAGGGGGTAGCGGTGCGGTGAGCCCTGTGAGAGGGCAGCATTGCCGAGAAGGCTCCTGAGAGAGGGCCACGTTACGGAGAAGGCTCCTGAGAGAGAGGGCCACGTTACGGAGAAGGGGCAGCATTGCAGAGAAGGCCCTGGAGAGAGGTGTGGAGAGAGACAGGGCCACGAAGGGCCCGAGTGCCAGAGGGGGTGTAGACCCAGACAGAACATCGTCTTTTCCATCTGCGAGGCTTGGGGCATGGTATTGGGGTGGAAGGAGCCACGCATACCCCACAAGACTTGGATACACGGAACACCCGAAGCAGGACAACTGTGGCCAAGTAGAAGAAAGGTAGCCTCTCTATAAAAACACATATACAATCAAAGTCGTGGCGGGCGAGAATAGGAGGGTACGAGTCAGAAGCTTGGCACAGTAAAGGAGGCGACAGGGGATAGCACGGCGACCCTCCTGTCACCATGATATTCTTGTTATAGGAGAAGAGGTGATCTGTGACTATGACACAAAATCGCAACAACTCCTAAACAGATGCTGGGAGAGGAACATTAAACTGAATGCCAACAAAACACAGCTGAGAAGAACAGAAGTACCCTACATTGGACATCTGCTGACTTTGGAAGGACTATAGCTAGACCCATTATGGTGAGAGCCATTATGTAGATGTCCAGGCCCAGCGTGTCAAATGAGTCCAGCACCTAACTGGGATGGTTAACTATCTGTCCAAATTCTGTGCACACTTGTCTAACGTGTGTGAGCCATTTGGATTGCTAACACACAATGATGCTGCCTGAGAATGGCCACAGACCCAAGAGGAAGCACTCAAAAAAATTACAAAACTCATCAGTGAGGCCCCAACACTGAAGTACTACAACACAGCTGAGCAACTAGTACTACAGTGTGATGCATCAGAAGGAGGTCTGGGAGCAGTATTGATGCAGAACCAGCACCCCATAGCTTTTGCTAGTAGAGCAATGATTGAAACTGAAAGGAGAGACGCGTAGATAGAAAAGGAGTTACTAGTGGTACTATTTGAATTGGAATGGTTCCATCAGTTCACCTTGGACAGAGAGTAGATGTGCAAACAGATCAAAAATCATTAGAGATCATAATGAAAAAACCCTTGCTGAGTGCTCCTAAGAGACTTCAATGTATGCTGCTGAGACGCCAGACCTATGATGTGAGTATAAAGTACTACCCAGGGAAGTCCCTGTAAGTGGCAGATGCACTAAGTAGATACCTTCCAAAGTGCAGCACAGATGGATCTGTAGAATGGGAGATAGAGTCCATTAGTATATTATAAGACTTACCCATCTCCAAAAGTGGTTTCAAAGCAATACAACAGAGTACAGAATAGGATCATGTGCTACAAGCAGTTAAACAAACCATCCTAGAGGGTTGGCCACAGCACAAG
The DNA here is from genome assembly GCF_000455745.1 of Alligator sinensis. Lineage (NCBI taxonomy): Eukaryota > Metazoa > Chordata > Crocodylia > Alligatoridae > Alligator > Alligator sinensis. The sequence continues at coordinate 1,605,299 of NW_005842263.1, read as the reverse complement.
GCACAAGTACCACCAGAAGTTGCCACATACTACCAATGGAGGGATGAACTATGTACACAGGATGGAATTCTGTTCAAGGGAGACAGGCAGTAGCTCTGCAGCGAGACACCATGAACCAACTCCATGCTTCACACATGGGATTAGAATCATGACTGAGAGCACGGGAGTGCATCTATTGGCCAGGCGTGAATGCCCACTCGAGAACATAGATGGAGCAGTGTGAGGTGTCCAAGGAATACAGTGACAAACAGCAAGAAGAGACATTGAACCCTCACAACATCCCCTCACAGCCCTGGGAGACTCTAGGGACTAACCTGCTCAGCGCCAATGACAGAAACTATATGGTCACCATAGACTACTATTCCAATTCTGGGAGGTGAATTACCTCAAAGACACTCAGGCAGGAATGGTGATCAGAAAGCTGAAGGCTCATTTTGCACGACATGGGATACCTGATGCTGTTCTCAGACAATGGCCCACAATACACCTCAAGAGAATTCAAACAGTTATGCACTAGATGGGAATTCCAGCACAAGACATCATCCCCTGGGTACCCACAAAGCAATGGGAAGGCTGAATCAATGGTAAAGACAGTTAAGAGACTCTTGTTGAAGGCAAATAAGACTGGAGGGGATCCCTACCTGGCTCTGTTGGACCATCGCAACACACCCTCCCAAGGAATGGACAGTAGCCCAGCCCAAAGATTAATGGGCTGGAGAACTAAGACATTATTCCTCGTGAGAGACTGTTTGCTACAACGCCAGGGAGGAAGGGGTGACAGTATATGGAAGCAGCTAAAAAAGCAACAGTCTCAGCAAGTATCACAGTATAACAAAGGAGCCAGGGACCTGAGACCACTGTGCAGAGGGGAAAAGGTCTGGGTACAACCAGTAAGTCCACATGTGAAAGAATAGCAAAAGGCCACCATTGAGGATGCAGTGGGAGATAGATCCTATGAAGTTGTCACAGATAGTGGACGGTGACTGAGACATAACCAGAAGCAGCTACAGAGTGCTGGCAGAGCAGAAATACAATTGAGTAAAAGATTTTAGGATCAGGACCAAGACAACTTTGCCAGCTGATCAGTCATCAGTGAGCCCCAGACAAAGGGAGAAAGACTCCATGGACTCCGCAAAGGAAAAAGATACATAAGGAGAGTCCAGCCCACAAAACAAAGACAGGGACAGAACAGAAGCAGGCATAGCACCCAGAAAAATCAAACAAACAAAAAGCAGGAGGCTGGTACAACAACCAGCATACTTGGATGACTATGAGCCCTAAAGAACACAGCAGACCAGCGGTAAAGGTTTGGTCTCCATGGTGGGCTATGTACTAGCAACCTCTGGCTCAACCACGGGAATAAGTTAATCATCTGTTTTGAACTGTTGAAAGGAAAGATGTAACAATATGTATGAATCTTGGAAGCAAAACCAGCAGCAGCGGAAAGGAGGAGTTCGAAGGAGGAACAGGAAGTGAAGGGGAGGAGGCAGGAAAAACAAGAGAGTTAGAGAGGGTGGGGGAGAATAGTAGGCCCTGTAACAGCTCTATAAGAAACTGCTATAATAAAGACACTGTTTATATTAAGTAGGGAGCTGTTCCTTGATTACCCATCCAGGGTCACATGAAACACACAGCGTGCATGGCACAGTACAAGCTGTTACTGCGCCGTCATTATGATGGTGCAGCAACAAAGGCCCTGTGGGGACACATAAAGATGCACCCAGTGTACAGTAAAAAATAAACAACTTAGCTTTGGATGGTCTAAAGGAGAGAGCAGGTGCATCTACATGTTTCATAGTTGGTAGGGTCAGAAGGGACCTGAGCAGATCGTCCAGTCTGACCCCCTGCCATTGATATGTCTGACCCCCTGCCAATGTGATATTAATATGATGAAAAAAACCAGGTGAAGAGTTTACATGTGTGCCCAGGACTGCAGCACACTGAGTTGGGGGTGGCATAGCCCTGGCTAGCAGGAGGCCAGGGAGGGTGGGGGTCAGACTGTCAGCCCAGAGCTGCTCCCCTCTGGCTCAACAGGCTGCAGAGAGTCTGGCTAGGCCAGGGCATATGGGTGCTATGGTGTGGAAGTATCCAGCAAGCAGCCCCTGAACTGTAGCACCCTCATCCCCCATCCAGCCCCAGTCACCTTCTACATGTGTATTGTGGTGGAGTAAATTACTCTGCTGTAAGACAATACTTTGGCTGGGCAGTACTATCTTACAGCATAGTTAATTAATTTACTCCAGCCTAATAGGGCACGTGTGTAGATGGTAATGCTTTACTACAGAACTAATTAGGCAACTACACAGTAAAGCATCTTGTATAGATGTACCCACAGTGTACAGGTCTGGTGTTAGGCCACCTTGGTCCTCAGCCATTTAAATGCTTGTATAACAACAAAGTCTATAGTTATAGGGTGGCATTATTTCTCATCCTCTTTGAAGGCATCTCAGCAGTTCTTTGTGTTACTACTGTATATTTGACATGTCTTCACTTCAAGCAGAAGGACTTTTTAGACCACAAGCTTCCAGATTTATTGACATTTTTCCTATCCTGTTGAAAATTCTTATTAATGCTGTTGATCTGAACATAAACATTGAGGAGTTAAATAGTTTGCAAAGATTAGCTGAAGTGACGATGATTTATGTAGACAATGTGGCAATTGCTTTAAACAACCTGCAGGAATTCTGTAAACATTTTTATGGATGGAATCTCCTGATACAAGACACTTAAGAAACTTAGTGCTAAATTCTTCCCATGGTTATGCAGTATGCCTCCCATAATTGCTCCCTGAATCTTCTCCAAAAATCTAGGATCTATCATGGCTGCCATATATCCTATGTGGGGAGCTTCTGCAGTCATGTGCCTCTACCCCATCCCTGTCACTTGTTACATACTCCAATTGGTCTCTTAGGCTAAGTATAGACAGTCATGGGTGACTGGTGCCTCCTGAGTCTGGGGAGGCACCAGATTGCTGACCAGGGGTGGGGAGTCCCCAGCAGCAAAATTGGAAGTGTACTTCTGCCAGCACTTCTAGTTTTGCGGCTGGCGCTTCCAGTGGGTGCGCAGCCAATCTCAGTGGGTACACATGCACCCGTGTGCACCCCCTACATATCGCCAATGTAGACAGTCAAAAAGTCTGCGGTTGAATCAACTTAATCTTTACAGGTTAGTCTAAACTACGTAGATTGAAATGATAAGCAAGTGAACAGACATTTACTTTTGATTCCAGAAATGCAGCCACATGCCTACAGTGGCCCAGACCAGAAGCCAGGGGGCACTAGAGCATGCCTGCCTGCTTGGCTGGAGCAGACAGCTTGGACCATGCCTGCTCACCCTGCCAGAGAGGTTTTGCAGCGGAGGTGCAAAGAACATCCTGGGATGCTGGGGGACTGTGAGTTAACTTGAATCTGGAGGAAATCTGGGATAGAATTTCAATAAACTGATTTAACCTAAATCAGCTAAATCTGATACTGCATCCATTCAGGTTTATCTTAAACTGGTTTTGGCCATTTTGAAAGTGGTTCGTGTGCACTAAACTTTTGTTGCATTAAAATTTGAACCGGTTTCTAATCACTTATACTGGTTTATGTATTTCTCTCCCTAGCCTTAGTAACATTCTTGTCTTTACATGTTTACTTCTTGTGATGATATTTCTATGCCTCATTTTTTTAATGCTGATCTTTGTTTAGCTCTGATGCTGACTCATAATGTCTACAGCTTCTGGGAGAGTTTGAACCCAGAGGCAACTATGAACTTCACAGTTTGAGCCCATGTTTACATTTATGTTGGGTTACCATAGTTCCAGTTTCAAAAAAGAGGACACCTGTGGGGTGGGCAGTGATATGCCCATGCCCTGCCCCTGCCCCTCACTCCTGATGCACAGTACCCTGCCCCCCACACCATGCTGCCCCTCACACCCGCAAATCCCTTGTCCCTGCTGGTGCCCCTCACTCCTGACCTGCAACCGCCTACCTGCCTCAGCCCTGCAGTGCCCCTCACTCCTGACCTGCAGCCCCCTGCTCCCTTAAGCCTGCTGCCCATGCAGCTCCCTGCTGCCTCTGAAGAACCTTCCCCCTTCCCCTACCTCCCTGCCCTACTGCAGCCCTAGCACTGGCAGACATGCACATGTGCATGCACACACATACACACATGTGTGTGCGTAAACACATGCACATGCACACACAGACTTACCCGCCTACAGCTGCCAGGGCCTGAATGCAGACCACATGATGGCTCAGCCTCCAATCACATTCTCCTACTGCCCGCAGTCCCAAGCAGCTCCTTGTTGGGGCAAGCCAGGAAGTATCAGGAAAGCAGAGGCAGAACAAAATCCTGGACATTTGCTGATATTTAAAAAAAATGCCCAGACAGAGATGGGAAGACCCAAAAAGAGGACATGTCCAGGAAATCCATGGTAATCCTACATTTGTGATATATAAAAGTTCACCTTAAAAACGGACTTTAAAAAGTTCACCTTTAAAACTGGTTTTTATTCATAGGCATTTACTCTCTCCTACCAACATTCTTGTTCCTCAACAAGATGGTAGCAGTCTATCTGTCAAGGAGGTAGATGGAAAAGTGTTCTGGAGACTAGAGTACTAGACAGAGAGTTGGGAGATTGGGATGCAATGTCTGACACAGTCAGTGATCTGCTACATAACTCAGATAACTTAATCCCTCTGTGCCTCTGTTGCTTTCTCTATCCTATATCTATCTTACCTATTTAGACTGTAAGGTTTTTAGAACAGGCAGTGTTTCATATGTGTTTCAACATTGTATAGCAGAATAGGGTTGAAGCTTCTAGGGAATGCAAATTAGTAATAACATTACAGCCTCCAAAATAATTTAATTTAAAAAAATCAGTATTTTCAAATATAGCTTTTGGTTTTAGTACACTTGTACATATTCTGCCTTTTTTTGCCATGGTTAGAAGATCCCTTTGAGTGGCTACTTTTCACTAAGCATTATAAGAACTATTTCTCCAGAGCACACTATTGTTTTGATGATTTCCATGTAACTCTCCAATATGGACAGGTGCTACCAATTTACAAAAAGAAATCCATCTTCTGATGCATGTGGATAGTGATAATAATGAGTGATTTAGTGGAGCAAGTTTAAAATAAGGTGTTTTTTCTACTCTATTTCAAATGCAGCAGCTTAAAGGTGAACTACAAAGCCAAGTTGGAAAGTACATTAAGCTGAGAAAGATCTGCTGAAAACACCATTGACCAAGCTGGTGGAAAACCTGGAACTGAAATAAGTTTAGATTCCATCTCTTAAAAAGAATAAAAAGTCCCTTGTGTAATCCTTTTGCAATTCCCATTTTTTAAAAGGATATCCCTTAATCTATCAGTCTGTGATAGCATTTGCACCATTTGTCCTAAATTCGTAGTGAACATGTTCCTGGTTCATCTCTGAAACTTGAATTCAAGTGGTGCCTCCTGCATCAGGGGAGGCCACCTGGAGTCCTCCTGTGGCCAATCGCTGAGCTGAAGGGGCGCAGGGGGGCCCAGTGCGCTCCCTGGCGGACCTGCAACTGGATCCACTTCCAGGTACTTCTGGTCCACTTCCAGGTTCACTGCTGAGTACACGGGGGGGCGGGGCTACGTTCCTGTGGGATGCTCCATCTGCCCCAGCATCGCAGCATTCATGAGCCACGCCTGGTACCTCAAGGTGTGTAGAAAAAACATTTAAAGCTGTACCTATGGCCGAATTGCTGATTCTCCAAATCAGCATCGAACCTTCCGATTCAGATTCGGCCAAATCGAATCAGGGACAGTGATCTGAATCAATGAATTGAATCACTGTCCCCGATTCAGGCCAAATCTGAATCCGAATCAAATATGGCCCATTTTGCACACCCCTACTTGGCAGTTGTAGTACTGCATTAACAGGCCTGAAAACTGAATATCTCAATTAAACACTACTTAGAGAAGGAAAATTTATGGGACTCAACAGAGAGGACAGACAAAGAACAGCCCAGGACAGACAGTGATAGTGGGATTTTCTTTATGTTCCAATCCACATCAGACAATGCAGGAAGGATTCAAATATATTTTTAGACACAATACCTTTATAAATCACTCCAGAACTCCTGTATTTCAACTCCAAAAACATTTTTTGTCTATCACTTAAGCTCAAATAGCACTGCTTTACTTAGTAGCAGTGGCAGGTCTCATACTTTTGGGGGATGGGCTGCTACCATCCTAACATAGATGTTGAAAATTCTTTCTGATTTTGAATTCTACTGGGTAAACATAGCCAGGCACAAGGCAGAGGTTTCCAAAAACAACCTTAGCAATGACTCTCTAATTTAGGAATTATATATGTAATCATTAATAGAAATAATACCAAAGGGTTCTGCTTAAAATAATACTGTACTACTTTTGTTATGTCCTTAATATGATACATATATGTGTGTGCCCGTGTGTAAAATATTTATATATATATATATATATATATAAAACATTCTGCAATCTAGGCATGGGCTGGGGGAAAGAAATCTTTGTATTACTGAATCCACCAGGGAAAAAAAGTAGCAAAATTGCATGGTATATGACTATTCTGATTAGAAAATATCAATGTCATCAAGAATGACCCATAGAGAGAATACTGTAATTTGTTTCCTAAGAACATATGGAATCCACTCACTTCAGGAAATATTTTAAGAGTGCACACACATTTCTTCAAGATTTTTCACATCCCAAGGGGAGAGGAGGAATAAAAATATGACAGAGTAATTTAAAATGGCAGGGACTGCACTTTTGATTTCCTACATTGGAAATCTGATATTGGATATTAATAGAGGCCAGTATTTCATTATTTCTAAAAAAAATGTTAACACCAGCCATCTCCCAGATTTCCTATGGATTTATTTATTGTTTCTTTTTTCTAAATTCCTATGGATTTTTTTTTCTTTTTCCTATGGATTTATTTTTTTTCTTCTTTTCACATTACTTTTACTATCATTAACTTAAAACATTGCATTTAGTTTTAATCTCTTACTAGAGTAATTCACAAATTTAATTCACCACTCTCAGTGCGGGAGTTGCAGAATGAAGCCCCTGGATCACTGAGGGCAGTTACACTCTGAGGATTCACCTGAAGGAGGCCAGCAGTGTTTGTATCATTATGGCACCCCAAGGGGTACCTGTTCTCATGGAGCCTGGCTGTCGTAAGGCACTTGAGAAATGTACCAAATCAGAGCATGGTGTAACAGGCAGGATAGCACATTAGGAATCAGAAGTCTTAAGTCTTATTCTCATCCTTCTATTTACTGGATATGTGATTGTACCTCCCTGTTTTCTCCTTCTATTCTTTGTCATGGCTATTCAGATGTCAGGGGACACGTTGCATTCTGTTTTGAAACCATTTTGAGAACAAGGCACCCTGATTCTGGTTGGGATGTTTACCCATCCCCTTAAATACAAATGATCAGATCTTACAACTGAAAACCCCAAGTACAATTCCTCCTTTTCTTGAATACAACTATACTGCTACTGCATGCTCCAGTCATTTATCCTGCTAATCTGTTCCACATTCTGAAGACTGTTGGGCATGAAACTCCCCTATTAGTTTTAAACTTGTCCTTTACTGGCTTCAGAGCTTGACCTCTTGTTTTGCTCTCCCCTTTGTAATTTGAACAGGACTTTTCCAAGGCCCTGGAATAACACTTTTAAGCACTCACACCTTACAATCGACATGTCCTTTTCCCAACTTTCTCTTCTAAGTCTAAACATAACCAGTCCCTTTAGCTTTTTCCTCATAAGACAGACTTTCTAAACACAGATAAGCCTTGTAGACCTCTCAGAACACTATTCCAAATGTGATTTTGCGAGTTTGATATTGTGCGGGCCGGGAGCGCTCCAGGCCCTTTTTCACGCCGTGCAGGCTGTGGCCAGCAGCCCAGGCACGCTGGGTCAGAGAGAACAGGCGACATGCTGGAATTAGGCACGGACGCTTAATGGTTGATTCAAGATTGTTTACTTACACTGAAGATGGTCGCGGTGTAGGCTGGACAGTTTCCCAGGCACAGCTCCGCTTAAATCCTCGTTTGAGGACTCAGACAACACTCAGATCACTCCCATGGAGTTGTCGAGGCTCCGTGGATCCTTTTGCGCGCAGGGAGAGGGATACGTCGAGGATTGCGAACGGCAACGGGGAGAGGCTAGAGGCTGATCAGACCCCTGTTGCCTGCTTGAAATGCACTGGGTCCGATATGCTCTGCAGCGCTTAGAGATCTTCACACAGCATGAAGTCTCCTCCTCCTGGTGTTCGTGGAGTCCTCCAACTTGGGCAGAAACCACTCAAGCTTTCCTTCTTAACCGCCTGGCGGCCCAATCGTGAGCCGCCACGTGGGAATAATTTAACACAAGCCAATAATGGGGCTCGAATTTGAATACGAATGGCGGGAACTCTTTGCAAAGTGCATTTCTGTGCTGCAAAGAAGAAATGCACACTGCAAAGAAAGCTACAAATGGCGGGAATTCTTTTGCACCGGGGTTTTCCTCTGCAGCAGAAAACTCCACCGTGCAAAGAAGCTGCAATTTAGCGGGAACATAATTCAGTGGTGCCAAAGCACACACAAAACAAAAATCACACCTTTGGGTTGTGACAGATATCAGAAAGTAATTCTTTATCAGGTGATTTGTATTAGCTCTAAAATTGCTACTAGCATGGCCTTTCAAGTAGGCACAGGTAGCCACCCACGACAGCAAAAGGGGTCCGTTTTCCAGAAGTCAGAGAGGATTTTATATATATAACATTTTGCATACTTGAAAATCTTCTACTTAAAACAAAGTGCAGGGAATAATCTGTTAGCAATACAAAGGTCTTGAATTTGCTTCTGTTGGTAGAAAATAGTTGTTTCACCCATTGCCTGATAACTTTGCCAACAAATCGAGTGCAGCTACCAACTTTTCTGTTTTTAAACATAGGAGGAGTCCTTCACATATGCAAGAGGATGCTTAAAGTTAACTGACTGTTTTCTAGCAGAAACTTTGCAAAGTTGGAAACTATCTAAGAGACCATCCGACACGTCAGCATCTGATGCTCCAAAATGCTGCCTCCATTTCTTGGATTTTTCACAACTCATTTGCTCTGGGTGTGAGTGTACATGCATCATGTCACCACCTACAGCAGAAGGAATTGTCCAGGCATGCAGTCAACTTTAATTTTACTACTTATTCTTTTGTGCTTGCTTTTTAAGCGTTGAATTTCATAGATTCATAGATTCATAGATGTTAGGGTCGGAAGGGACCTCTATAGATCATTGGGGGTTCCTAGTGAGGCAGCAAGCAGGAAAGGCTCTCATGGAATGTCACACGCACATTTCCTCTACTTGCAGCCTGTCGAGCTCTGTGCTGCAAAGAAGAAATGCACACTGCAAAGAAAGCTACAAATGGCGGGAATTCTTTTGCACCGGGGTTTTCCTCTGCAGCAGAAAACTCCACCGTGCAAAGAAGCTGCAATTTAGCGGGAACATAATTCAGTGGTGCCAAAGCACACACAAAACAAAAATCACACCTTTGGGTTGTGACAGATATCAGAAAGTAATTCTTTATCAGGTGATTTGTATTAGCTCTAAAATTGCTACTAGCATGGCCTTTCAAGTAGGCACAGGTAGCCACCCACGACAGCAAAAGGGGTCCGTTTTCCAGAAGTCAGAGAGGATTTTATATATATAACATTTTGCATACTTGAAAATCTTCTACTTAAAACAAAGTGCAGGGAATAATCTGTTAGCAATACAAAGGTCTTGAATTTGCTTCTGTTGGTAGAAAATAGTTGTTTCACCCATTGCCTGATAACTTTGCCAACAAATCGAGTGCAGCTACCAACTTTTCTGTTTTTAAACATAGGAGGAGTCCTTCACATATGCAAGAGGATGCTTAAAGTTAACTGACTGTTTTCTAGCAGAAACTTTGCAAAGTTGGAAACTATCTAAGAGACCATCCGACACGTCAGCATCTGATGCTCCAAAATGCTGCCTCCATTTCTTGGATTTTTCACAACTCATTTGCTCTGGGTGTGAGTGTACATGCATCATGTCACCACCTACAGCAGAAGGAATTGTCCAGGCATGCAGTCAACTTTAATTTTACTACTTATTCTTTTGTGCTTGCTTTTTAAGCGTTGAATTTCATAGATTCATAGATTCATAGATGTTAGGGTCGGAAGGGACCTCTATAGATCATTGGGGGTTCCTAGTGAGGCAGCAAGCAGGAAAGGCTCTCATGGAATGTCACACGCACATTTCCTCTACTTGCAGCCTGTCGAGCTGCCAAAACCACCTAAAGAGACCAGTTTCCTGACATAATGGTGCTGAACATTCCACTGGCCACATGGGACCATCTATACACTTCTAATGGGTATCCTGGGAAGTAGGACCTGGAACTGTTTAAGTGGATGTTTACTGTTAAAACCACAGAGTGAGAGCTGTTTCTTACCAAGGAGACCAGAGCTAGCATGGGTTTGCAGCAACCCATCGGTGGTTCCACAGGCATGTTAAACAATCCATGTTGCAAGCTCTCACAAAGAACATGATTTTTTGGCTCTTATTGCAGGCAGTCTCACAGTGACGTGAAAAGTTCTGGCAAGAGGAGGCGGGGGAAGTGTGTATTTTTGTATGTGCATGTGCACATGTGTGTGTGAGAACAAGGCTTGGTAGCTCAGCAAACTGTGCACACCACATTTCAAGTCCAGAGGCCATAAGGTCTAGTTCAGTGCTGACAGTGTCTCCTCTTAATCTTTCCTAACTGTAACGACAACTTGGTAGGGACAGGTAAATTCATTAACAAATTTCAAGGCTAAGATAATGTACATAAGGTCACATCCAGCTGAGCCAGGAACAAACTCCAGGTCTTATTCACTGTGCCATATTAATAGCATCTCTGTCTTTTACTCTGTAGCTTATGTATGGAAGTTTATGATTCTACTACTGCATCTAAGATAAGAAACTGGCTTCTCAGCCTATGTAGCAGAAGTCTATGTTTTTACAGACTGATGCTCCAAGTCCCGCCCCCCATGGTTTCTAAATAGGGGAAACATCATTACATTTGATTGTGCTCTTTGTAGCCAGTGAGGTCCCAGAGCTAGGAAGAGGAACCAGGAATTCTGTTACCCAATGTCCCAAATTCTTATGTAATCCAGTGCAGTAGCATATTGTATGTTCTGTACAGGTTGGCCCATATAAACAATAGCAGCAGATTTCTGCCATAGGTGAAAAGGATGGTGTTTGTGTTGGGGTTGTTAAGGCTCTAGAGTTCAAAAAATTCTACTCATCACCTATAAAGGGTGAAAATACAAATCTCAATACAATATACACAAATGCAAGGAAACTGTTAGAAAACATGATTTGGTTGTAAAGTCAATATAGGAAATGCCAGAATTAAGGTTGACTTTACAACCATAACTCATCCCATCTTGTGCATATGCATGATGACAGTCTTATGGGAAAAAGATAGGATGAGATCATATAATAAAAGAGAGTGGGGGTGGTCCTGTCTACGCTGCCTAAAATTCTAAAAGTTCATGTAAATCTTAAGTCAATGTTAAAACGAGTGTTCACTGAGAAATATAAGACTAACCATATTATTTCCATGTGGGTGTAAATCTTACTATTTTGTTTTGATTATATGTACTGGGTTAGTGAGAGCTGTGGCTTTCGCTGTAGGGTGTACTAAACTGAAGTGTTACCGAGATGAAGTAATCTGAGGCTGGGATTTTTGTCTGTGTGTCCAGAGAGGGGAAAGATCTGCTCATACACATTTTGGATAAGTCATACCCTGTTTTATTAGAGGTTTATTTCCTGGAAGCAAATAGCACTCTCAAGGGTGTCACATGAATGCACCATAGATCTATACCTCAGGGCAGGAGTCAGCAACTTGAGGCCCTCAGGCTGGTCTGGCCCAAAAAGCGATTGCAACCTGCTTGCAAAGGTCAGAATTGGTCAGGACCAATCCCCTGCTGCTGCTCAGCCTTCCTGTCTGGTCCAGGTTTTGTGTTTTATTAATGACATGCTGATCCCTTGCTGCCATCCCTGCTCTGTGCAGAGAAATGCTCTTTCACCTCACGCTACAGCCTCTGATTATCATCACTGCAGAAACACCTGCTCCAAATAGTTGCTTGCTATGCTTTTCAGAGGCACATTTTTGGTGGAGGCTGCATTAGGGGAGCATGAGAGCAGCTCTCTGCACAGAGCAGGGATGCCTGAAGCAGCAGCAGCAAATCAGCAGCCTCCTGGCAGCAGGCAGGTTTGAAGCTGGAGCCTGCCATTAGTAAATATTTCTGACCTCAGGGCATTATTAATTAGCTATGATCACTGCCAGCCTCTATCATTCAACAATCTGGAACCAGGCTCCAAAATCATGAGAATTGTTCACAAATCAGAAGAGTTGTCACTTTAGGTAAAGTGACAGTGCTACATTGGGTGGTGCACCTGGTGTAGATATAGTTCTGTGACTTGAGTTTTGAAGCCACCGGAGCTACACCATCTTCCCTCCAGCAAAACCCATTTCCTGCCAACACAGTATCATCCATTGCCAGCATGGCTGCATCAGCTACAGGATGTGATCTTTTCCCTACCTGTAGCTGTCATACTATATTGGCAGAACTTTGTAATGCAGACAAGGACTCACTCTGGGTTTATTCAGTGATCAGCACAGTGGGCCCCCACCCTGAGTTTGGTTTGAGTTTTCTAGCAAGAGGGCTGTAGCAGGGGCCAGAATCATGTCTCCTGCTACAAATTTACAAGAGTTGGCAGTGCTGCTGTATGTACTCACATTTCAGATCAGCAGGAGAAGCATAAAAATAAGAAAATGATATAAAAACAACATGGGACAATCCCATGATTTGGTTGAACTCATGATTTTTGGACCTTTGGTATTATACCGTACAACACATTCATTAGACTAGTCCTGGGTAATTGGATGGTCAGAACCAAAATCACATTAAAAAAAATCACCTGTCTACATAATGTCTGAGTTTGGCTGATGAAGCCCAAATCCCTTGGATTCTTGTACTGAAAGGACCTTCCCCCCTCCCCACCTTGCTTTCTTCAGGGTGTACTTTCTTTCTCTCTGTCTTTTCCATTTCATTCCTTATTATGTCTTTCATTCTTTGGCACAACCCAAATGATAGCCTGGAATTTTTCCAAGGCCACATTTATGTATTTATTTATTAGATGTCTGTGCCACCCTTCCCAGCAAAGCCTCTGAGTGACTTACACTAACAGAACCAAATAACTTATAAAACAGATGGAGAGAAAACAGTTAAAAGCAGTGCTAGGAGTAACCAACTATTCTCCTCCACAGGTCCAACAACACAGGGCAACAATGTTTCTTCAGCTAAACTCTATCTGACAAGTCTTCATGAGCAGGGAAAAAAGAGTTTTTTGTTAATTAATTTCTACCAAGGCTGGGAAATACTCAAGAGATGCAGTCTCCGCTTGAAACATGATGGAGTTTCAGAAAATTTTCTTTGTAGAGCTTATACTTGCCAAACAGCATTGGGAAGAGAAAAATCTTTTCACCAGTACAAATTGTCCCCTTCCTCCCTGCAAATCAGTCGGGGGAGAGGACTGTATGGAACCAACCCATCAAACAAGAGGAGAGTTAATACTGTGGGGGGAACAGAGAACATTAGAGATCGATGTGCACCATCTTTGGGGGCTTTGCTGTCTCTCTAGACAGTGGCATATTCTCCTGGGAGGAAAATAGAAGAAATTACATTGGGCTTGACAGCACACATTGGTGCTGACCTTCAATGTCTTCCAGTGTTCCAATCCATGGAAGTGTGGTTTTGCCACTGAGAGGGAGAGGATCCTCTGCTGAAAGACTAAGCACTAGTTTGCATTCTGTGGGGAACCAAAGCTGCTTACTATGGTTTGACCTGCATGCTCTAATCCTCAAACATCTCTTTCTGAGACACCAAACCAATCTTCACCTGTGCTGTGGATGCCTTTGTGACTGCCCAGGGAAAGTCCCTGCATCTGTTGTCTGGTTAATCATCCATCTGGAGCAGATGGCCTAGAACATTTTTTGCCCAGGAGTCAAACCCCCTCAAACTTCAGCCTGAGTTCTCTAAGCCTTGTCCACATTTACATTTTCCTTTAAAAAATTCTCAGTGGTCCTCACTCCACCCAGGGAAGAGGAAGTAAGCTATCTGCTGGTAGCCAAAGTTTTTGACAGTGAGCCTTCTGAGCATATATGGTGCTTCAAGGCCTGTCTACAGTAGCATAACTTCTTTCCAGCATTGAGCAGCTTTGGAAAGAATTGGAATCAACATACTTCAATACTTAGGTTACAGCTTGGGGTCTCTGTTAAAACAAGTACACATGGGGCACGTCCACACGAGGCATTTACTGTACAGTTGACTAATATATCTGTCCCTTAAATGTGTCACATTTACACATGCACTCCTGTTAGGCTGGAGTTAACTAATTTGCTCTGCAGCAGGACAGTACTTGTAAATGCAAGTACAAGTAAAAAACTCCACAGCAGTGCACGTGTAGATACTGTCTTGGTTGGCTGGAGCTGCCCTGGCCAGCCCCTGTACAGCACATTGACCTAGGGAGTGGGGGAGCAGCCCCGGGCTGGCAGGCTGACCGCCTGGCTCCCCTGCCAGCCAGGGTTGCTCCGCCCCAGATCAATGAGCTGCATCCCAGGCACATGTGAAGATGTACATCCAGGAACAATAAATTCTGGAGCAATAAGCTCCAGAGTTCATTCATGCACATTAACATGCCCATATAGATGCACCCATTGGGTTTGAATCCTTATCTAGGACCTTATTCACACGTGTTCTAGGAACTAGCAGCTGAAACCCCTTTTTCTTTCAGCAAGCAAATGGAAGGCACAAGGGAACTGGTAGTATGGCTAGTCCTTAATTAATTTGGGAACTAAGTACACATTAAGTAATAAAACAAAATTAAACAAAAACTAAAAACATTTATGAGAGAGAGGGTAGATTCTAGAGTCTTGGTTATTGCTTACTGACTGGCCTGTTGGGGCAGCATTCAAACCACTTGCTCTAAGAAACAGCTCTACCCAAGTCAAAGGTTTTGTTAACACTGAAAAGCTTTGCTTTGTAGCTTAGGAGTGTCAAAAAGATCCTGGTCTCACCTGACATAGTTATTCTGGCAAAAGTGCTAATATAAATATAGTCAGACACAGAGGCATAACTAATAAGTTTTGCATCCTGCACCAAACCGTGCCATTGAGTGCAGGGTGTGGAGGCTGAGCACTGGAAAGTGAGGGAGGGAGCTGGCCAGGGTGGTCAGTCTCATCCTGCCCCAAGGACTCAAAGACCCTGCTGCCTTGTCACTGTCTGTCCATCCCCACCTGCTGTGGTAGCATGATGTCCCCTCAGCAAACACCCTGGGGGCACAGGGTGGGGCAGGGACCATTCCAGCACCTCCTCTGGGGCTCTGTTCACTCACCCTGCCTGAGTAGACAGGATCAGCAACAAAGAGCTCTTCTGCTATAGGAGAGATGCTTCTCTACTAAGAGGATCTGCTGATATATGTAAATCAGTAAATCCTTCCTAGCTAGATATGGGCTTAGTATGGGAGTCCATGTGATCTGTCTGACAGTTTTGCTCCTAATTCCAGGAAAATAGTGGGTATGTTTACTTTGCAATCTGGAGGCACGATATTCAGCTCACCCAAGCCAGCTTTATACTAGCTAGGTCTGGTACTAATAATATTGTAGCCATGAGTGACTGGTGCCTCCTGAATCTGGGGAGGCACCTGCAGAAGCCGCTGATGGCAGTGGCCCTGTCGGGGTGGGGGCACCAGCCCTGCAGACAGCATTGGTGTCAGTCATCATGGGGGCACCGGCCATACCGGGGGCACATGTACCCCTGTGCACCCCCTACCAGTCGCTTATGCTTGTAGCCTTAACTGTATGAAGCCCACCATGAACTATCCATCCAGGTATTTTTACCCATGGTCTCAAGCAGATTTTGCATCCTTTGCTTTGCCACCAAAGACTATACTGTTATCATTATTTGAGCTACACAATTTAAGGCTTGCTTGAGTATGTCTACTCAAGCTGCAGTCACAGCTTCAGATTGCAGTATGGACATACTTTCTTTATGCAGTGTATTCCTGGGATAGAGATAAGTTTTTCAAGGCCCTAATCCGCTCTGCAAATCTAGCCAGAGGTCATCAGAATAGAGAAGCCTGTCAGAGATATAACAAATTTAAGAGCCTTTTTTCCCTCTGTGAAACCCAGTTCCTGTTTCCTGACCTAACCAAGGTTTATGACCTAGTTTCTCCTTTGTAGCTTCCTAATGAAAGATGCAGCCAACTTTCCTAGTGTAGTCTGTGGTTTCAGTCCCATTGGAAGCCAAAGAACCAGAAGGTGCCCATCTTTGTTATAGGCAGCCTCATTTTCATGCACAAAAGACAAAACACTGTTTTTAAGTCTTCAGTATTTCAGCTCAGTGAAGCTCATGATTTTGGGATACTGAAATAGTGACCAATCCCTGTCAAAACACCTTTCAATCCTGGAGAAAGTGAATTATGCTAGAAGGCAGGAGACCATGAGTTTGTCTGAGCTTTCACATTTGCCTCTATTTATGTGTGCTTCACAGCCTTTACTTTTGTGCAAACACCTAATGTTATCTATTACTAGCCACACAATTTTATAAATAAGTTAACAGAACGTGTACAAGGTCATTTCCCAGAAAGCTGGAAATAGAACCCAGGAAACAGGGAAGAGCTTAGTATAGGATTCTTAGACAACCCATCCTTTGACAAAGAACCCATCAGATCTGCTGTGCTTTATTCTTATGGCTGCTCATGATAGAATTCCTATCTGTCTAGGGGCTTTGTTACACATACATTTTAGACAGCTCCTAGAACTCCTTACTCCTGGATTATCCACACATTAACACCCGAAACTAGTTTTAAGCACACATCAGGTGGCTTAAAGTTCCCCCAATCCAGGGCAGATTTACCTCTGATCCATATGTTACCCAGTTTATGTCCCATTAATGTGTGGTCACTCCCCACAGATGAGCCACCCAAATTGCAGTCCTCCAACATCCCAGGATGCAGTATCCCTGAGGCACCTCACCCTCCTGTTCTATGTGGACAAATTTTTCACCCCCTGAACTCTACTGCCTAGGGGTCTGCTCTGGCACCAACCCAGCTCCTCCTCCCACCCATAGGGGTGTGGCCTTCTCACCCCAGGAGGCAACCCCATGAAAACAGCTTGCAGAGCACATGCCAGCTAGCCAGTGCACATATGGGTTCAGAAATGGGGTCTGGGAGAAGGTAGAGCAAACAAGGTAGGGTAAATCTTTAATTTACTTCCTCTTTATTTCTTTTTAAATTCTTCTCTTTTTTCTTTTTTTTTACTTTTGATTTTATCCTTCAGTTACTGACTTCCTTCATTTCACCACCCTTTCCCCTCTCTATTTCCTTTCCAACTCTCATTTCATTACCCACCCCCTTCCCATTAACCCTCTGCCTCCCAACTTAAAGTTCCCCTCCTACCCAGCCCATCCCTCACCCCCACCCCTAGACAGAGCAGGGGTAGAAGCCTGTTCTGACTCACCAGCCCTGTATGACAATTCACAGTCAGGCCTCTGCTCTCCAGACCTCAGGACTAGGGACAGAAGTTACACATAAACTGGTTTAAGTGAAACTGGTAATCTGTAACAGAATATAAATTCAGCATACATAAACCAGTTTCAAAACATTTGAAACTGGCTTAAGATAAACCTGGTTGACTGTAGTATCAGACTTAACTGATTTAGGTCAAACCAGTTTATGAAACCCGCCCAGACCCCTTCCTGGTTCAAGTTAAACCAGAGTCCCCCTGCATCCCAGCATTTTGCACCCCTACCCATTTTGAAACTTCCCTTCCCCTGAGTACAGAGTTGCCTTGCCCTGCTAAACTTACTACTGGCTGCCGCTGTGGACTACAAATCCCACACGCACCTGGAAACAGGAAGAGGAAGTGATGAGCAACCCTGCAGTCCTGCTATTGTGATTGTGTACTGCAAATCCCAGAGACTTTGGGGGCAATAGGAGGGAAAGTGACTGCACAGCCGCTGCTGGCTACATACCAGAGAGCTATATTCTAGCACCTCTCAGCTTCTGGCTTGAGCCACTGCAGGCATGGGACTCCATTTCCTGAATCAAAAGTGAATGTTGAATGTCTGCTCATTTGCTTATTGGTTCAGTCTTTGCAGTTTAGACTAACCTGCAAAGACTGAATAAATTCAGCCTTGGGCTTTTTCACTGTCTGTACTTAGCCCAAGTGGCAAATCACAGCTGTGCAGGTGAGGGTCAGTCAGAGGAGGTTTTTAAGTTTAAGGTGTGACTGCTCCAAACTCAAACCAGCACTAACACTAGTCAACATTCAGACACCTCAAAGTACAACCTGTAACAAGGCCCTAGTTCTCATTTTTCTAATTTGCATCAAACTGTCACACTGATGGGTCATGTTTTAAAACAGATTTGATTGCAATATTGTGAAATAATGAAATGCATGGTTTAAATTTCTGCCATTTGTCAGATGTTTCAATGGCTTATCACGCTGAGGTAGGCTGAGAACTTAGTGCTAAAGCCTTTAGAGAAAAGCTAGCCATCTTTCTCAGCACACTTTGTTGCTTCAATGCTAGTGGAAACATCATCTGCTTCTACCAGCTACATCCTTCCACCTACCAGTACTACTGAAGTCATGGACCTCTTTAATGGGAAACTTTAGTTCCATTTTAATTAACAGAAAATGGCAACTGTTTTGAGTAAATAATCTACAATTACTTAGTTGCAGCCACATTTTCATTTCAAATCTACATTTCAGAAAAAAATCCCTCTTTATTCAGATCATATATTCTAAAATTAGAGGGGGCAATATACAATGCCTGGTATGAAATGAAACTCAAGCCTTAATACAGAGGCAGTATCAGCTCTATATAATCACTGGTTAAAATGCAGTCTGAATGAGTAGCAATGGTCTGCAATGGAGAGAAATAGCTTTGCAGCTGAAGCACAGCCAGACTAGCCAGTTTTTATACTAAATTTACCTCCATCAGGGAGACCCTCATGATTTTAAAGCTGCTTCTACCAAGGAAGAACATTTGCTCTTTCCCATCAATAAATGTTGTATCTGGTCCTAGAATTTTCAAAGCTTCTGATTTTTTTTATTCTTCCCTACTTATTGAAAGTTTATACAGTCATGAGTTTTGCACGTTCTCAGTGGTTGTAACAACAGGCAGCATTATTAAGTTCTATTTTATGATGGCATAAATGGTGGGTAAAATAAGCAAACATGTTTGCAAGGTTTTCTGGAAAAGTGTCAAGCAGATGGGCATGCGTTTCCAGAGAAGTGGCTGGGAAAGTCATAGTGATTCACAGATTTACAGATTCACAGAAGTTTAGCGCTGGAAGGGACCTCGTGATGACAGCACTGTACTTTTTTATTGGTAACTTTTCATTTATTTCACATATGTTTTAACTCCGACTTGACATGATCAAGATGATTTCATTGTTTTGACTATGTATCTGATGATGAGTTCCTCACCATTATATATTCCTGCTGTGGCTTACTGATGAAGCAGCTCTCTTGCACAGAAGGGAAAGCACCAGGTGAAGTTCTGTAGAGTCTGGGGCTAGACAACAGAAACATATTAGACAAAGAGGAATAGGATAAAAACAGGAAAAATGTGCAAGAAGTTCCACTAAGACTGTCCTAAGGACTTTTGTGAATGTGGTATCTATCCTGCAACCTGTCCTATTTACAAAATTCAGCACAAGATATTACAAGCATAAGTTAAAAATATACAAGTGTTGCCAAAAGTGTAAGTGTAAGGTAAGCAGTATTTACAAACAACTTAAGAATAAGGCTTTACGCTGTGTTTCAGATTTGATGGCCTAGATTTGAAATGATAATTCTTTGTCTTACATGTTGAGATTGATATGTAATTTGCTTTGTATGACTGTCTAAAGCTCCTGAGCTAGTTTACCCTGCTGTAATTATTGAAACAAACATAATACTCAGTCCAGTGAAATAGCTAAAGTACATCCCACAAATAAAATAAAATAAATAATTCTTCACTGGGGTTAGTGTTATGTACACCCTTGGGAAGAGAGGAAGAGGTGTGCAAACCACACCTTACCCTCATTTCTAGAGTAGACTTTGTTATTCTATAGGCCCTGAGCCTCAGGCTTGAAGACATTCCTGATGATTTTCCCATTTTACTGTAAATTATATTTCATGAGAACAGGTATGCATTGTCTTTTACAATCAATTAGTTTTAAGGGCTACAGTAAAACTTGGATTACTGGAGTTATCCCCCAGGGTAACACATACCCTGACAACTGGTTAAGTAGCACAGTGGAATCCTTCATTAGCATACACTAGCTGAAACAAAAATGTGCCATCCCAGTGATCAGGAGGATAACAGAGTTTATTATCTTGGCAGATCCCATATTCATGTGAATTTCATGATTGTTTAAAAATGGTAGTTGTGCACATTAAAATATTTAGAATCAAATTCTGTCTTTTGATCAGATCTGCATCTCTTGTGACTGAAGATAATGGGAATTTACTAGGTTGGTGGGGAAAATATCCCCTTTAGAAACAATATTAACCCTTTTAGCAATCTTAAAAGGGCAAGAGTGTAGTGTAAAGTGAACAAAAGAACTTCAGAGAACAAAGGTTATTTTAGCAAGGACCAATTCACACCTGTTAAAGTACAATAAATAGCTTGTAGATAACCCCAATCATACCATTGAAATGGACTAGGTGTGTCACACCCATTGTTTAGAGTCCTTGAAAACATTCAGCTCAGGTATTCCTTGAAGAGTGCCCCATTTAAACAAGAATGCTGTGTGGGCCAAGATTCTCATTTATGGTGTTGTGGTATCAGAGCGAAGCAGTAATGCATTACTGCTGATGCTTATTGCATAATACCACACTTTACAAGAGCATGTCACTGGAGTGGCAGATTATGTACCATGGGGATGTGACATTTTAAAAAACTGTTCCCCCCTCATTTTGGAGTTTGATAATCAATATTTGCTCTAAAGCAATCTAGCTCACATCTCACTGACACCAACCTGCCACCTCCCCTCTCCCTGCTTTCAGGAACAATGCTTTAGATTGTTTTTAGAGAAAAGTATAATGTGAAGAGAGTGATAGTTAAAGTCACACATCTGTCTCCCTTACAAACCTTTGCCAGTCTCAGGCCTCTTCCTCTTATAGTTGTTCTGGCAGACTGCACAAACCCTTCTGTTTTCTAGATCCTCTCTGAAAACAAGCCTATCCATTCAGCTGCAGTTAAGTACAATTGTACAAACTCATTGTACTTGTGAGTTTTTACCTCGGTTAATTTTGTCTAACAGAAGGCTTAAGAAAATTAAAATAGTGAGGAGCTACTTTATCTTACAGGTTCTTTTTGGTGGTTCTTCAGCCTTCATGGCTTTTCCATTGCACTTATTTTGAACACTTACTGTAGGTAGGGTTACCATATTTCCAGTTCCCAAAAAGAGGACACTTGGGGAGACACCTCACTTCCCACCCACATCCCCCATCCTTGCTGCTGCCCATTACTCCCGACCTGCAGACCCCTGGCCCTGCTGGTGCCCCTCATTCCTGACCCAGAATCCCTCACACCCCCAGGCTATGTTGGTGCCCCTCAGTCCCAACCAACAGCTCCCCAACCCTGCTGCAGACCCTCACTCCCAACCCGCAGCCCTCTGGCCCTGCCGGTACCCCTCACACCTGGCCCACAGTTCCCTGCTACCCCCAGCCCTGCTGGAGGGGGTGCCAACTGCCCCTGTCTCAACCAGGCCAGAGCAAGGCACCTCCAATTCATTCAAGTGGCAGTGAAGTAAGTCCACCCTATCATGGGTACAAGAGAAGAGGGGATCCCTGTAGCACCCACTGCCCTGAGCTGGGGCTCCAATGCTGTGCTAGGCGGCCTGGCCATGCTCCCCCTGGGCAGCATCTCCCAGCCAGCCTGGCCCTGTGAGCATGGGCACCAGCTCTGGTGCTGCTTGCCTGGCCATGGAGCTCCCTGCTCTCCTCAAAGGGCTCCTTCGTCCCCTGCCCACACTGGAGGGGCAGGTGTCTCCCTCCTGCCTCCCATGCTCTGCTGCAGCCCTGGCACCCAGACACCTTCCCTCAGTGCCCCCAGCACTGGCAGATTCCCCCCTCCCTCACACATCCATCCTCTCCACACACCCCTGCCACACCCCATAAGCCCTCCTCCCGCCCCCCCTCCGGATAGTCCCTCAGACCCTGCCCTCCACAGACTTGCCTGCATCTAGCTGCTGGGACTGCTCCCACCTTCCTGCTAGGCTGCATGCTGGCCACGTGCTTATGCACACGCAGACAAACATGTGCCTGCTGCCTCCAGTCACCTTCTCCCAGCTCCTGTCAGCAGAGCAGAGAAAAATCATGGACATTGGTTCAGATTTGAAAAAACTGCCCAGATGGAGATTGGAGGGTCCAAAAAGAGAACATGCCTGGGAAAACCTGAACCTATGGTAACCCTAACTATATGCCACAATGTGGCAAGCAAAATATACTGCCTCTGCCACCCATTCTATAGCCATTTACAACCCAACTTGTAATAGCTCAAAACACTGTTTGAAACACCTCTGAATTTGCTTCAGAGAGTTCCAGGGATGTTGCACCTGCTTTGTCCATGTTGCATTACTTGGCTAACTTTAGTCCTTGAAACAGTTCTCTGGAATATCCTTGGATTATTAAAGTGCCAAGAAAGTTGATTGAGAATATGTTAAATAAACTCCCCAATGCATCTGAAAAAGATAGTGCAGTTGGAGTAGCATCACACATGTTTAAAATTGCAGCATAGACTTTGAAACCATGTGCTATGCAATCACTACCATGCTAAATCATGTGTCAAAGTTTCAGGATCTGGTTTCTCTGAAAACTGCTGATGTTTTTGATGCTGAGTAGAAGCTGTATTTAAAAGAAATGATCAGAAAGGACCAGCTACTTTATGAGAGCATTAGTTTTTCAGATGTGGTTTATCTACTAGCAGCAAACCCAGACTGAAGCTAACAGATTTGGACATACGAAATGAATGATCCTGTTGTATAAAACCCTCACGTAACAGTTTGCTTTAGCAGTAAAAGTAACCAACAATTAAATTGCTGCAACAGTCAAGTCAGTAAAAAGCTGGCATATTACATGCACGAGGAAGAACATCTTACTTATTATTATATAGCTTTCTTTTTGAAAATGAATGTTTTAAAGTTGTTCCTGTTCCAAATCTGAAATTCATTAGTTTTAGCAATAAATTGAACTTCAGCCAAGACTGCCCTCATATATTTTCTTATTAATCTGACTGTACTATTGTGCATTTGGAATCAACTCAGTAAGGCACTGAAAATTTTTTGCACCTGTCGTTCCTCTCACTAGTAATAAACTCATTTGCTACTTCTGCCTCACATAAGGATTTCAAAGAAGAAACAGTGGAAGACGTTTCAAAGAAATACAATATAATACATAGATTGTATGTACAATATAATATCATACAGTATAACACAATATGATATTATATTCTAATTTTGATTCTTTACATATGCGTGAATCAGGATGAACACCAATCAATAATTGGTGTGAGAGCAGAATTTGGGCAAAATGATTAGAGATTAGGATTAATTTAAAAAGTTGAAACTTGCTTTCATTCAGTCCTTTAAATCAATATATTTTGACAAGGTTTATGCCCACATGGATTTGCTTCCCATTAAAATTTTGCTAAATCAAAATTAGTGGGAGGATTGCTCACCAAAGCAGCCAATTCTCAATGAAAATTAAAAATTCATTGATACCAAATTTGATTTTGTAGCTGAAGTTGTTTCCACCACAACCTTAATTTTAGGCTCCTATTTGGGAGTTATCCCTACCTTAGTTCTTGTCAACACATGCAAACCTCTCATCTAAATGTAGGATTAGAGTTTGGCAATTTTTTTGCAAAGAAGTGTAGTCCTGGGCCAACTGGAACTATTTGTGAATTAATGCCAAATGTGGTGATTTCACTCCAAAAATTTGAAGTGAATTTAAAAGATGCTAAAATGTTTGTTGAACTTTTCAAAATGAAATATTGGCATTTGTTGGGAAAAGAATTGCCTGAAATTTAACTTAAGAAGGCATATATGTAAAAACCCTAACACTAAGTAAAATGTTTGAATTCCCCATTTGTTTTGGCAGGAAAACCAAAAACATGTTTATTATGGATCTATCAAAACACATCATATTCTTCATAAGTGAACTACTAGTACAACTGAAGATGGTGGTGGTCCTTGGGAGTATATAGGTTAGAGAAAAACTGATGTGTTATTCTCAGGTTCATAACTACCCTTTTTGCAATGTGGACATAAAACTTGGTTGCTGCTGTTACTTTCCCACAATTCCCTATAGGCATTTCAATCTCATTGTTCTTGGCTTCCTACATTTCTCTCACGTTTCTACAGAACTTGCATGCAAGCAGTGATCAGAAATCATCTATTCCATGTAATGCCAGGTGTTCTGAGGTTTGGGGGATCTGCGGAGTAAGAGTTATAACTGGAGGAGATCTATAAAAAATCTGCAGTTCACTAAGGCAGTGTCCATATAGCTCACAGTCCATATATATCACAAGTCAAGACACCATCACAAGGGGAAAAAAAATCAAATCTCTCAAAACTGCAGAGGGAATACTAAAGACTATGGCAACTAATTAAGAATACACACATTCTATAATGGGCTCAACCAGCTGATCACCACTTTTCAAGGCATGGAACCCATTTTCATGTTGACAGGCTTTTGACTGAGAGTGGCATTGGCAATCAGTGGGGTACAGAAGCCCAGGGGGCCACAGCAGAGACCAGGAGCACAGGAACAGATGCCAGTTGTGTTGGGGCACAAACCAAATGACTTAAGACTGGAATCCTTGGATTTTTTCAGGAAGAAGATGGCAGAAGACTGGAGGAACTAGTAATGCAGTGACATAATAAGACAGGAGCCACCATCTTTGCTATTGTTATTGGGACATTGCACCATAACAAGGTTCATCTTCGTCCATTTATCTCTACTTGAGTGGGGGATGTCTGTGTGGGAAGGCAGACTTTTCATGAAAAACTTCAGCAAAGGGCAGAACCTTCATTTTCTCTGCAC
Source organism: Alligator sinensis (assembly GCF_000455745.1). Taxonomy (NCBI): domain Eukaryota; kingdom Metazoa; phylum Chordata; order Crocodylia; family Alligatoridae; genus Alligator; species Alligator sinensis. Next base: position 1,580,154 of record NW_005842263.1, on the reverse strand, counting down.
CACTTTTCCTTCTGGATATATTTGATCCCATAAGGATCCAAAGTGTAGGCAAAAAATACCATATTTTCGCGCATATAGCCCGCTCAGAGGTATAAGCCGTGCCCATGTATAACCCATGGAAAATTGTATTTTTGTAAATTAATTCATGTATACGCCACACCCGTGTATTCCCCGCAGCGGTGTATACATGGGGAGGTGGTGCAGTCTGGCCCGCCTTGGCCCCGGCCTTGGACCCCGTGGCAGCAGTGGCACAGCCTGGCCTGCCCGGGCCCAGCGGGGAGGCGGTGCAGCCCGGCCCTGGCCCCTGCGGCAGTGCAGCCCGGCCCCAGCCCTGGCCCCGTCCCCCGCGGTGGCGGCAGCACAGCCCGGCCTGCCCGCGCAGCCTGGTCTGCCCAGGCCCTGCAGGGGGAAAAAGTCCGTTGATAGCCTGCACCCCCATATAGCCCGCACCCATCTAATTTTTTTTGTAAAATCGCGTATATCCCGCGGGATATATGCACGAAAATATGGTAAACATGCAACCAGAGTACACCATGCTTATTGTGGCACAGTGTGCTTATTAGTATAAGCTGAACAATTCCTGAAAATGGAAGGAAACAGGCCAAACAAGCACAGATAGAAAAAAAATGCACACTGCTCAGTCTGCTGGCTCAAATTTTAATCGAACTTTCAGGTCATAGGAAGGAACTCCTCTGTTGGGGGTTTCTGGAGTGCAAATTCCCCATGTTTCTCCTTTAGCTCACTGGTTCCCTCCAAACACTAATTAGCAGACCAGTTAGCAAATAACAACAAACTCCAGGCACAGACGGCTGTTTGTTCTATCAAAGGCCAGGAACAACTTTTCTCTTTACCGCTCAGAGCTATCCAGCAAGTTCATATCTTCCTGGGCCACCACAACCTAAAACTATGTTAATGCCATTACTATTTAAAGATCCCTGGCTCATTTCCCCTTTCTCCTCACTTCTCCCTCCACACACTCACAAGCATACAAAAGCCATGATAGTATCTAATACCATTTGGGGCAGCTATTCACTCAAACCCTGCTATTATTACAACAAGGTTTGAAATCTCGCAACCAAGGGGAGAACCACAGCAATAGGTACCTGGCAAACATCCATCACCACAGACCCAACATTTGGCTTGCCATCACAAAACTGGTTAGTCACCAACATGAAACAGTGTGGGGCTACCATGATTTTTGTTTCCTAGTGCTGAAGGGTTACGATAAGTTCCTCATACAGCTCCATGAAAGGTTCATCCTCAAATTGAAATTCTGGGCCTGCTGCTGGCCATCCTGGACCTTCAGGATGATACTGTTCTACCACTCTGAACTTGTGATGTGAATCTAGAAGAGGTGATCACCACAAGGAGACTCTATAACATTCTGCATCAGAAGTTTCTACTCTTCCACATCTGCATGAAGCTTATGTGGTTCCCCCTTAGAAGGCGAGCTGCTACTTTCTTAGGGCAACAAGCTGCTGCCATAATGCTGTATCTGCTCCCTAATTCTGAAATGCAAATTGCATTAATGCCAATGCCCGGATCAGGTCATCATCCTACCTTTGATCTACCATTTGGTACTAGAACTGTAGACAAGGATCCTGAGCATGAGTTACTGGAAGTCAGTTATTTACTATGGTGAGCAGAGAGGTGGTTAGCCATGTTAGTCTGAAGTCATACAGAAGATAGGGCAACATGGCATCTTAAAGAGCAACTGTTTGCCCTACCTTCTGCTTTACTGGGGGACCGGCAGCACTTCACTGTATTGGCCCAGAAAAGACAGACAAGTTCCCTCACAAAATACTGCAAAAAATCAGAGTTGTACACTGTAGGTCTACACGTCAACCTGTGTCTCTGTAGTGACACGGTATGTTGCCGTACAGCATGCTATGGTGATGTAGCAATAATGTGAGTCTACACGTGACTGGCATCTACACGTGCTCCCCCCATTTTAGTGTGCTGCTACAGTGAAGTAGCAGCTAAAACTAACCTTGTGCCACATGTATGGCACAGTACAGGCAGTTACTGCACCATGATTTAGTATTTCCAAAAGGAAGTAAGAAAGCATGACTCAGGAACAACGTTGCCATAGGGCGATGTGTAGACGCTCCCTATATACCATAGAACAAACCCATAGAAGTGAGTTGCAACTCCAATGTGTATAAAGTAACTCAAATCTGCTTTACAGTCTGGTTGCTTATGCCCAGACCGGACTAACTTGACTTCTTAGACTCAGGTATCTAGTCACAGGAATTAAGTCTGCAGTGAAGTCATACTTTGAGATATTCATACTAGACACTTAATACTAGATTTACTCTCATTCAATCAGAGAACAGTAACTTACCATAAAGGAGCTTAAATTTCAAATAGTGATCATTGCCTAGTTATCAAAATATTCACAGAGCAAGTCTACATGTGATGCTACACCACTGTAGCAATGCGCTACAGTGATGTAGCATCCACAGGTGTCTACATGTGATCAGCAACTAGTTCACCATAGCGGCATGCTATAATGGGGGAGTGCGCTACTACAGTGAAGTAGCTGCTAAAAATAACCATGCATTACACATACAGTGCAGTATGGGTGGTTACTGCAGTGTGCTTTAGTACTTCCAAAAGGAAGTAACAACGTCACCATAGGGCAACGTGTAGACGTGCCCACAGTGAATGGTTCCCAAACAGATTAGAGATTGAAATATGTCTGCGGAAGAATATTTGCTGAAAAATTACTATTAACAAGTATTTATCAATTATCTATAAGTAAGGAATAAACAAGTCACACTATTAAGTAGCAGGATGGCACCTTAACAACTAACCCATTCAGAAATGCCTTTTGAAAGAGTTAGTCTTTAAGATGCCACCCTGCCCTTCTTTCTGCCTGACTTCAGCTAACTCTCCTTCTCTGGACATGTCTACATGAGACACGTTAATGCACCTCAGCCTAAGTTACTTTGCAGTATGGCAGCACATCTACACATATGCGCCCTTACTGCACAGTAATTTAGGCTAATTGTGACTAAATTTGATACCTGCTAACTAATTTGGGTGTGATTAGTTAATACGCACTAATGCACATGTAGACACAACCTGGTACTAACTTTAGTGCTGGGTCTTCCCAGTCACTAGAGGGCCAGCCTGACCTCAGCCCCAGGGCTCCTGGCTAGCTGCTTCTCCTGCTCTAGGGCTGGGCTGCTGTCTGGCAGCCCCTAGCTGCAGGGTATAAAAGCCAGCAGCCAATTTATGCCTTGGGGCATAGACACTAGGGAGCCTGAGGGAGCCTGTTCATTGTTCAGGAGCCCAGCAGGCCTCGTGTGCCCCCCCAGACAGGACCCAGACTGCCTCTGCCTGCCCCGTCCTCTCTGCAGAGTTGCTGCTTGGCCACAGGTGAGTCTTGCAAAGGGCTGGAGCTTGCTGTACCCCTTGTTCAGCCCTGATATCCTCCCAGGACTGCTGGCTGGCTGTCTTTGGCTCCCTGCTGCTGCTCACCCCCAGCGGTGTCTCTTTGCAGGTGCTGTGGTGAAGTGCCTCTGCCATGTGCCTCCCAGTCCCTTGCCATGCTCCACTGCTGAGTGCTTCCCAGGAACAGCATTATTGTGGGGGCCCAGAGAGCCAGTGCAGGATGAGAATGTCATCCTCATCACCCTCCCCACTGAGCCCCAACCTTGCCTGTGTGTGCACACCTGTGCCAACTGCCCAGGCCCCCAACTGGTCCCAGAAGGAGGTTGGCAACCTTGTGGTGCTCTGGGGCTGGGCTGACATGCAGAGGAAGTTCATGCAAGGCAGGCACTCAAACACCTACATTTATGAGGCCTTGTTGGGTGGTATGCATGAATGAGGGCACTCCCAGTCAGCATGGTAGTGCCACTTTAAGGTCAAGGCCTTGCAGGCACAATGGATGGCTGTGACTGACTACAATCATTGGTCCAGTCATGCCCACAAGACCATGGCCTTTATGCGGGAGTTGACCTTGTATTTTGGCACCCCGGGACCCAAGTCACACCTCTGCAGGTGTCACCAGCAGGGGTGGCCTGGCTGAGCCTTTGCCCCGCTCTAACCCCTCCAGTGATACATCACCAGAGGAGGATCCCTTGGACCTTCCACACCCCACCCTATCCTGCTCCCCAGATGCTGCATCCATTGGCAGCTTGGGGAGCCCTGGCCAGTGGCTGCCTCTCCCTGGGTGCAGCCCTGGAGCCTGCCACAAAGAGCTGCTGGCCATGACACCATGGGTCACCAGCAGTGCCAGCACCTCCCTGGGGGTGGGGGTCCCTGGTCAGGCACTGGCCTGCCACACACTGGTGCCATGGAAACTGGGTACAGCCAGACACCATCACTGATTGGGAGGTCCATGCCAAGCCACCAGCCTTGCTAGTCCCAGAAACATGATAAGTCTTGCACAGGAAAATGGCCATCCCAGTCCCCGCTCTTGCCCCAGTCCCTAGTCCCTAGCCCCAGCACCTGCCCCGGCCTGCCCACACTCCTCTGGCCCCAGGCTACAACATGCAGAGAGGTGGGACACCATTCAGAACTTTATTCAGCAGCCCATGTCTCCGCAGCTGGGCAGACACAGGCTTCTCACGCACTTAGGACGGCATTGATGTTGGTATAGATGTCCTCCTCAACAGTGAAGGTAGAGACATGTAGCACTGCCACAGATAGCCCTCCAGGTGGCAGTGGAGGTTGCAGAGCAGCCCCAGATTGCCCCCCATTCCGTTGTAGCTCAGGGTCCCAAACCAGGAGTGCAGGTGTGCCTGGGGCATCAGCTGGATCATGAGCAGCAGGGAATAGTGGCTCTGGTACTCCTCTGCCTGCACAAACAGCATATCGTGCACTGCCCAGGGCATGTACAGCAGAGACACACTTAGGGCACAGTGGTGGCATGTGGGGGGAAGAATGGCTCCTGGGCACCTCCCTGGAGAGGCCCCAGCAGGGAGGGTGAGGACACAGCCAGTCCCTCATCCCAGTTCTCCAGGAGCCATGCATGACCCAAGCCCAGGTGTTGTGGGCTGGGTGGCTGCGTGGCAGAGTGGTTGGCCTGCATGGAGAGGGGAAGAGCAGGGTCTGAAGCCATGGCACCATGTGCTGTCAGCAGCCTGGCCTGTCCCACTCTGGGAAGGGGGTGGGTGAGGCAGGCTGCCTGTGGCCAGTACTCAGCGAGCCACTGGTACCAGGTAAGCAAGCAGGGATGGGGGTAATGGCCGGTGGCTACCTAGGCCCAGGCCTTTCCAGCTGATGTACCATGATCCCTGGGCACCTGTGCACAGTTAACACCTGATTTGAGGCTGAGCAGCACACAGCCCCCGGTGCATAGCATCTTATCCCTGAATGTTGCAAACTCTCACAAAAGGCTTCTGATTCTTGCCTCTGCAGGGCCAACATCTGGACATGGGGGAAAGCCCACCAGCCCCAGCAGGGTGTGGGTTCTGGTTCGCTGTTACCTACCACTGGAGTCATCCGGATGCACCGATGCAGGTGTGCAGGAGACACAGGAGCAGGCCTAGCAGGTGGGGGATGTTGCCCTGGCAGAGGCATGGGACTAGGTGCAGCATTACAACTGGGCCCAAATGGAGGCCCTGGAGTGGGAGCTCCTGGAGCTGCTCTGGCATCTGAGGGATGCTGACCACCAGGCTATGGACAGCCTCCTAGCCCTGCCAGGCAGCTACCTGCCAGGAAGCTACATCCATGTCCCCCACTGCCTGTTCCCCGCCCATGGCTCTACGGGGCCCCTGGGTCCCACCTGCTGCCCCACAGCAGGCCCCCGCCTGGTCTTGGGAGGAGTCCTTGGGTGCCTCCTGCCCACCAGACCCCCCAGCCCAGGCCTCACCACAGACCTCATGCCACCTGCCTGGGCCCATACCTGCCACTGTCCCCCACACCACGCAGCATAAGACCCAGCTGCACATAAGGCCACCACCTGCTGGGGTTGCCATGACCACTGGACCTGTGGGGGAACATCCAGGGGCTGGGGTGCTGGGGACCTGCCCTAGGGCTCTGCCCCTAATGCCTCTCCCATGGACTCCCACTCTGAGCTATATTTACAAAATATTGTAAATAGTTGCCCACTTTTATATAGTTTCCAACTTGTATATAGTTTCCTACCTGTATATAGTTTTCCACTTGTAAGTGATGGTTTTTTTATTGTTGTTGGGTGGGGATGGTGGTGGAGGGGTACTGTTGCTTGAGGGGGAGGGGGTTCTGTTTGTTGAGGGGGAGGGATGGGGGTGGATGTTGTGAGAGAAATAACATTTTTTTGTTTAAACTTTGTGCATGTCCTGAGAGTGGTGCTGGGGGTGGGCAGGGAGTAGAGGCTGTGTGGGCAGTGGCATAGGAGGGCTTGAGTGAGAAGTGCAGGAAGAGGGGGTCAGGCAGGGTCTCCCACAGCTGGTGCTCTGGCCCCCACTGGCAGGTGTGCAGCTCTCCTGGGGCCTGGGTGGGAGGGCTTGCTGGGGTCAGCAGGCCCAGCACCATGGCCAGCAGGAGTGCGGGGCACTGGTCATCACTGGCAGGGCCCAGGATGGAGCAGCAGGGTGCTGGGCATCTCTGGCAGCGGCAGGGGCAGGGGCAGGGGCAGGGACAGCCCTGATGACATCAGAAAGTCGCAAAACTTTCTGATGTCAGTTTTGACTTTACAATGCTTGATCTGATGTAACACAATGCCAGTGAATAAGTCGCTGTGTCACCCATGTCCCTGGAAAACATCTGTCCAACCTTCCTTGGATGCTTTCTTTAAGAAAGCAGACAAGACTCCAGAAAAACCTGCAGCCAAGACTCCTGAGAAGAATCCAGCCAAGAGCCCTTCAAAAAGTCCAGCAAAGTCACCTCAAAGAAGTCCTTCCAATAAGAAGTCCTTCAATATGATTGCTATTTACAATATACATACATTAGTGTAGCTATATTACTCATCTATAATTGATCAAGTACAAAATTCTGGGTTATTTTTGGTGAAAACAGGGTATTAGGCTGTGGAGAGACAGCGGGAATAAATAAAAGAATCCCAGCAGGAGAGGTGTCTGAAAAACAAAAAGAAGAAGGAATGGGACCAGGCAAAGAGCAGAGATTCTGGACCAGTTGCTCTGTGATGCTTGACAAGTCAGGGGAGAGAGGGGCAGGGGCTGGAGAGAAGCATCGAGAGAGCAAGAGGTGAGGATCCAGCTGGGAGAAAACAAAACTGGAGAGGGGAGAGGACAAAGTCCAAGAAGTAGAGACCCCAAAGGAGAGAAGGGGGATGTTCAAGACTAACGAAGAGGAAGAAGCTCCAATGAGAGCAGGTAGAGATGTAATCTGCCAGAAAAAGAAAACAGAGAGGGGAATCCTCTTCTCCTTTTGAGGATATAGGGACTGGGGCATTGTTATTGTTCATAGGGTGTTGCTCTGCTGATCAGGCAAGCCCTGGAGATAAACAAGAGAGAAAGGAAAAGGCGATTGAGGGAGAAGTTGCTACAAGTCCCTGGATAGAGGGACTATGCCCCGAAAGGAAACAAAGTAAAAAGAAAGAAAACAGAACCCAAGGCAATGAAGATAGGCTGACGCAAGAGCGATAGACATGAAGTAACTCAGCTAAGTGGAATTAAGGTCCAGGTGGGATTCTACTTAAGTTGAAATTCATATTTAATTGATGTAAATGAGTAAGGCCTTGCTCAGCGTAAGCCTATAATGGATGTAAGTTTAAATATGGATAAATAAAGGACATCGTAAACCCGAACTGGATGACGTAAGGCTGTAATTTCAAATTAATGGTTGATAAATTAGGTGCCCTATAAAGAAGAGAAAAAGGGGAAACTCAGATGTGTCATAAAAGGGATCCTCCTTCTCAATATAGATTGCAGACTATTATGATGGTAGATAATAATTAACACCTCCCGAATTATAACATCGAATATTAACCAAGACTTGGCAGGCAATAGTCAGTAAATACTATTATGCTATCTGGTGGAACAACCTGACGTACAGAAGGGGAGGAGAGTACACCGGGTTAGAGGCTAACCCCCTCTCCTCCCGCCATGGGCCTTGGTTCAGGAACCAATCCCCCATTTATAACATTGTTTCCTATGGGAAAATCGGTTCCGAGTTATAACGTTTCGACTTAAGACTCTGTTTTCAGGAACCAATTGTGTTCTAAGTCTGAGGACTGCCTGTAATGTAATCAACTGCATAATGGACCAATTCCTATATAATTGTAAGTAATTTGTTTGATGTTATTGGAATTACTCTGGATTTGCATTAATGTCACTGAGGACAGACTTCAGAATTTGAAGTTGCACCTTTTATCAGACAAATACCATACTTTTCACTCCTAGAAGCAGTCTCACTAAAGCTAGATAAGCTGGACAGACCAACACTTGCCTGTGTTTCAAACAGAGCTGGTCCACCTCACATCTGTCAATTTTTCTACTGTCTCTCAAACCATCATGAAGGTAATTGTCAGCTATGGAAGAGATTTTAACCAGATCTCAACATTCCTTTCTGACACATGCCATATACATGTGCAAGGTTTTCTCTGATGTGCTCCAAGAAATGCTGCCCGACTAGTTCATGTCACCTGCAATGCACCACACATTCTGTCTTTAGTAAGTGACATCTGGCACGCACAGTTCCTTGATTGGCTAGGTTGGCATCTGCCTTCAAGAAAGCCTTCAAGAACTGTCCAGGCCATAAGGTCCATCTCTAGTCAAAGTGAGGACTGATGTGGCACTGTGCTGCTGCCACCAGAGCTTGTGCTCACAAGGTAGAATTCATGGTTCAACATAGTCCATTACCATGCCAATCATATGTACTACCAGCAGTTTGCAAGCAGGGAGCTAGAAACCTCACCCAGCACACAGTGCATGTTTAAGCTTTGCAATCTTCTAAGGTGGGGTGACATTCACAATCAAGTGACATTTGTGGCTGACAATACTACCTGGTTCCTGGAGCTCCTAATATGGTTTGAAGGTAGCAGGCTGTGATCCACCATGCACACAAGCTGATGGATTTAATAAGATGGGTTGAAGACAGGGCATCGCAAAAACTGTTGAGCTATCCTCATGAAAACCAGTGAAGGGACCTGTTCCAGGCAATAGTTGTGAAGCTGAACCAATACTACAGGTATGACCCATCATTGCCACCATGGTTCAGACAACCAGCTGCCCCCTCCCTTAGTGCTATTCTCATTTTGGACCCCAACCAAGTGCCTGTTCTGATTTGTGACCCTCAGATACTGAAAGCAATCTTGGGATGGGGGAAAGAACAAGACAACACATGTGCTGCTTACATGACCTTCATCAAAGAGTGGTGGGTGCTTGCTCCTGTGCCTGTGTTCTGGGACTCTGTCTGTGACTGGTTTCCACATCTCTAAGCCCTGACAAGATACTGCCTCACCAGTCCAGCAAACTCGGTGGATGCTGAGCATGCCATCTCAGTGTATGGATAAGTGTTCACTCCACAGAGACAGAGAATGTCTGTAGCAACTGCAGCTGGATGCAGCATCCTCACAATTAATAGGTAGCATGAACTGCTTGTCTTCAGGTTAGCATTCAGTTTCATTAAACTCCTTTTTGTAATGTCCTTTAATAAAGTACATATAGTTGATATCAGTTACAATTCATGTTGTGTATAACTTTTGTACCCGCCTCCGCTCGACCAGGTGTTCCCGCTCCGCCTTTGCCCGGGCCCAAGGTTTCATGCACCCTGGCTTCGTGAGTGCACCCCAGAGGTTACCCCTGCTGGTATCAGGGGGACCCCTGAACTCGCCTGCCACGACTTTGATGGTACCTTCAGTGGGGGGTCCTCCCTTGAGGTATCCACCAGCGTCGGCACGTTCCTCGGTGGATAATCTCGGGGCTCCGTCCTCCCCTACACCCCGGCCACTC
>NW_005842263.1:1565976-1570243 GCF_000455745.1 Alligator sinensis | reverse complement strand
GCCGTCAACAACGGTCTTTGGGCGGGGCGTACTGCCTATAGGGCTGCCAGCCCGGTCCCTCCGGCCTGGTACCTGCATTACTCCAGGGGTCTGCGAGGTCGCCATATCTCCCGCCGGCTCTCCTCTGTATGGGGCACCCAGTTACCTCACCGATGCCCTCTTTCTCGATGCAGCTGGCCTCTCCGCCACTCCTGCCACTCGCACCGCAGCTCCCTTCGCTATCAGCTCTGCGGCCTGGGATCCAGCTAGCTCCTCCCCCGGCCCTCTTGCCGGTGCAGCAGCTGGTTCCTTCCCCAGCTAGGCTGCCTGGGGCCCTCTCTGCCCTTTCTCCAGCTCTCTCGCCAGCGTTGCCGCTGGCTCCTTTCCTGGCTACGCTGATTAGGGTCCTGCCAGCTCCTCCTCCGGTCCTGCTACCGGCGGTGCAGCCGGTTTCCCCACTGGCTAAACTGATAATCACAGTGCCGGCTTCTCCACCAGCCCTGCTGCCAGCTGCTCCGCTCCGTCTCTCGGAGCCGGGTCTGGCTCCGCCTCCTTCCTTCCCGCACTTCGCGGGTGGCGACTGACTCCCCGCTCACTGAGGCTTCTCACTCCAGCTTCCTCCATTCAGCCGCCCCGTTGCCTCGGCGGGGCTGCCTTTTGTTCCTCCCGGAAGGCGTCCCCTGCCCCCGCTGCTTTGCTGCAGCCAGATAAATGCCTGGCTGACAACCTGCGCTGGCGTTCTCGGCGCGTGGGCCTCCCTTGGCTCTTCCGGCCCTGCAGGAGGTAAGTGGGACCCTTTGCTGCCCTGGGAGCCTTCCGGCGTCCCAGCTCCCCTGGGACACTTTCATTTTATAAGATATTTCAGTTTAGAGTTTAATTAAGTGCTTAGATGGTATTAGTTAATAAAGTGTATATAGTTGGTATTAATAAAGTCTATATAGTTGGCGTTAGTTACAATTCATGGTGTGCATAGCTTTATTTTAATAAGGTATTTCAGTTTAGAGTAGAAGTGCTTAGATTGCTTAATAATGTGTCAATTAATGGCTTCCATGGGCTTAATCCCCTGATTAAACCCACAAAAGCCATTAAGGGAAATATTGTTAAACAATTTAAGCAGCAGTTTTGGGGCCATATGAAATATCTCCGGGGAGGGGTGGGGCTGCTGGGGCCCCTCAACCAATCAGAAGCATGGGGAGGGGGATGCAGCACCACTTGCAACCAGCTCTGGGATCTGCCTGCAAAACTGGCCAGCTGCCTCCTTGAGTTTGGTAGACCCCTGTTTATAACCATACCATACCCCTGTCCTGCAGAACCTGGAACTGAACCTAGAAGTCTTATGTTTCTATGTTTTTCTGCTGTCAGCAAATAGCAATGAAATCCACTGGCAAAGTATTTGTGCTGTTGGAGTGATGTTGTAGCTATCATGGTCCAGGAAATATGTGAGAAGCAAGGTTTTTTGTGGGCAATGTCTTTTATTGGTGTAACTACATGGTTGAGAAAGACTTAGACTTAAACAAGCTTTCTAATGCAGTACATTCTTCTTCAGTGGGATAGGAGCATAAGAAGTCCTCTGAAGAAGAATGCACTGCATTCAAAACCCTGTCAAAGTCTATCTTAACCTTGCAGTTGGTTCAGTAAAAGACAGCACCCAAAAAAGATCTTTGCCTATCACTGTCTTCTATAAGATACTCCATTAGTGATGCTGTGGATCTAAATGCCCAAACCCTGATGCTGACCAAGTTTAGGGGTCAGTATGGATTCTTTTAATTTTTTTGTAACAAGGAAATTATATTAAATTGAAAGACCATTAAACCATTTAGAGGTTACACAGTACCAGAATTAAGTTTGCCCATGATTCAGTCCCCTCTGTCATATGCGTGTATTAGGAAACATTATTTAATTGCATGACCACATATGGCATTTTCCAAAGGACCTTGGTCTTATTCAGTGCATAGGGTAAACCTGCTCTGATGATGAAGAAAGCTGGAGGCTGAAGTTGCAGAAGTTAAAGGGAATTCAGTGAATCAGGCCTGGGATTATAGGACAACAAAAGGACAGTCCCATGGTTAAGGAAGCTGAATGCCACCCTGAAGAAAGACATGTTCTTTTAACATAGATTTATTAAAAGATACATGATAAAATAATTGATTGCATATAATAATGCTGTACGAAGATTGCTGATAAATTATATAATTCCCTGAGGCTTCAAAATGGGTCAAGAAGTCTAAACATTCATTTTGGGAATGGGGAAAGTCTGAGTTTGTCAAATATGTTTCCATGTTTTGTCTGTATTTATGAATTATAATCAGATCTTATTTCCTGCAAAGTTCTTTCCATTTCCAAAGCTTGGAAGGGTACACAAAGCCACACTCAAACTGACAAACACTGTGTATCATCTCTTCAGCTACCAAGATCATGAGGTTATCCTATTTCAATTCATTTCAGTAAACATTGTTCCAGTGCATACAGAATGGTTTGATTTATTTTTAAAGATTCTTTTCCTATAGTTTGCTGGATATGCTGACCTGGATAACACCTGAAAAAAATCCTATTTCTTTATTACAGTGTCAATACTTCTCAGCATCTGAATATGTGACCTTAACATGGGAGTCATTTATACCAAGTTTATAATGCAATTTAAATTTTTTAGTACTTACATTCCTGGCTCATTACATATGCTATAAGTTATTCAACCCTTTAGCCATTCTCTCCAGTTGGAAATCAGTCTGCCATATGGTATAAAACTTCCTTCACTTCCTGGCACTTCTGTCTTTTATTACGTACAAGCAGAACATCATTTTGGGTCTGATTTTTCCAGTTAAAATATTATTTCATCTGTCTTATGCTATTCCACCTTTATACATCTCATAGGCCGCCTCTCAGAGTATCTAAACTGTACATATGTAGAAGGAAAGAGATAACTGTCACTGTAATTTTTTTGCTTCACATCTTTAAACATAAATAGCTCACTCCTTACTTTTAAAGTATGGATAGTACTGATGCCAATTTTTTTCCTCCATAATGGAAGGATTTTGGTTGCTTGGCCAGATTTTCAGCTTGCATAAACTGGCATAACTTCATTGACGTGACACCAATTTACAAGATGAGAATCTGGCCACCATTTCTCAGTCGGACCACAATATTATAGATGGTTGTAATGCAAATATCATTTTAACTAATTTAGATATATCATGCAACCCAAAGAAAAGTAGTCTAGGGGTAAATACAGAAATGTGGACATTTCCAGCATTCTATTTGCCTTATGGTTTGCAGATAGCAAACTAAATTCCTTACAAAGTTTTCTTCCACAGTGACATCTCTCGCTCACCATAAATTAACAGGTACTGAACATGTTTTATGTTTACTAAATTCAGCCCTTATTTCATTCTTGCTTTAGAAGGCCTTTATTTATTATCAGGACTTCTAAAGAAAACAGATGATAATGGTAATACATATAAAAATGACATTTAAAGAAAAAGCTCCAGTTTCTTTGATAGGAAGATTATTGATGATACCCATATATCAGATGTAAATGATATCTCATATTTCTGTGCACATGGTTACCATCAAATCCAAGGCTTGCCATTTCACATACAAAGTGAAGGAAAAGGCATTTGAATTGGCACTGACAGGAAAGAGTAATTTTAAGCATGACTTTCAGACAGTAGTTTTACTTTTGCTAATGCACACTTTTCAGTTTTGCCAATTAAGAAAGAAACCTCAAAACTTGAGAAATGTGTTTGAATTCTAACTGTTGTGGGCCACACAAGCACACTGACTTATGTATGCCTTTTTGAGGAGCATGGATTTGTTAAACGCAATTATAACCACATGTGAAATTGCAAGACAGTCAACGAAGAGCAATTAAAAATAATAAACAACCCAGAAATGTGTTTTGCAAAGAAACAATGTCATGAACAATGCCACAAACATTTATATGAGTAAAGTTATGGCACTCCTGCAAGGCGTTTTCCAAACTGCAACAGTAAGAGAGAACAATACACAATGTTGACTTTGACATAAAAGATGATGTGATTCATTGCAGACCTTGATAGTGGTTCTTAGTCAAAGTCCAGAACATGAAGAGGTGTGGAGTTATGATGCCCTGGAGGAAGACTCATAGAGGACCTGTGTCTCACTCACAGGGTCAGAATCAAGAGCAAGCAAGAGGAAGATTGACTTTGTAGCTCACTGATGAGAGTCATTCTTCTGGGAGCCAAGAACCTGGTTTTTGTTCATACAGAACTGTTTATACATGTCACAATAGGTATACACTGAGTTAAAGAAC
>NW_005842263.1:1565454-1565945 GCF_000455745.1 Alligator sinensis | reverse complement strand
TTCCAAGCAAGTGCTGTTGTTTCTCAATGCTTCTGTTTCCAACCTGTAAAATGGGAATAATTGCTAAGCAATCTACCTTAGAGACTGTGAATCACTCTGAAACCCTGGCAATGGGAGGGGCAAGTGCTGTATAAGTACCCGAGAGAGATAGAATAGGTCCTTTGACTACAATAGCTCTCTGCCAGTTACCATCAGATCAGGGACTTTGGATCTCTAGTGTCAGCTATATTTTACTGTACTGTAGGTGAGATGGCTAACACTGCAGACAGTGTCCAGATGAGAAAATACAGTTGCTTGCTGTGCCAAATCTCTGAAACTCTAACACAGGTGTCAAATGGGAGTCTTGGGGCTTCTTGCAGGCTGAGTGATCTGCTAGTGGCAAGGGTGGCATTAATCCCCGTAGCCTTTGAAGCCACTATATTGGCATAATTCCAGAGCCCAAAGGTTTAACACTACTGCTGCTCAGTTTTCCCAGCTGCCATTGACTTTTC
>NW_005842263.1:1561214-1565423 GCF_000455745.1 Alligator sinensis | reverse complement strand
GAATAGTTCCCCAGTGAATATCAAAGAATAGGGCTAGAGAGCTTCTAATCTGTGTGTGTGTTGGAAACACCACTTCTGCTATGTCCATTGAGAGTGTTTGTTAACAATAGATAAATGTATTCTGGGTAGGGAAGAGGAAGCTTTGAGCAAGAGCAAATCTTTAATTTTTCGAAGTATAAAGTTTATAAATAGTGATCTAAAATTTTCAGGAATCTACTAAGACCCTGTAGTCCTAAAGGATCTGACATCACGAGTCATGTTTTAAATAACTTAAGTTTTGTTTAAAATATTACCAAAACGCTGTAAAATATCCTGGCAAAACAAATTCAAATGAGATCTGTTAAAGACCACATGAATACATCAGTAATTCAGTCTTCATCTTGTCTACATTAGGAATTTTAAATCATGTTTTAACATGTTTTAATTAAAACAACTGTACATTCCTTACATAGGAACATGACTAGGAACAGAAGTTTGAGATTAGTCTATTTAAGAATTTGCAAGACAATTAAAAATCTAATATGTTCTTCCTACTTTAAATAAAGTCAGGTTTGTGCTGCTTTGTTTCACCAAATTGATGCAAAGTTACTAGAGCATACCAGTTAGTTTTGTCAGATATATTTTAATGGTTAGGAATTTTTATTTCTTCTCACCTCTAATATTATTATGTATTTTTTGTAAACCAGTGTTATCATACCAACATTAACATTAACTTAATACAAACATTTGCCTGGAAAAGTGTATTTGCGTAGGCCAAATTTCAAATAGAATTGATTTTTTAGAACCAGAGATACAACACTACTTTTACAGTGGCAACATAATTCCTCATAGAGGATTTTGAGCTTTTACAATTAATAAGAATTCCCATTAGACAGTTAAGGGAAATCCTGTCTTTTTTAATTCTGTAGGAGTTTTGTTGCTGATTTAACTGGATTCAGAATTTCAAGTATGGATCACAGAAATTAGAGATGGAAAGAGCTGTTTAATTGCCTCATGCACGCTTATGCTAGTGCAGAATTTTCCTCTACAAATAACAGAGCTCACTGCTTTGTCAGTTTCAAATATCTTAATTTTTATACTGTCCAATAAAGAATATTCCATTTTGACAATAAGAAAGGGAAGGCTTGGAGAAAAAAACAACTGGACTCATCAACTAGAAGAGAAGGTGCACCAGGCAACATCTAGTTGCAAAATGACTGCTTTTAGGGCCTCACCAGTTTCATTCTACCCAATTTAAAGGGCCAAACCCAAAAAGGCATGCCAGGAAAATAGTCCCTGTAAGAGAAAAGGCCTTCAGTGGGGGAGAGCTTAAACCTTGGTGTTACACACTTGTGATTAACTTTATGGATATGAATAAGGTAACTGATTTTAATAGGCCTAACTGTAGGTAAAATTAAACACATATGGATATGTTTACAGACTATGATTGAAATAAGTAGTATTAGAATACTTATCATGCTTAATAATAATAATATTTATAACGCTTATACTACTACTACTACCAGAAAGCCAAGAAGTCCAACTTTTCTAAGTAGTCTATAACCCATTCTTTACCACTGAGGGCTACTTACCTCCTCTCCAAACTGTGTTACCTAGTACAGTAGCCTGGGAGCTGACCTTGCCTGTGAAGACTGAGGCAAAAAAGGCATTGATCATTTCAGTCTTTTTTGCACCCTCTGTCACAAGGTTGCCTCCCCCATTCAGTAAGGACCCACACTTTCCCTGATCCCCCTTTTGCTACCAACATACTTGTAGAAATTCTTCTTGTTACCCTTCACATCCCTTGCTAGCTGCAACTTCAATTGTTCTTTGGTATTCCTGACTTTATCTCTGTATGGCTGAGCAGTGCTCTTATATTCTTCCCTAGTTATTTGTCCACATTTCCACTTCTTATAAGCTTCCTTTCTGTGATTTAGTTTACTGAAGAGTTCCCTGCTTAGCCAAGATGGTCTTATGCCATACCTACTAGTCTTCCTGTGCATCGGGATGTTTTGTTCCTGCACTCTGAGTGAGGCTTCTTTGAAGTACAGCCAGCTCTCCTGGACTCCTCTCCCCCTCAGTCTGGCTTCCCAGGGGATCCTTCCCATGAGTTCCCTGAGGGAGTCGAAGTTTACTTTTCTGAAGTGCAGGGTCCATATTCTGCTGCTCTCCATCCTTCCTTTCCTCAGGATCCTGAACTCAGTCACCTCATGGTCACTGCCCAAGTTGCCACCCACTACTACATCTCCCAGCCTGTGAGCAGCATGTCAAGAAGACCATGGCCCCTAGTTGGCTGCTCCAGACAGATGTCAGCGTGATTGAAGTCCCCCATGAGAACCAGGGCCCGGGATCAGGGAACTTCTGCTGGCTGTTTGAAGAAAGCCTCATCCACCACTTCTGGTCTGGTGGTCTATAGCAGACCCCCACAACAACATCACTCTTGTTGCTCCCCCCTCTGACCCTAACCCAGAGACTCTCAACAGGCCTATCTCCAGCTTCATATTGGATCTCTGAGCAATCATATGGCTTTTTTACATAAAGGGCAAATCCTCCTCCTCTTCTCCCCATCTGTCCTTCCTGAACAGTTTCCAGGGGCGGGCAATTATTTCAGGCGGAGGGCCACTTACTGAGTTTTGGCAAGCCATCAAGGGCCGCATGACAGGCCATGAGGGGCAGATAAATATTAATTTTCTAAATTTTTTCCCCCCCCCATGGGCCAAATAGAATGGCCTAGTGGACTGCATCCAGCCCGTGGGCCACATTTTGCCCACCCCTGGTTTATACGCATCCATGACACTGCTCCAGTCATGCAAACTATGCCACCAAGTCTCTGTTATTCTAATCACGTCAAGGATGTGACTGTGCAAGGACTTCCAAATCTTCCAGCTTGTTTCCCAGGCTCTGTGCATTTGTGTACAGGCACCTGGGGTAACTAGTTGATTGTCCTGATTTCTCAGGAAGTATAACAGCAACTCCCCTGTTGCCCTCTCCTGCTTGCTTTTTCTCCACGTCTCCCACTTCCCCATTTACCTCAGGGCTTTGTTCTCTATCCCCTGATGAACCTACTTTAAAGCCCTTCTCACTAGGTTAGTGAGTCTGTCTGCAAAGATGCTTTTCCCTCTCTTTGTCAGGCGGATCCTAGCTCTTCCCAGCAATCCTTCTTCTTGGAAGAAAATCCCATGGTCAAAGAAGCCAAATCCCTGCTGGCAACACCACATTCACAGTCAGATGTTGATTTACAGGATGCACCTGCTCCTGCCCAGGCCCTTCCCCTTGACTAGAAGGATCAACGAGAATACAACCTGAGCCCCAGACCCCCTCACCCTTGTGCCCAGAGTCCTGTAGTCACTTTTGATACACTCAGGGATCTTTTGTCCCAGATCTCCTTCAGATTCAAGTTAACTCACACTTCCCCGGCATCCCAGGATATTTTGTACCTCCCACCACACACTACCCTCACAAGGTGGGCTCCAGTCGAGCAGAGAGGTGTACTCTTGTGCCCCCCGGCTTCTGGCCTGAGTCATTGGAGGTGTGCAGCTGCATTTCCAGAATCAAAAGTGAATGCCTGTTCACTTGCTTATCAGTTCAATCTACACAGTTTAGACTAGCCTGCAAAGATTGAATGGATTTAGCTGTAGGCTTTTTGACTGTCTGTACTTAGCCTGCATAAAAACAAATATCTCTGGTAGCAGGAACAAAAACCTAATGCCCACTCTACAAATGGGGATTGCCCTCCTCACTGGGACAAAAGTTCACATCCTATAAGGATGTGATAGGCTTAAAATCCTGGTTTCCCACTTTCTGGGAAAGTGCTCTTGCCTTCAGGTTATTGGGCAAAAGCTGTGTAGTACCACCACATGTTCAAGAGTGAGCAGGGGTGCTTTGCCTTATGCTGAAGTAAGCCAAGGCCACCATTAGTTAGAAGTTGTGGTTCAGACAGACTTCTACCTTCTAAACAATCTGCCCTGATGGGAGCGCAGCCCTCACAGCCCTCAGTTAGATGCCTGAACTCCAAGGAGTGGGAATCTAGATACACTCCAGGACCCAGAATTCTATTGCCTAGCTATTGGTGCCTCGATCACTGAGGAAGGTGCTCCAAGTAAAAACCTTATTTTCTGTTATTCATATCAAAAGCCTACTACCAGAAAGTTTTTCATTCCTTATTATTAGCCTATAGATTCCTACATAGGCCACTGCTTGACTAGGCTATATGTGCTTTTTAGCATTTCT
>NW_005842263.1:1559899-1561183 GCF_000455745.1 Alligator sinensis | reverse complement strand
CTTTCCCTTATTTAGTCACTTCCATGCCCATTTATATATATTTCTCCTTTCTAAACCCTTCCTAATTTCTCAGCCTTTTTCTGATTGTCAGGTGCCTAATGTGGAGTACATTATTCCAGTCTAATCAGAGATGTTCCAAGAAGGAACAGCACATTTCTCTACTTTGTGGTGCGATACCTTTATGTTGACAGCTCAAAAATTATGTTGACTTTTTTGGATCCTCTGCCTTGAAAACACAACCCATGCTGGGTGAGTTGAGAGAGAACATGAACAATAGAACACAAACATATTTTAATCTGAAAAGGGTTGTTTTACCGCATTACTAACTGATGTTTAGCTTCCCACCTATCAAAAATCATTTTAAGTGAGAGGGAGGCAGGAGGTGAATCAGTCTTATACCATATCAGCTTTTTGAAGCAAACAGGCTTCTTAGACTGTGTTCAGATGAGTGTAGATGTTTGGTTCCCCAGGGACAACTAGTGATGGTGCACCTTGTGCTGCTGCTAGTTGTCTCCAAGGAACACCCATGCTACCTACGCTCTGGCACGAGACAGGTTATCCTGGGTGAAGTAGGAGAGTCAGGGGCCAGCACCAGGCTGGCCCCAGCAGCCTTACCTGGGGTTCTGGGGGCCTCCCGGAGTTGCAGTAGTAGTGATCCTGCCACTTGAAGCCTGGCTGGCAGCCACAACACACCTCCGGCCAGCCAGGCTCTGGTTTTGAGTAGTGCGCGCTGCTCCCATGTGCACCACTCCACTTTTTTTGTGCATGGGTTTTTTGACCCCTGGATACTGCACAGTTGCGTTCATCTGGATACAGTCTTAGGAGAAATATCAATCTTAGACTAAAACCTAATTATTTAGTCTTTATTCTTTCTTCCCTTCTTATGATTGTGCGGTCACAAATTCAACTAAAAGAGAAAATGGTCTTTTGGCCAAAGTGCAGCAGTCAGGAGATCTGATTTCTGTTCTCTACTCTGCCATGAAATTGGACAGATCGTTGACCCTTTGTTTCCACGTTAAAGGGTGGATAAAAAGAGTACTGTATTTTTGCGCATATATCCTGCAGGGTATACGCAATTTTACAAAAAAAATGGATGGGTGCAGGCTATATGGGAGTGTGGGCTATCGACAGACATTTTTTCCGCGGGGGCCGGGGCTGGGGTGGGCTGTGCTGCCTCCCCGCTGGACCCGGGCAGGCCAGGTTGTGCTGCCTTCCCGCTGGGCCCGGGCAGGCTGGGCTGCACCACCGCCACCGCGGGGGCCAGGGCCGGGGCCAGGGCGGGCT
>NW_005842263.1:1545547-1559817 GCF_000455745.1 Alligator sinensis | reverse complement strand
GGGCTGTGCCGCCGCTGCCGCGGGGGCCAGAATGGGCTGCACTGCCTCTCCGCTGGGCCCGGGCAGGCCAGGCTGTGCCACCGCTGCCGCTGGGGCCGGGGCCAGGGCGGGCTGGTCTGTACCGCTGTTTCTGGGGGGCCAGGGCAGGCCAGGCTGCACTGCCTCCCCATGTATACACTGCCACGGGGAATACACGGGTGTGGCATATACACGGACTAATTTACAAAAACACAATTTTCCGCAGGTTATACGTGGGTGCGTCTTATACCCGTGGGCGGGCTGTATGCACTAAAATACAGTATTTACAATATTATATAGTACCAGTGGTCCATCAAGACTAGTATTTCATCTCTGACACTGACCAATACTAACTAGTTTAGGAAAGTGTTCAAGAAAACCTGTTAAAGAATATGGTGGAGTAAAAATAAACACCCAATAGAAGTTGCTTCCTTACATTAAAGAGTTATGGCATGTCTATACAGCACAATGCACTACTATGTGATCTTATGCAAACTAGTTCAAAATGAGAATCAGGGTTCATTTGTGCAGCAGTATACTGTGCTCAATGTAGAAATTCTGCTTCTGATACCCATAGTAGCTTTGAAAAAGCTAGCTATGGTTTCTCCCCATAACACTGCATTGTACCATGTAGACATATGCTCAGTGACATGAATATTTTAATCTTTTCTACTATACCTTCATATCTCAGAGTTTTTGTGAGTTCAGTACAGTAATCAAACTAAAGTACATATCATTAGGCCTAGGCACATGATTAAACACCTAAATATCTGTTTTATATTTTAAAATGTATAAGTGCTTAAAATTGGCAATTAAGCACCTAAATGCTAGTGTAGGTGTTGGCTACCAATGTCCAACTCGGGATCCTTAAAATTCTAGTTTATTAGGCGGATTGAAACACTGTAATCATAAACCTTGGGGCTGGTCCCCACACACACATGCACACACATACACACACGCACAGTAGCAGGCTACAGAGTCAGATATACCTATCCTACAAGCGCTGGAGTCTGTCGTTGAGGCTTCTTTCAGCGTGGTGTTATCTTCCAGAAGGGGGTCACCAGCTGGTCCTTCTGGCTGGACAGGTCTGGTCAAGTTGGAGATCAAGAGGGCGCCACTGAGGGTCACTTTTCACTGCCTTTTATTTGTCCCTGGCAGACTTTGGTGACTCCCCAGTTTTCTGGTTTGCCCAATCCAGGGGTCATTGACCCTCGTGG
Organism: Alligator sinensis; assembly: GCF_000455745.1. NCBI lineage: Eukaryota > Metazoa > Chordata > Crocodylia > Alligatoridae > Alligator > Alligator sinensis. The sequence goes on along the minus strand of NW_005842263.1, from coordinate 1,558,582 downwards.
GACTTCCCCTCTCTCGGTGGCTACTGGACAGCATCTGTCAGCCCCAGGGGTCGTCCGCATGTACGTGCAGGTTTGGGAGTCCGTTGATGAATTTAGAATAGGGCTCTGGGAGTGGTCGATCTGGAGACATTCAGCCCAAAAGTTGGTCTCTGGCGTTGATTAACTCATGCCAGAGCTTCTAGCCCTTGATCAGTGATGTTTAGAGATTTCCCAGTTGTTACATTGTCTTCTATTGAGTTCTTCCCTTGGTTGATCTGCAGCTTCCCAGGTGTTAATTGCTGTGTGCTACCTTGTTACACATTCAATCACTGATTCACTCGCTCTTTCAGGGGCCAGCCTGATACAGAGAAGGACAGTTTGATTCCTGCCCTTGTTAACATTGTTACAATGTATAACTTACTAAAACACATTTAATTGAAAGTTGAAAGGTGAGGAGTATAAAATATAAGCTACAAATGCCATGGCACACAAATAGATAAAAATACCAAACTACAAGGGGAGACACAAAATGCACACACAAATTTTAAAACACAATTCCTTATCTTAAAGTGAAAGAAAGAGCAAGGAAGAAAGGTAGAAAAAGAGAAACATATCCAAAGAAGGGAGAGCAAATGCAGGCAAGAGGAAAAGGGGGCTTTCTGCTACATAGGTACCTCACTTCAAGCACACTGGGCATGTCTATATGTGCATTAATGCACCATAGGTACTGCACATTACGTAATAACAGGTACTAACTGAATGCACAGTAACTGGTGCTACTGCGCAGTAGCACTGGCACACACCTTTTTAGTGACACTGATGCACAGTAGACATTGCCATACCTAGACTCCTAGTGGCCATGGGTGAACTTTTAGTATCGGGCCCTGCTTTACCAGAGACAATGATTTTTTTTGTTGCAAAGGTCTTTATCACATCTGTGGTATTGATGTCTTAAAATAGTTTGTTCTCAGTTGATAACATTGGCAGTCTCATATATGCATAATATTACAACTTTTTTGGAACTGTAATTTTTTTTTTCAATTTTGGGCCCCCTTTGTGTCTAGGCCCCAGGCAGCCACCTGGTTCACCCATGCCTGTGCCTGGGTCTGACAGTAGACTAATTCTACTGTGCATTAGTACAATAGCATAGCTTTTGCCATGATGTACCAATGCAAGGAAGAATTAGTCTACTGAGAATTTAGCGTCTTGTGTAGACGCACCCTCAGGTTCTAAAATTGGCCCTTTTGAATCTCTGATGCAGTTATCAAAGCTCAGATAAAAGTACTATAAATGCTACATGATACTATATGATTAAATAAGCAACTTGATTTCACTGAAGAATCAAACAGGTTATAAGGAAAGGGATATGCCTAGACAGAACCCTTGTTTTAAAAGTAATGCCTTTCTTTGATAATAATAAATAGGAAGGAAAATGAAGAAAATGATGTATCACATGGATATTTTAGTTCTTCCCAAGGAAAGTCCTATGACTTTATTCCTATATTTATAATATTCCTGTATTCCTATTCCCAATGTTCAATAAGCAAGAACCATTATAAAATATTTGGTAAGATCTAGGGCATGTATACAAGACATTTGCTACATTCAAAATGATCACTGCAACTATCTCTCAGTAACTCATGTTTAGAAATGTACTTTATCCAGTGCATGGTCCTGTACATCATAGATCTAGGGAAGGACAATGTATGTGAAGGGGACTTATAGCCACAAAAGAACCATGTCTTTAAAGGTTGCCTTTAAATGTTTGCAGCTTTTTATGCTACATAGAAGTTCTGCCTTTCCCAAATAATTATCTCAGTTCCTAAATATCTTGTCTCTTTTTACAAGAAATGATATTTCTTTACATATGTACCACCCACACACACTTGGGTTGTGTATGGTAAATTGTGTGCTTTTGGTTGTGTAGTGTGAGTGTGTGTGGGGTGGGGGGGGGGCAAGATGGTCCATGGTGTTCTAGCCATGTGCTCAGCACATGGCAAGCTGGAGTCTGTATGTGGGCAAAATATGTAAAACCCACTGGCCTCTTTGGCCAGAGGAAGCAGAAGATCCTCCAGTAAGAGAGATTCTGGAGAGTGGCACTCATTAATTGGATAAGGCTTAGACGATATCACACCAGGTATATAAGTACAACTCAACATAATTTTTCTCTCTTTCTCTTGAGGCTGCTAAGAGCTGCACAGCTGCATTGGGAGCCAGAAAAAATTGCTCCCCATGGCGGGGTCTCCCTCCCCTCTTGACTGGAGAGGCAAACAAAAAACTGTGTGACAGGGAAGCCTCAGGTACAGGGAGAGAAAGTCTGTCTTGAAGTTTGAGACTCCTATTTCCTCTGTCTTTCACTTTTTTTTTTCTTGAGTGGGGATGTTGATCCTTGGAGCAAACTGATCAGGAATGGAATCCTGGCAGTTTTGCTGGCAGTTTTGGCCATAAAGGCCTTGAGTGGGATAATATCATGGAGGTGTTAATCCGTGGAGCAGATTGACCGGGAATGGGGTCCTGGCAGTTACTGGCCACATGGGCCAGGACCCCTCTGTTTTGTAATGGCAGTGTCTCAGCATAGTAGTATAGCTGAGACTGGGCTAGGGACAGACATTCAAAAAGCCTGAACCTGAATTGATTCAATCTTTGCAGGTTCATCTAACCTGCCTAGATTTTATGTTTGCAACTGCACAGACATTCCCTCTGGACTAAAGAAGTGCAGGCGCATGCCTGTAGTGGCTCAGGCTAGAAGCCGGAGGGTGCTAGAGCAGCCCTACCTTCCCTTCCGCAGTGCTGAGCTGAGGGGCACCATGGCCAGACCCCACCAGGACCTTTGATTAGGGAGGGGTTTAAACCCCGACTCTGGCCTATACAGTTCCAGGCTTTTCCCTGCTTGCTGCTCAAGGGGCAGGAGTGTTGCCAGACCCCAGCCCACAGCAAGCACTCTGAGGCAAAGGGGGGTGTGTATGCAGTGCATGCATCTGTTGATGATACTGAGCTTTTCAATTGCCCTCTCCCTGCTTCTTCATAATGTCTATAAACCTGACAGGTGAGGGAGCCAGCAGGGAGCTGATAACACAATATTTATCAGCCAATCAACAAAACAAAGCCTCTTTCATTAGTTCAAGCCCTTCTTAAACAGCTTTTTCTGAGGAAGGAACGGAGGGACATTACCAGCTGACTTGTTGATTAGCTCCAAAAAGCTCTAAGCAGACATTGTTCTGTCTGCCTGTCCCAGTGAAATTGGAGACGCACACACACAGACACCTGTCAGCATTAGGTAGCATACCACATGCCTCGGGTCCATGGGGCTGGGGTCCATGCTGTGGGAGATGGGAGGGAGGAAAGGGGAGATTCATGCTTTTAAGCAGTGAATGGTTGGAGGGGAGGAGGGGGAAACCAGGCAAACTGCTGTGCCTGCAGTTTCTGCCAGACCTCTGACTAGGGTCCATGCTGTGGGAGATGGGAGGGAGGAAAGGGGAGATTCATGCTTTTAAGCAGTGAATGGTTGGAGGGGAGGAGGGGGAAACCAGGCAAACTGCTGTGCCTGCAGTTTCTGCCAGACCTCTGACTAGGGAGCAGAGGGATGGGGCCAGCTCTGTTCTCTGGAGCAGAGAGCACAGCCCAGTCTAGCCCAGGGCTGCAAAGCATCTGGGATGCTGGGGGATTCTGGTTTAACTGAAACCAGGAAGGGGTCTGGGACAGACATGGCATAAACCAGTTTGACCTAAATCAGTTAAGTCTGATGCTACATTCAATGAGGTTTATCTTAAACCAGTTTCAGCCATTTTGAAACTAGTTTATGTGCACTGACCTTACAGTCTGTTACAGGTTTAAACCAGTTTCTGATCACTTAAACCGGGTTATGTGTAATGTCTGTCCCTAGCCTGGATGTCCAGGCTGTAACTATGGGCCTGGGGCCTTTTTTGCTGTTTCACAGCTATTGCATTTCAGCCTAGCTGTGTGGCTGAACCTCAGCCATATGTTTGGCTAGCATATTTGGGCCAGGATGAAGCCTGGCATGGTTTGAGCTAGGGTGAGACCTGGCACTACTTGTTTTTTATCCAGGCCTCATTGCAGTATAGTTCTGGCTGGCTTTTTGCTGCCCAGTCCAGGCCCAGTGAGATAGGATTGGGTCTCCTTTTGTCCCTTTTGTAGTTTGTCATAGATTCATAGATTCATAGATGTTAGGGTTGGAAGGGACCTCATTAGATCATCGAGTCCAAACCCCTGCATAGGCAGGAAAGTGTGCTGGGTTCAGACGACCACAGCCAGATGCCTATCTAACCTCCTCTTGAAGACCCCCAGGGTAGGGGAGAGCACCACTTCCCTTGGGAGCCCAGTCCAGATTCTGGGCACTCTAACTGTGAAGAAGTTCTTCCTAATGTCCAGTCTAAATCTGCTCTCTGCTAGCTTATGGCCATTATTTCTTGTAACCCCCAGGGGCGCCTTGGGGAGTACAGCCTCAAGGCATCTCTGTCCCAACCAAGCAGTATGGTTGGACGCTAGTTGTAATTCAGGCCCGGGGTGTGGTATGCTGATGAAAGCCACAGTTAATCCCTCAAAGCCACCAGGCAGAAGTGGAGGTCAGCACTTTACCACTTCTCCAGGAGCAGCAGAGCCCCTTGCAATGCATAAGGACCGATGCTCTCAAGCAGCTCCCTGGGGCGAAGTGAACTCAAGGAGCAGCTCATAGTACTCTCCATTGTGGCCTCTATCCTGCCCATTGCTGAAAGGCAGGTATAGGGGTACAGGCCCCCAGAACTACCTTTTGGGAAACCCCAAGTCCCAGACTGCCTGGGCATGTATGAAGCCTCCCCAGGAGGATGCCACCTGTAGATTTTTGCTTTGTAGTTAATAGTTTTTTAAATTGCATTTAGTGTTTTCCTGTTTTCTGTAATAAATCTGTCTTTTGTGTTTACACTGCTTGTGAAGAGGGGTATTTGTTTACGCAGGACACCCTAGTAATTCATTTAGTGTTTCCCAGGTGGTCTGGATGGGGGCTCGAGCCAAGGTAAAATATATTTAGTACCCCAAAATTGAATCCAGCCCTAGTTGCTGCCATCCAGTGCCTAGCAGAAAGGTTACATATATATTTACAGAATAATATGGAATTAAATAGGAAAGGGAATCTCTTAAGTTTGGTTCTTTTTTGTTTCTAAACCTCAATGATTTACGTGTAGAAACAAGAAACAAAATAACTAAAACCTTTAATTTTGTTAACACCAGTTGTCTTGAACTATAGTGGAAATCAAACATGAACTCTCTCTTCCAATTAAGGAGTCTGCCTTGAAAAAATGTGGCAATAAACAAAGGCACATGGATCATATGGCAGTCTGTGTGAATAAAACCAATGCCCAACGAATAATGGCTGAAGTATAATGCATCTGTCATCCAGAACTAGAATGCAGTGTCCTTTGAACCAGTGCTGTGATGTCTCTATACACAAAGTTCAACATCAGTTCATTCTATTTAGTGGCAGAGTGGAGGGGAAGATATTTTGCTTATGGATGTAATCAAATGCTAAGTTTTCAGATCAATTTTAACTTTAATCAACCAAGATATATTCAATAGCATGTGTCTGTAAAAGATAAAACAAATGACCCACACCTGCTCACTTTTTGTGCCTAAGAGTCTGAGAGGCTCAGTCCTTTGTCCCACTTATACTCTATTATTTACTGGAAAATTAATAAGGATGCATTTCTGTTAGAAGTGAGTGTGAATTCACAGAGCTTGGTACTTGAGAGGAGAGGCTAACAGTTTATAAGACCTGACTTACTTCCTGCCACACAACTCAGAATCAAACAAACACAAAGACCATTTTTTCTCTCCATGCTTAGCTTTTCTTTCCCTTATCCTCATGACAAGGTATTTAGCATGAGTGTTTCTGGTATGGCCTCAGACTTGTGAATTCTGGGCTGTCAACCATGGGCCTTGGTGCCCACACCACACCAGCCCCACTCCATGTGTAGCTAACTTGACTAGAAGATGCAGGAATTTGATTTTATTGTGGGAAGTAATGAAAACAATATTTGTACTCAAATACGTAAGTCCTAAGGCAGCCAGACAACCTGGCTGGGTATAGCAACTCAGCGGGGATTAAAAATGATTATTGATTGGCTATTCCAGCCCTTTCCTAGCTTTGACAGCCAATAAGAGCATAAGCACATTGGGAACAAATGAATGCTCTTGCTGGCGGCTGAAGTAATTAACATGAACAAGCACTAGATCATCCCTTATGCCTCCCAAATGCTTCTAACTGGCAACTTTTCAAAACTTGGGCTATAAAACCAATCCAAATATATAGGTACAAGTCTACTGCTTCACTAGTAAAGTATCCCAGATTTATTGGAATGAGTGGAATCAGCTGCTTTTCAGAAGTCTTAAATGCATTAAATTATGTTGTGATTTTGTTTACTTTAGGATCACTTAGGGTATGCACTGATTTGAGTTAGATCAATTCAGAGCTAAAAGATGGAAGAAAATGAAGTATAATGAATAAGATCTGGTGTGTTTGTGGGTTGGTGATTTTTATGTTCAAGACACACAGTTCTGGGTGTGGCGGTCGAGTGGTAGGCCGAGGCTATGGCCAGTAGCCCGAACGGCAGGTGGGTACTTTTTGACTGATGGAGCGGAATTAGGCACTGAAGTGTATTGGTTGAACAAAGAAATTATTTACTTACGCCATCGGTGTACACAGCGCAGGAAGAAGAACTGACTTAGGTTACAGTTGCAAACCGAACAAATGAAAGCTTTCTGAGAGATGAGACGTCCGTGACCGGCTGAGCAAGCATGCAAGACTAAGTGGGGGTACGTCGGGTAGGTCGTTGATGGGGAGCCCCTGGTAGGTGATCAGTCCACCAGGTATTCTCAGAGATAAGTACGGAGTTCGAGCTCTCCGAGTTCGCTCTCTGAGTTCTCCTTCTCCAGGGTGTGTGCGGAGTGCTCCAACCTGGAGAACAATGCGCTCTCCAACCTGGAGGAATATGAGGAGTTCTCCAACGTGGGCGGAAACTGATATACCTTTTATATGACTAACAAGCCAATAGCTAGTCACCAATATGAATAATTTGGAACTAGCCAATGGTGGTGTGCGTATTTGCATAAATTTTGGCGGGAACTTTTTCTAAGCTGTAACTTTCCATTACTGTGGCATTTAGTTACATAGCGGAATTTTCCTACTGTGACCTACTTTCTCCCTGTGCCATATGTATCAACATTTTCCACCATGGCACAGGCATGCAGAATGATTGACAGCAGAATGTTCCACTATGGATCAAATCAAAGGAATGTTCCACTGTGCCATAGGCATACAACTATTTGGTTCTGACACTGGGTTACAAGAACCAGCTGTAAAGCTGCAAGTATTTATATTTGTTTAATATTTACACTTGCTTTGTCTTATGCATCAGTGGCCTCCACTGATATTGAATGGACTCCTTCTGTGTATTTAAGCATGTCCATAGGTGTTGGCAGGATCTGAGCCACAGGTAAAAACTGAAGCAATTTCGAGGTCCTGAAGCAACAACTTTGCTGGAAAACCTTTACATGTATATTTAAATTAGGACCCACCTCTCTCTCTCTCTCTCTCTCTCTCTCTCACCTTCAAATATCATCTTTACCAATAATTAGTTAACTTGAACTTTCAGGACTGGAGACCTACCCTTGAAAAGAAACCTACCGTTGAAAAGAACTGCTTTCTCTGTCTAGGGTTATTTGTTTTTTATTTATAAACTAATCTCCAGCCAGTACTCTAATATTACATGTAATATTAAAATGACAGAGTATTGAAATACCAATAGATAACATTACTTTTAAAGAGCATTTCATAGATTAGAATATTAAATATATCTATGTTCTATGAACCCAGCACATAACCTATCCAAAACAATTTTCTTTTACCTGTAAAGAGAACAAAAAGCTATTTATAACACTCTTATTATTTCTTTTTAATCCTTATCATCTGGTTTGTATAGCACCTTTTTGTGCAAGCATCTTGACATTATTGCAACTTGTCAAATCAAATTCTATTTGACAGCATGCAAGGACAAACAGATAAGCTTACAGTTTGCTTTTATAATTAGCCACTGTGTCAGTAATAAACCCAGCAGAAAGTATTAGGATACACAGATGAGGTGTACTGTCTCTAAGTGCTCTATGGAAGCACCTGTTGGGCTCATTCGCAACTTTGGCTATCATTAACAAACAAGCATGTTGCAATCTGTGGTCCTGCTCAGGGCCATATCATTTTAAACATTTGAAATGGTTCATAGATGAGGCTGTAACTAGAAGAGTTGATACAGATGTACTGTGGAAGTGATGTCTTGATCTCCAGGAAGGGGGGTGGCTTGCACAAGCTCCCTCCACATCTTCCTATATACATGACATTCAGAGGTTGACTCACATGAGCTTTTTATAAGTAGCATGGTGTTATGGCTGCTACTGTTAAAACACTCTGTCCAAAAAAATTAAGAAAAGGAGAAGATAACTTTGATAGCTGAACCTCAAATTTTTGAAGATTCAGCCCAGATCATCTCCCCAAACTGGCTGCATTTTAAAACTGAAATGTATGTTGCCATTTTATTATACTTTATAATAACAAAAAAGTTCCTGCAAAATAAAGCACTCCAACAAATCCACTAGAGCAGGTATTTTAATAAAAAAGGCATGGATGCCCCTTGCTGCTACCTGTTCTTTGCAAACTCCAGTTTCTGTCACACAGTTTGACAGTAGAACCTGTCATTAGCTGCTTCATTTGATACAACATCAAATTGTGTGATGCAATAAATTAGGCAGTAAATTAAACATATTTTGACTAAATTCAAATACAGTAATAGCCGTGTTAACCAGCACTTCATTAACCAACATGCTCTATTAACCGGTTGACATGGCAAAAGGGAAATCGGAAGTGAAATTTCCAGTATTGTCAAATCTCACAGCCAAGGGGAAAGCAGCCTGTGCAGGGTAAAACAGCCTGCGCAGAGCTGCCCCCCGCCTCCTTTCCCCCCAACACACTGACACAAGGGGAGGGGCAGGAGGGGCGGCACAGTTAATTTAAGCTGTGGACGTGGCGGGAGGGGCGTCTTTGCGTGAGCAGGCAAAGATGCCTCTCAGATAACTTGCACATTTGGTTATCTGGCACCCCCCATTTCCCATGTGTGCCGGATAATGGAGCTTTTGCCATATATGGTCACTTAAGTATAATCAGCTCTACTCCTTGAACTTGATTATCCACAGCCTTGTATCTCATCTAGTCACTCTGGGGCATGTTATTATAAGGCAGCAGTGGGAAGATCTACAATGTAGGTGACATTGCTATGGTACCATGCTTTAGCACTTCCTTCAAAAGGAAGTACTAAAACACGACACAGTACAGGCGGGTACTGCTCTGTGTGGGTGATGCACATTTAGATTTCCCAGCTATGTCACCGTAATGGCACGCTATATCCTGGAATTGCACTGCTACAGTGATGTAGCTGCCAATCACATGTAGACCCACATGATTGCTATGTTGCTGTAACGAGCCATACAGTGACATAGCGCACACTATGTTGGTGTAGGGTGACGTGTAGCTGTGCCCAGTATGTCCCAGTCTGGTTTCTCTCACACACACACACACACACACACACACACACACAATCCACCCTTCCATGACTATCTATCTATCCACCCTTCCATGACTACTATCCCATGGTCCTTATCCATGTAGGAATGAATGACACAGCCTGGAGTAGTCCAGGTGGGGTCATGAGTGACTACATGGCACTGGGAGCCAGGCTCAGAGGTTCAGGGGCACAAGTGGTCTTCTCATCCATCCTACTGGTCAACTGTTGAGGACAGCATCACAGCAATTGCGTTAGAGAGGTCAACCCGCACTTCGGAGCTGGTGCCATCATGCGGGGTTTGGATTCTTTGACCATGACCTGCAAGTCCAGGATAAACCATTGTTCAGATGAGATGGACTACATCTCTCTCCAGAGAGAGAGGTAAGAGTCTCTTCTCGTACAGGTTGGCTAATCTCATACACTGGACTTTAAACTAGGTTCATCAGGGGACAGGGATGTTGATGACAGGGAGAGGCCAGGAATGACAAACCTGAAACCAGGTGCTGGAACAATCCAGGTAAGTACCAAGGGCTCTGCTAAGCATCAGAATGGGGAAGTAGCAAAGGCACCTATTGGGGGGCTTAGATGCCTCTATACTAATGCTAAGAGCATGGGGAACAAGCAGGACGAACTTGTACTCCTGCTTACAAATAAAGAATTCGACATGGTTGGGCTAACAGAAACTTGGTGGGATCCTACCCATGACTGGGCAGGGGACATTGAGAGCTACAGGCTGTACAGACAGGACAGAGTGGGAAAAAAAGGGGGTGGGGGGGCATTACTTTCTATGTTAAGGAGCAATATACATCTTCCATAGTTAAATTGGGCCAAGAAGAAGGGCAAATTGAGGTACTATGGATCAGGTTACAGGGTGATCGCAGTGAAAGGGACTTAGTAGTGGGGATCTACTACAGACCCCCATACCAGGGAGATGACTTAGACCTGGAATTCTTGAGACAGCTCTCGAGGCAGCACACTCAAAGGACCTGGTCATCATGGGTGATTTAAACTTCCCAGACATTTGCTGGGAGTAACAGGCAGCCAGGTCTGCCTGTTCACGAAAGTTTCTAACCTCCTTACAGGACCTTCAACTATCACAGGACGTACATGATCCCACTAGGGGAAATGTCTTACTAGACTTGGTACTGTCCACAGGGGACAACTTGGTGGGGGATCTGCAGGTGCAAGGTAACCTAGGGGATAGTGACCACCTATTGATAGGGTTCACTATCTGGAGAAAGGTGGGGAAGACAACTAGTAGGGCAGAAGTGCTCAACTTTAGGAAGGCCAACTTCAACAAGCTCAGGAGATTAGTTAGGGAGGGACTGGCTGGTAAAAGCTTTAGAGAGATAGGAGTCCAGGAAGGGTGGGCATTTCTCAAGGGAGTAATCCTGCAGGCACAGAAAAGGACCATCCCAGTACACATAGAAGGGGGCAAAAAAGCAAATAAACCCTCTTGGTGGAGCAGGGAAATCCAGGAGAGCCTGGAGGGGGAAAAAGAGGACTATAGGCTGTGGAAGCAGGGGGTTGCCACCAAGAAGGGGCATACCTGCTTGGCTTGAGCTTGCAGGGAAACAGTGAGGAGAGCCAAAGCAGAAATGGAGCTTAGGCTGGCAGCAAAAGTTAAGGATAACAAAAAGTCATTCTTTAAATACACAGGAAGCAAAAAGAAGGTGCAGGGTAACTTAGGGCCCCTTCAGAATGAACTAGAGCAACTGGTAACAGATAGGATGGCCAAAGCAGAGCTTCTAAATTATTTCTTTGTATCCATGTTCCTGGACACAAATACAAATAAGCATCCCATTGGGACTTTAGGTCATCCCAGTATAGATACCAACCCACCAACTGTTCATGCTAACCTAGTAAAGGGGCACCTGGAGAGGTTGAATGTATTTAATTCAACAGGCCCTGATGATCTTCATCCTAGGGTACTTAGGGAATTAGCTGGAGTCATAGCAGAGCCACTGGCACAACTGTTTGAGCACTCGTGGTGCTCAGGACAGATCCCAGAAGATTGGAAAAGGGCTGATGTGGTCCCTATTTTCGAGAAGGGGAGGAAGGAGGAACCAGGTAACTATAGGCCAGTTAATCTCAGGTGGCGGGCCCAAAACTGGACACACTACTCCAGCTGCAGCCTCACTAAGGCTGAGTAAAGAGGGAGGCTGATGCCTCTAGTTTTGCTTGAAATGCATTGATGGATGCATGCCAGGGTTTGGTTTGCTTTGCTGGCTACAGCATCACATTGGTGGCTCATATTAATTTTGTGGTCAATCAGGACCCTATAAGTATGATGCTGGTTTTTCCTCCCAAGTTGGAGCACCCTGTACTTCTCTATGTTGAATGCCATCAGGTTTTAGTCTGCCCACCTTGCGAGCACATCTGGGTCGGCCTGTATCCCCAGCCTATCCTCCAGTGTGACTGCCTTTCTCCATAGTTTAGTGTCATCCATGAATTTTACCAGTCCTGGGACCGGTACTATTCAATATCTTCATTAGTGACTTGGAAGAGGGAGTAGAAAGCACCCTGTCCAAGTTTGCTGATGACACCAAATTATGGGGGGAAGTACACAACCTAGATGGCAGGGAGCGAATACAGACTGATTTGGACAAGCTGGGGAAGTGGGCAGAACAGAATAGGATGCAGTTTAACAAGGATAAGTGTCATGTGTTGCACCTGGGGAGGAAGAATCATCAACATTCCTATAGCCTGGGAGGCACCACTTTAAGTAGCACAACTATGGAAAGGGATCTTGGAGTCATAGTCAACTACAAAATGAACATGAGTCACCAGTGTGATGAGGTAATAAGTAAAGCTAACTGCACCCTTTCTTGCATAAGTAGGTGCATCACAAACAGGTCTAGGGAGGTGATGCGTCCCCTCTATGCAGAATTGGTCAGGCCACAGCTGGAGTGCTGTGTCCAGTTTTGGGCACCGCACTTCAGGAGAGATGTGGATGACCTAGTTCAGAGGAGGGTCACACATTTGGTTAAAGGCCTACAGAAAAAACATTATGTGGACCGATTGGGAGACTTGAAAGGTGACCTTGTGGCTGCCTACAAACTCATTGTGGGGGTGGGGCAGCAAGAAATAGGGGATACAGTGTTTACCAGGGGTAACATTGGGGTTGGGGTAACTAGAAATAATGGCCACAAACTGGAAGAGAGCAAATTCAGATTCATAGATTCATAGATTCATAGATGTTAGGGTCGGAGGGGACCTCAATAGATCATCGAGTCCGACCCCCTGCATAGGCAGGAAAGAGGGCCGGGTCTAGATGACCCCAGCTAGATGCTTATCTAACCTCCTCTTGAAGACCCCCAGGGTAGGGGAGAGCACCACCTCCCTTGGGAGCCCGTTCCAGACCTTGGCCACTCTAACTGTGAAGAAGTTCTTCCTAATGTCCAATCTAAATCTGCTCTCTGCTAGCTTGTGGCCATTATTTCTTGTAACCCCC
>NW_005842263.1:1526858-1544826 GCF_000455745.1 Alligator sinensis | reverse complement strand
CAGCCTCTTAACTTGTTCACCAGTATGGGGTGGGATACTGTATCGAAGGCCTTCCTGAAATCTAAGTATACGACATCAACCCCTCCTCCTGTGTCCAGGCGTTTCATAACCTGGTCACAAAAAGAGACTAGATTAGTCAGGCACGATCTGCCTGCTACGAACCCGTGCTGGTTTCCCCTCAGCATAATTTGTCCTGCCGGGCTCTCACAAATGTGAGCCTTGGTAATTTTTTCAAAGATTTTGCCAAGGATGGAGGTGAGACTGACTGGCCTATAGTTGCCTGGGTCCTCCTTCCTCCCCTTCTTGAAAATGGGGACCACATTGGCTCTTTTCCAGTCCTCCGGGACTTGGCCCATGCGCCACGAGCGTTCAAATATTCCCGCCAGTGGCTCTGCAATGATGTCGGCCAGTGCCTTCAGCACCCTCGGATGGAGCTCATCTGGGCCTGCCGACTTAAAGGCATCCAGTTCTTCCAAGTGACTCTGCACTATCTCAGGGTCTATGCATGGTAGCCTGGTGCCTTGCTGCTGCCTCTCTACAACCCCAGTGAGAGACTTGTCGTGCCCCTCGCTTAGGAACACTGAGGCAAATAACTCATTGAGGAGTTCAGCCTTGTCCCGCCTGTCCATCACCAGTCCTCCCTGTCTGTCACCAAGTATGGACATCAGATTGGGCATCATGCATTAGTAGGTGCACAACAAACAGGTCCAGGGAGGTGATACATCCCCCCTATGTGGCATTGATCAGGCCACAGTGGGAGTACTGCGTCTAGTTTTGAATGCCACACTTCAAAAGGGATGTGGACAACCTCAAGAGGGTTCAGAGGAGGGCCAGAAATATGGTTAGGGGCCTGCAAGCAAAGCCCTATGAGGAGAGGTTGAGTGCCTTGGATCTCTTTAATCTCCACAAGAGGAGGCTGAGAGGTGATCTTGCGGCCACCTACGAACTCATCGGGGGAAGGGGGGCAGAAAGAAATAGGAGATGCTCTGTTTGCCAGGGCACCCCTTGGAGTAACTAGAAACAATGGCCACAAACTGACAGAGAGCAGATTTAGGTTGGACATCAGGAAGAACTTCTTTATGGTAAGGGTTGCCAGAGTCTGGAATGGGCTTCCAAGGGACCTGGTGCTCTCCCCTACCTTGGGGGTCTTTAGGAGGAGGCTAAACATGCACCTGGCTGGGGTTGTCTAACCCCAGCGCTCTTTCCTGCTCAGGGCAGGGAGTCAGACTCAGTGATCTACTGATGTCCTTTCTGACCCAAACATCTATGAATCTATGAACTTTGTCTGGAACCCAGAGAAGTTCCATCAATACTATATTATACTGATATGTATGAAAATAGGTTCCTGCTGCGATCCCAAATGACTTAGATTCATCATTGGCAATTACTCAATTCAAGGATGATCTTTATAACTTTTGAGGTGATTTAAAAGTCCAGTTCTTGAGCCACAGTTTTGTCCTCAGAAGTTATAGTTCTTTCCACAAGGAAGAGTAGGTTGTGGGCCATGATTTTCTCATTTTTCCTTCCTCCACTCTCTCATGTCTGCTTCAAGGGAAAGATGCTTTACCTCAAAGCAGGTTACTGTTTAGCTGAGGTTGCAGTGCCAGCGGAGTTAGTCAGTAGTCATCTTCTCCCAGCTTTTGATGTTGGTGCCTGTTTTCTTGACATCTGTCTTCAGTGAGTCTTTACAATGTTTCCTCTGACTGCTGCAAGATCACAGTCTGCAACTAAGATGTGAGTAGAGCACTTGTTTTGGCAGCCAGGAGTTGGGCATCTGAACACAATGTCCAGTCCAGCAAAGTTGTTGCTTGAGGATCATTAGCTCAGTAACACTGGCTTCAGCAAGGATGCTGGAATTTATGCAGCAATCTTCCCATCTGATGTAAATGATTTTCTGGAGGCATCATTGGTGATATCTTTCTAGGCTCTTGAGATGATAAGAGCAACATTTCACATCTGTAGAAGAGAGTCAGAATGATGACTGTGTAGTAGACCTAGATCATGGTGTCTTTCTGGAAATTGCAATCAATAAAAACATGCCAAAGAGAGAGGCTGAAAGTTTGTTAGGCTTCTGCAAAGAGATCCAGTTCAGTCTGAAGGTTTTCCCCAGAGGGTTCAAGGATGATGTAGTCAATAGTGTATTGAAGATCGAGTATGGTTATTTTGAATATTTTGGTGTTTGAGCAAAAACATCCCAGATTGAAAAGCTCTCTAGCTAATCAGTATTCAATGTCAGTTCCAGAATGGAGGTGTTTTTTTAGAAGAACCAGGAGAATGGTTGCAGTCATCCAGTCTGTCACGGAGCAATGAAAGTAAAGGGGTTAAGACTCCTTCCTGGGGCCAGAACAGCATTGGGAAAGTCCTGTGGCCCTGGGAAATGGCCCCAAAAGCCCCGTGACTGGGGAATACTCACCTGGTGCAGGCATGGCAATGAAGAGCAGGAAACTGCAAGAGGAGCCACCTGCGTAATTCGTCAGCCATTTATTTCTGCAGCTGGGGCTGGCGCGGGAAGATGATGTCCTCAGGCAGCACTGGCAGTCAGTTTTAAAAGCCAGCTGCCGGGAAGAAGTTGGGGAGCAACAGCCTGGAGTCAGCTGTCTGCTCCCAGCTGGTACACTGGGTGTTGCCTCAAGTCAGGGACATTGAACTGAGTCCCAAAGAGGAGTTTACCTTCTTGATGAATGACACCCAGTACTGGTGTTACCAGATTTGCCCATCACTTTGGGGTGTCCTCATTTATTAGGGGTACATTTCAGGGGTCTCTGTAATTGTATCAATGTGCTGCTTGTGTTACTTGTGTTTCTATATGGAGCGGTATCTCTCCCTTCTGCAAGTCCTCACCCCCAATGGAGCTATCTTGCAGGACTCAGTTTTAATGGGGCTGGGTTCCTCCAATCATCAAATTAGTCAAACACATACTCACATACACATACAGATTAACAGGGCATGCCTGAGCCAGGCTGGGTTATTCAGCATTGACAAGCTAACACCCTCATATATCTTGAACTCAGTTCATCGGGGCAACGATAAAATGCAATCAGACACAAGCACATGGATTAACAGAGTGCACCTAAGTCAGGCTGGGTTATTCAGCATCAACAGGCTAACACCCTCAAGTGCCTCGAACTCAATTCATCCCTTATTTCAACAGGACAATAATAAGTGAAGTTAGACACACATACACACATGCTAACAGAGTATGTCTGAGCAGGCTGGGTCTGATCAGCACTTTCAGCCGATACCCTCATGCGCCTCAAAACTCAGCACATCCCAATCTCTTGTCACAATGGTCCTAGTAGCAACTCCCTTGATGAGCAGACCCCACCATAGTTTTGGGCATTACAGGGATCTTTGGCTTAGGTAAAAGAAGCATTGCTGCAGAGCAACTGAGGAGGTCAAGGCTAAGGAAGAGTAAGTGAGGCTCAGAGAGAGTATAGCAACCAGCTTGACCATAAAAGTTATTTATTGCCAAATATATGAACTTATGACGATACCAGTAGTAATAGCCATACAAGACAGACAAATAAAACAGTTACAATATTACATAGTTTCAATTAGGTATTCAGAGAAGCCTAGCTCAAGTTTGATCAGCAAAAGTCTGGTTTAGAAAAGTCTGTGCCTGGTGCAGGAAAGCAAAAGTCAGGTTCCTGGAATCAGAGAGAGAGAGAGAGAGAGAAAGAGTTGGGGGTCTCACCACTCAGCGAAGCTTGAACCAGTCAAGGTTCCCAGGTGTTTGTTGGAGCTTGAAGACAGGCAGAGGCCTCAGCACAACCAGTGGAGGGATTCCAGGCAGAAAAAGAGTGGAACTGGTGCAGCTTTTGGATCCAAGCACCAGGACAGAAACTTGAGCTTGGGTAGGGGTTTTTGTAGAGAGCTAACAATGACTCAAGGGAGAACACTAGGTTTGTTTATGGGTAAACAATAGGGCTGTGCGAAACAGTAGCGTTCCACTTCGACATCCATTTTGATGTTTTGACAGAACAGTGTTTTATTTCAAGTTTGTTTCATTTTGAAAGCACTGTTCCATTCTGTTTCATCAAAATGGTTTCGCTGTTTCGACGTTGTTTCAACGTTTCGCCAATAGGCTATAATGGGGAAACACAGAACAGCTTATAACTTTGTCATTTCTTGCCTGATTATGGTGAAATTTACTGAAATAGTAGCCCCCTCTGAGGGCATGAAGCCTGCCAAGTTTCAAGAATAGAGGTGCAGGGGTTTCTAGGAAACTGCACCTCAGGCTGCTGACAAGTAGGAGCCAGGAAGCAGGAGCACCGTCCTGTGATCCAGCAGGCAGATCGAGGGACTGCACTCCTGGGAGGAGTCCAGCAGAGCCCCTACAGCCCTCCTGGGGGTACTGGCAGGCCCTGGTCTGCCTGCCAGATCACAGGATGCTGCTCCTGCTGCCAGGGACCCAGCACTGGGGAACTGAGCTCGACTGGGAGAAGTGCCTCCTCCAGCCAGGCTGAGTTCCCAGCCAATTACAATGCTGGGAAACTCACCCGGGCTGGAGGATGCCACTCCTGCAGGCCAGTGACTTCTCAGCCCATACCAGCACTGGGGAACTCAGCTGGGCTGGAGGAAGCTCATTCTGCAGCCCAGCTGAGTTCCCAGCTGCTTGCAGCTTGAAACAAGTCAAAACAGTAGAAACAAAACAGCTGTCGAAGCT
The DNA here is from genome assembly GCF_000455745.1 of Alligator sinensis. Taxonomy (NCBI): domain Eukaryota; kingdom Metazoa; phylum Chordata; order Crocodylia; family Alligatoridae; genus Alligator; species Alligator sinensis. The sequence continues at coordinate 1,540,160 of NW_005842263.1, read as the reverse complement.
TCATATAGCCCTTGTAAACAATAGCTCATATACTGGATAATAGGAACTAATCACTCCTGACTATGGGTGGCATAATGCTGAGGGAGCTCACAACACAGACAGGCAGATTCAGTGTTTTGGGTACCAATAAAGGTGTCATTACTAGAATTGGTCTGATAAAAGCTGAGCTGGGTGTGTGCAGATGTGGGTTGATTAGCACTTGGAGCAGGGATCCCCCATCATGCAGTCCTCTCCTGCTTCTCCAGTCCCAGAGTTCAGTGCGGTCTTTGCCTTGGAATCTCTGTTGTCCATTCTGAATTCTAATGAAGGTGCTTTCCTGTCCCATCTCCCATGTAAATGAGTTGTCATGCAGTTCCATCTCTGATATAAATGAGACCAGGGGAGTTGCTTCACTCCTATCACCCTTGTCTGGAGGGATTTAGGTGCATCTCCCACTGCATCTTCATTGTCTTTTGTAAGTCCTTCCTCTAATCAGTTCTTGTTCAGGCAGAGGTGGTGGGGGTGGGGGGAGTGAGTCCTTTGTGAGTCAGGCTGAGTGCTCTGCTAGCGTTCCCCAAGAACACAGAGCTGACAGATAACACTGGACAAGGCAAGGACACCGAGGGACTAATTCTTGATCAACACACAGGGACATGTGAGTAGGGAAGAGAGACTTCTGCCTCCCTGTTTCATTTCTTTTTTGTTCCTTTTATAATTTTGTATTACTCCTGGGGCTGGAGACTCGGCCATATTTATTGACATTACTCCTGAGGCTGAAGGACCAGGGTGCCTCAGGGACTCCTGTCAGCCTGACCAGCTTGTTCAGACAACCTAAGAAGAAAAGCCATAAGGAGAGGGAGTGTTCTCCTGTGTCTTCTGAGCACTTTACAGGCAGAATGCTGTAAGAGGAGCCACTGTCCTGTGACCAGCATGCACCCAGACACTGTGTCTATTAAAATCCATTCAAGACCTGCTTGGGACTATGCCACATGCACTGGCATCTGAGAGAGCTCAAACCATCTGTCATATGACCAAGTCCATCAGGTTGGCACCTGATAAGACATGGGATTATGAGGGTACAGGTGACCACACACCTACATGAGGCAAAGACCTTGTGAGGTAACACCAATGTGATGCCACAGGCAACAAAGCAAACAAAACCCCGGCTTGCATATACCAATGCATCTCAAGCAAGACCCAAGATGTCATCCTCCTCCTATATTCATCCTTGGTGAGGTCACAGCTGGAGTACTGCATCCAGTTCTGGGCTCTACACTTTAGAAAGGAAGTGGAGAAGCTTGAGAGAGTCCAGAGAAGAGCCACACACATGATCACAGGTTAAGAGAGCAGGCCTTATGAGGAAAGCCTAAGAGGCATGGGACTCTTCAGTTTCGAAAAGCATAAACTCAGGGGAGACTTGGTGGCAGCCTATAAGTATATCAGGGGTGTTCATCAGGACCTGGGTAAACATCTGTTCACCAGGGCACCCCAAGGGAAGACAAAGTCCAATGGTCACAAACTGCTGGAAGACTGTTTTAGACTGGACATAAGGAAAAACTTCTTTACCATCTGAGTCTCCAGAGTCTGGAACAGACTCCCCTCAGAAGTGGTACAAGTAACTACTCTGGGCATGCTCAAGAAGCGTTTGGATGATTAATTTGCTGGGGTCATCTGACCCCAGCTGATTTCCTGCCTTCTGGGCAGGGGGCTGAACCCTGGCAGGCAGGTGCAGGCCAAGACTAATTGAGAGTCAGCTCACCCAGGGAGCCGGCAGTGAGGCTAGGCAAGGTAGAGGGAGTCACCTGACTCAGGAGGAGGGCTGGGCTTGGAGCAGGTATAAGCCCAGGCCCTGAGAGAAGCCCGGTAGTAAGATCTGGAGCCGGTTGAGGGAACACCACCTCAGCAGGTGGACTACAACTCTGAAGCACCACCACCCAGGGGATGGTTGCTGTAGTCTGGAGGTTTGGGGAGGAACTAAGGGGAGGAGGAGGTTCTTAGGGACCCAGGGAGAGGTCTGGAGCCCAGTTTAAGGGGGCTGAGAGTATGGGACCAGAGAGAGTCCAGGAACCCCAGAGGAGGGGCTAAGTGAAAGAGAACATCAATGAGGATATCTGAGAGTCATGAGGCTTAGTGTAGGGGAGGAACAGAGCCATGCAATTAGCCCACAAGGCAGGGACCACTGGCACCTGGTGGTCATGTAAGAGCAATTTGGAAAGCCCTGGGGCAACCTCCCTTAAAAAAGTAATAAACACCAAGGTGTGGTGGATGAATGAAGGGGTGATTGCCCAGAAAGTGATTCTAGGGGCTTCACAGCCCCACCTGGAGAAGCACCCTGCCACAATGATCCTGGCGATTGCCAGGCTTAACAAATGCATACAAATTCCGTGTGTTCTAAAAGGCAAATAGATACAGCAGATGAGCAATATCAATCCATGGTACAAGAAAAATAAATTGCATCAATGTACAGCAAAGCAACTGCTACTCATAAGAGCAGATGTTACTTAAAATTCATGAGCACGTATCAACATTTTCAGAAGTAAAGAAGTTTATCGTTTAACACTATTGTCAGAAGTTTAGAGCTAAGCAGTAGCAGGCAGAGGAGATGCTATATCAGGGTTCGGACAGGCTATGTGCCTGGGTTCATAGAACATAGATACATTTAATATTCTGATCTATCTATTAAATTATCTTTAAAAGTTAGTGGAGATATAGGCTATCCAGCATTATTTTTTGTGGTCATGAAGAACCTATGTAACTAGATTGCTGGTATTTCAGATTTTCTTCATCCAGTTCTAAATTCTTTAAATTCATTGCACTATATACAAATGTGATAGTTTGCATATAGGGAATTGTGGTTTTATTCAGATCTGTGGTTTTTGCATCCTGGAAGTCTTGTTTTGAGAGCAAATCTAGTCATTCCAAATTGATTACACAAAAGCTATAGAGTAGGTTATAATTTCCATGGTGTGTGTAATATGTGGTATAGCTGATTGGGCCCTCAGAATTTGTGGTAGACCCTCCAGCTTGCTAACTTCCTAACTCAGCAGATCACAAGCCGTTAGATACATACATGTCCCATAAAAAGGACAGTGATGTTATTACTGTAGGTCTAATTAAATCTCCTTTAATGCTCCTTTCACTCAGAAGTCCCAGAGATACATTTCATCTGGATTTGGTTGTTTTTCCGTTTTGCTAAAAGAAAAAAAAAGTATTTATTTTGTAGCTTTGCCATCATTTAAAAAATATTACTAAATAGTTGTAGGGCATTTCAGACTGAAGGGAATTAAAGTATAACTTCCTCAGAATAGGGAAACTTAGACCAAGTTAAAAAAAAATATGCATAAGTAATTGGATCCCAAAATGTAATGAAATGTTGGCAGACATTCTGCACCACATACCAAGTCCTCCCTTTAACAAGCTGAAATCTGAAAATAGTGGAAACATAGGTCAGAGTTTCTTCTCAGAAATGACAGTAGAAGAACAATGTACTGTATTTGAGATGGGTTTCCCATTTATAAGTATCTTTATGATAAACATTGTTTGGGAAGGACATGTTTTTGTCACGAACATTTCAAGGCAGAATGGAATAAGAGCATCAAATAAAAGACTACAGTGACTTTGGAGAACTGACACAACCCATTAGGTAGATCCCATTATTCTCCCTGAGATAAAATTGTCACTTGATATAAATCACAGAGGGAAAGAGGAAATAGGAAATTTAATTTACAATCATCTAGCAATAAAAGTCTGAAGTGTATATGCAAGGACTCAGTCTTGTAAGTAAAAAAAAAAAATAGGAAAAACCTATTTCTATTGCTCTGGCTGTTAACAGACCCATATTGTCACTGCTATGCACAAAAAGCAAGGTAGAGAACAGGCAATTCTGTGAGGTGTTCTTTGTTGAACGTCAGAGGAAAATGGGTTTTCTGCTTCACAGAATACTCTTTAGAGATAAAAATCCAGGGGATTCCTAGTTGCGCTTGCAGCATTGATTTCCAGCTCTATCAAGCTCCTTCTCAGATATAATGGACATTATATCTGATGACATGAGCTTCAGTCCACAAAAGCTTGTGCTCTCTCTATACATCTTACTTAGTTTATAAAGGTGCGTATTTACCCTGCCTTCGGGTATTACACTGAACAGGGAAGGAATGCATTTGTGGATGTGTTTGCTGTAACATCACCCGCCCTGATGCAAGCAAAGAATCTCCTTGAAACAGCCCAAGCTTTGCTGTTTATCCTTAAGTGACTCTAATTATGATATGATACTCTATGGACAGTGTAGAAAAGAAGAAAACATTGCTGATCCTTGACTCTGCAAGTAGAAGTGGACAGCTGAAAAAAGGACCAGGCAAAATGACCAAAACTAGATCAAGGAGTGAATGGGAAGGGAAAAACAAGGTTACTTACTTACATACCCCTTTAAATAGCTCCTTGCTTATCCACCCCTATGAAAGAATTAGCAGTATCAGCTGATTTTCTTAACTCAAAAGGCAAATTAGTACAATCTACTGTTTTGTAGCAAAGGTTTCATAAACAAAAAGGAGAGCAGAAAACTTATGTTAAGCAACCACATAAAAATAACATTGTAAGACTATTCAGGAAAACATTTAAATTAGGCTTAATTGGGATTGACTTAAATTGGACCTAGCACTTGCCTATGAGACTCCCAAACAGGAAAAAAACTATTAGGAGTAGCTGTGTAAAATTATAACTAGAATTGCATTGTAAAGGTGGAAATAATAATAGGGTCTAAGAGATATAGGCATGGGCAATTCTTGACTACTGTCACAGGGAAATAACTACCAGAAACACAGCTAAAAAATGCTAGGAGGAAACACTTCTGATGTACCTGATGTAAATTGGCAGACTCCATGAAATCATTGCAGTCCCACTGATTTACACCAAGTGAGGATCTTACCCTCAAGGCTTTATTTGCACTCCTGCATAACACACAGAAATGTTTCCCTTTTTTGTTTTTCCTACTTAGCTTTACTGAGGAGTTAAGAAAATGGGTCTGCTTTTGAGAAAGCATTGCTTCTCCATCAAATGAAGAGGTTCTTTTACTCTCCTTCAGATAATTCAAAAACACATTGTTTTTTTTTAACTCTCTATTTGTTGCAGTTGCAGGGCCAGATTTTTAAAGCTATGTAGCCATCCAAGGAAGCAGAGTATAGCCTAACTATGAGTGGGAAAGCAGGGCAAAAGCCCTAGGTGCCAAATTAGAGGGGACATCCATGGCACAGCATGAGCAGCTCACATTACTGCAACTGAACTCCAACTAGCTTCAAGTATCAAGGACAATAAAAAGTTCTTTTTCAGATATGTGGGGAGCCAGAGGAAAAGCAAGGGCAACATTGGATCCCTGATAAACCAGATGGGACAACTGACGCCCAGAAAAATGCCAACCTATTAAAAGGGTACTTTGTGTTGGTCTTTCATTAGTCCCATGGGATGCCCATGCCCACTAGGAGACAGGGAGGTCCGGGTGAGGGAGATCCCCTGTCCTCCATCAATGCTGACCTCGTGAAGGAACACCTTGAGAGGCTGGATACTTTTAAGTCAGCCGGCCATAACACTATACACCCCAGGGTACTCAAGGAGCTGGCTAGCATCATAGCCCAGCCCCTGGCACAGATCTTTGAGAACTCTTGGTGCTCTGGTGTAGTGCCTGAAGATTGGAAGAAGGCCAATGTGGTGCCTATCTTAAAGAAAGGAGGGAAAGTGGATCCAGCAAACTATAGGTCCATCAGCCTGACTTCTATTCCGGGGAAATCTTAGAAAAGTTTATTAAAGAGGCCATCCTTAATGGACTGGCCAACGCCAACATCCTCTGAGATAGCCAGCATGGGTTTGTTGCGGGTAGGTCTTGCTTGACCAATCTCATTTCCTTTTACGACCAGGTGACCTATCACCTGGACAAGGGAGAAGAGATTGATGTCATATAAACTGACTTCAAAAAAGCCTTCTATCTGGTATCCAATGATCACCTCTTGGCGAAACTGGACAATTGTGGCCTTGGATCCACCACAATCCACTGGCTGGGAAATTGGCTCCGTGGTCAGACCCAGAGGATGGTAATTAACAGAAGTCAATAGTTATGGTGCTCTGTGACCAGTGGGGTCCCCCAAGGCTCTGTCCTTGGACCCATATTGTTCAACATCTTCATTAATGATGTGGACATTGGCGTCAGAAGTGGACTGGCCAGGTTCGCCAATGACACCAAACTTTGAGGCAAAGCATCCACACCTGAAGACAGGAGAGCAATCCAGGCTGACTTGGACAGGCTCAGCAAATGGGCGGATGAGAACCTGATAGTGTTTAACATTGAAAAATGCAAGGTTTTCCACCTTGGGAGGAAAAACCTGCAGCATCCTTATAGGCTCGGCAGTACTACACTGGCTAGCACTACCAAAGAAAGAGACTTGGGGGTCATCACTGACCACAAGATGAACATGAGCCTTCAATGTGATGCTGCAGCTAGTAAAGTGACCAAAATGCTAGCTTGCATCCATAGATGCTTCTCAAACAAATACCAGGACATCGTTCTCCCGTTGTACTTGGCATTGGTGAGGTCACAGCTGGAGTACTGCATCCAGTTTTGGGCTCCACAATTCAAAAAGGATGTGAAGAAGCTTGAGAGAGTCCAGAGAAGAGTCATGCGCATGATCAGAGGTCAGGAAAACAGACCTTACAGTGACAGGCTGAGAGCTATAGGGCTCTTTAGCCTGGAAAAGCGCAGGCTCATGGGTGATCTGATGGCCACCTATAAGTTTATCAGGGGTGACCACCAGTATCTGGGGGAATGTCTGTTCACCAGAGCGCCCCAAGGGATGACGATGTTGAACGGTTATAAACTACTGCAAGACCATTTCAGGCTGGACATAAGGAAGAATTTCTTTACTGTCTGAGCCCCCAAGGTCTGGAATAGCCTGCTATCAGAGGTGGTTCAAGCACCTACATTGAACACCTTCAACAGTAAATTGGATGCTTATCTTGCTGGGATCCTATGACCCCAGCTTACTTCCTGCCCTTCGGGCAGGGGGCTGGACTCAATGATCTTCTGAGGTCCCTTCCAGCCCTAATGTCTATGAAATCTATGAAATCTATGAAATCACAGCAGCAGCCCATACGGAGAGAAGGCAGGCACGGATCCCAGGAATATGAGGTGGTGCTGTCACACCTCTCTTTGGCTCTGGGACGCACACACAGGGAGATCTCTGAGCTCACTAGCTGGTCAGCACAGGCTTCGGCCCAAGCCACTGTTTTTGTATGGCTCTGGATCCCAGGGGGAGAGTAATGCTGCCATTTGCTCCCCCACCTCCACTACTTTTACTCTGTTCCCAAATTTGACACAGGGAAGACATGTACATCCTGGGCTGGTAGGAGCCCATGCCAACCAGCTAGAAGGAACCTGCATGGGAAGAGCTGTAGCAGTTCATGTTGACCAGTGGGAACTCAGATAGCTCATTGTGCATGTGTCACACAGCTGGAGGGGATGTGGCCATCCCTCTGTCACTCTTCTCCTGGTGTAAAAGTGTCTAGCACTTGGCTCCTTTCACCTCCCTCCCTTCCTCTCAGCTGCTTGGCCTAAGCACCTGAGCTCCCCACATCTCCACCCATGCATAGGGAACCAAAATTTCTACTTACACTTCTGGAGGCAGATATGTGCTTCATGAGATGTCCAAAAGCATCTAGGTCCTTAATCCCTAATGAAAGCCAAATGAAGTTGGGTGAAATGCCACCCTACATGGTGTTAACATTTCTAAGTACCTGAATATCTTTAACTATTTGGTCTTCAGTGCTAAAGCCTGTCATTCCTGTCATGGCACATTCTGTAAAATAGGTATTACAAATTCTGTAACAGATTTTACAAAACAACTAAAAAACTGTAGCTGCATATCTGAAAACAGAATCAAACCCAGAATTTTAATAATTAGCATACAATAATTAACTCCATGCAAACAGCCTGAAGAGCACATGTCAGCTAGCCAGGCCACAGGGCACAGAGGGGTCGAGGCACTGGTGATGCGTACGGAGTGCACACAAGTGCGCATGCACCCCCTGAGCTTGGCGGCGCACCCCCTGCAAAAAGCACCGCTGATGCTGCTGGCAGCACCTGCGAGCTACTCAGCATCCCCCGCCCCCACTGCTGATACTGTTGGGGGCATCTGTGGGCAGTCCCCAATCACCACTAGCCACTATCAATGCTGCTGGCAGCATCTGCGGATGGTCTCCGGCCACTGGTCGGCGCTCACCACTCCACCGCTGACACCACTGTGGCTGCCTGCGGGAGGTCCCAGCTCACCACCACCACACCCCCACCACTGCCACTGCCATTGCCACCGCCTGCAGGCAGTCATTGTGCCCCCCCAGCCTCCGGAGGCATGTGGCATTCATGGGTCCAGGAGTGGAGTCTGGAGGGGGTGGGGGGAATAAGGTAGGAGTCTGGATTGGGTCCCTATGAGCTGCGGCTTACTTCCCGAGGCAGGGACAGTAGCTCCCCCAAAAGCACCTTCCCTCACCACTCCTACCTCCAAACCACCCCTGGAACATTACCAGCAACTCTCATATCCCAATCCCAAATCGCAATTTATTAAAAGATGAGACTGTCTATAATTTATGTCCTCTTTATTTCTTTTTCAATTCTTCTTTTTTTTTTACTTTTTATTTTATCCTTCAGTGACTGACTTCCTTGATTTCACTACCTTTCCCCCACCCCCATTTCCTTTCCAATTCCTATTTTATTACCCAACCCAATCCCATTAACTCTTTGCCTCCCAACCTCATGTTCCTCTCCCCCCAACCCATCCCTCATATACCCGCACCTAGAGCAGGGATAGAGGCCTGTCCTAGCTCACCAGGACTGTAGTGATGATAACTCACAGCTGTAGCTCCTAGTCAGGTCCCTGCTCTCCACAGTTCTAGTGGCAACTCAAAGCTGTGTAGGTGGGGCACAGTCAGAGAAGGTTTTTAGCCTTAAGGTGCGACTGCTCCAAACTAGAGCTAGCACTAACACCGATCAACATTTAAGAAGCTCAAATTGCAACATGTAACAAGAACCTTACTGATTGCCAGCTCAAAAAATGCAAAGCAGCCTATCAACCAGTGGAACAATTTTTAAGTTCCTATCCCTTATTTCAGACAACAACAAATTACAACACCAATGTCTGACATATTTGGACCGAGCAAAGAGAATAAAAGGAATGAAAATCCTAGCAGAAGGTCCCCAAGTCCATTGAGCAGCAGTAAATAAAATATAGGTCTAACCTTCCACCCTTTCTCCTATCTCCCTTCAATTGGATCCTCTGTTTCTTGAACGCTACTGCAGGTAGGATAATGCACATGGAACAGCTCTATCATCCTCTAACAAATTTGCAAACTCTTTCAGGAGATAACCATGATCCTAGTATAGCTTTTGCAGCAGCTATGCTACTCAAGGGGTACGTCTACATGTTCATGTGGAATAAGAATACTCCTTTAAAGCATAAGCTTCTTTTGAACAGGAAGGACCAATAATTGCAATTCTAACATTTGCATGACTTAATGGAAACTTCTTACTATACAATGAACCAATGAGTTATTATCAGCATGGAATTTCATCATTTTGTGTGACAATCTAGATTTTTGTATTAAGATCACTAAAGGAACCTGGTTATAAGGCCTATTTTTGCCCAGCCACCAGTTCAGGGAGTTGGACAGGGAATTCAGGATGTGAGTATAACAGGTTACATATGCCACATTCACCTATCTCTTCACCTTTGTGGTTGAAGAATGTTTACATCAGAAGTAAAGAATTATGAAATGGAGGTTTCATCCCTTGCCATATCAAATACATTTTTGTGTTCCTAATTTTGGGTTTATATCTTGCATTTTATTCCACACTAGGGCTGTGACAAGTTCCGTGCTATGTCTGACAGCAAATGCAAGCCTATACAATAATACTCCCTACCACCAGCAGCTGTCAAATAAGGTTCCGCTGGATGAGGAAGCATGGATAGAGGAAAGTAAATCTGGAAGATTTATTTTTATAATAGCCAAAGCACTTTCACACACTGGGGAGGCCAGATCCTCAGCTGACACAGCTCTATTGATTTCATTGGAGCTATGCTGATTTATACCAGCTGAAGACTTGGCTCTTTAAAGACTAACCAGACTCACAATACCAGAGGAAAAAAGTTATAGAAATATTCATGTTTGTTTAAAAAAATCTATGCTATAGGCGTAGAACGTTTGGATAAGAAAATTAAAAAATCATTATTATTCATTGATGCCTCTGGGACCATGATTTATGGCTCCTTCACCTCTAGATTTTATTTTTTCTCCTTCCCTCCCCCCAACCCTGTAAAACATGTTTGGCATTTAGAAGTTTTAAAGTAATTTCCTCCCTTGGCCTCACCTGGGATCTTTGCTATCCCAGAACCTCCTCCTGACCTCAGTGTTGTGTTTTCATTTAAAATAGGGTATGTCTATAAATGTCAGCAATACAGGGCAATTAGAAGTTTGAAAAGGGCTGTAACATAAACCAGCATTATAGTGAAATGGATACCGCCTTAAGCTGCCTGAAATTCACTTGCTGTTGGAAAGACAATATCCTGCCATTCTCCCATGGTGGCCTTCAATTGAACACATTTGGCGGAGGCTTGACCCATTATTAAGATAAGTCTCTGCATGGCTTGAAACAATGAAGAAACATAGCAAGAGAGAAGCCAGCAAATTGGGCTGGTAACTAGCCAACACTAGGCAGAAATGTGACACTGGATTAGGCCTTAATAGCTGTCTGTGGTGCTATCTGTGAAATCCAATGCTATCCTTGTTTCCCTGCATTGCAGGGCAAGAGCATGTGGTTAGGTCTTGCATGAAATTCCCACTCTTTTTTGTACTAATAGCTTCTAAAATGTACCTCCTGAAACTTGAAAAATAAACATTCATTGCAATAACAGTTTGATTCCTTAACAACGTTTCCTTTTTTTTGTATGTTATCACATTATTCTAATTTATGATGTTTCAAAGTAGCTTTGTTCTTGCCCTTTCAATGAATGCAGGCTGCTTTGCCTCTTCATTCAAAGTTACCATATAGGTTCCCCTTCGGTTGCATTCTAGGTCACTCCATACAGTCATTCAGATTGCATTCACCTCCAGCAAGTTCACGAAAACTTGGGGAGAGTTCTGCGGAAAACATTTCTTAAGACTAACAGCCATTGTGCTGCTCTCTGAGGACATAACGCAATACAAAAGTAGCTAAAAGCTGAAGTCAGCCAAGGAAAATAGGAAAGAAACCAAAATATTACCTGTTCCTTGGCCTTTAGGGTAGGTCTATAATTAAATAAAATCTCTACTGAGAGGCTTTATTAAACCTGCCTTTCAGATTCTGAGACAGTATTACACCTTACTGAGTTCTGCTACGTACAGTTCGTTAAAGGGTTTATAAGTTCAATTCTGTGAAGTCTTATTTGAGATCAAAGAAGAAAATCTTGAACAAATATAATTTTCTATGCAGCCACATTTGGCACCAGTTTCTGACAAAGAACTATTACCATTCTAAACTGTATAGAAGCATGATTTTGTTGGGGTTTTTTAAAGCCTGCTTACAAATTATAGGATTTTAAAAAAAATTTTGCATGCTGGCATAAGCAAAAACAGTTGTAAGTTCTGCTCTTTGAGAAGCATCTCTGGTATGTACAACTATATACTGTTAAAGTTTTCAGGCTGAAAGTCCTTAAAATAAAAGCTGATTTCAGTCCCTAAGCACAAGCCAACACGTTGTAGTTGGCTCAGGGACACTTTAACATCAGGTACAAACACATGATCCTATTTATATGATCTGCAAATATCACTACCAAGTCTGGGGCCTGTGAAAATATCAAAGGGGAATGAAAAAAGCCAAACTAACACAGTGTGCTTTACTACAGATGGGTCAGTGTAAATTATTGCTGCTCTGGGCAACAATAACCCACTGAAAACAAAATTTTCCAGTTCAGTAGGATATAATATAACTGTTTCAGCAGAATTCTAAGTGTTCTGGGACCTTTTGTAAACTATGGGGTGTATGAGTTCCATCTCAAACTGCAAATATCTTACAGTAAAAGCTTACAGTATGTGGTCCCCAGTATACATATTGCCCTATGTGCAGAAGTATAGTGTTCTATATCTTTCCTACTGGAAAAATCAGATCACCTACAAGAAAAGCCATAAAGCTGAGCTAGCCTAACCCAGGAGGTACATAATCCCACCAGAGGAAATGCCTTGCTGGACTTGGTCCTTGCCATAGGCAATGACCTGGTGAGGGATCTGCAGGTGCTCGACTACCTAGCCGTTAATGACCATTGTCTGCTGGAATTTACTATCCGGTGCAGGGTGGTGAAAGCAAGCAGTAAGGCAAAAGTCTTTGACTTCAGGAGGGCCAACTTCACTAAGCTAAGGATATGAGTAAGAGAGACACGGGGGACTCAGAGCTTCAATGACATGGGAGTCCAGAATGGGTGGTTGTTCCTTAAGGAGACGATACTCCAAGTTCAGTGGGAGTCAGTCCCAATGGAAACCAAAGCAGGCAAGAGTGCTAAAAATCCCTCTTGGCTTAGTAAAGGCATCCAGGAGGGCCTGAGGGCAAAAAAGGTGGCATACAATCAGTGGAAGAAAGGTACAAACACCAAGGAGGATTACACCTCCGTTGCTCGTGATTACAGGGAGGCAGTTAGGAAGGCCAAGGCAGAGGCAGAACTAGGGCTGGCTACCAGAATTAAGAATAACAAAAAGTCCTTTTTCAAATACATAGGGAGTGAGAAGAAAGCACCAGGTAACGTGGAGCCCCTACAGGACAGGCTTGGAAATCTGGTGACTACAGCAAAGGAAAAAGCTGATCTCTTCAATGAGTTCTTTGCCTCCATATTTCTAAGCTGGGACTGGGACAACTCCCCCACTAGGATTTTGGACAGGCTCAGGGGACATGACACCATGCCTAGGGTCAGGTATGATCTAGTTAGGGAACTCTTGGATGGGCTGGATGTGCATAAATCAGTAGGTCCAGATGCTCTTCATCTGAGGGTACTGAGGGAATTGGCGCAGATCATAGCAGGGCCCCTGGCTCAGCTGTATTAGCGCTTGTGGTGCTCTGGCCAGGTCCCAGAGGACTGGAAAAGGGTGCATGTTGTTCCCATTTACAAGAAAGAGAGAAAGGAGGACCTGGGTAACTATAGGCCAGTAAGTCCCACCTCGGTCCTTATAGTTTCATAGTTTCATAGTAGCTAGGATCAGGAGGGACCTGAACAGATCATCTAGCCTGACCCCCTGCCACAGGCAGGAATGAATGCTGGGTTCACAAGA
>NW_005842263.1:1488607-1524577 GCF_000455745.1 Alligator sinensis | reverse complement strand
ACTCTTTCTCACCCCATTCTCATAAAAAAAAACTAGGCGACTGTGGCATTGATGCCTACACAGTCAGATGGGTGGCAAATTGGCTGAATGGTCACATCCAGAGAGGGGTGGTGGACGGGTCATTTTTGACCAGGAGGGATGTGGGCAGTGGAGTTCCCCAGGGCTCAGTCCTGGGGCCTGTGCTATTCAACATCTTTATCAGCAATTTGGCGGTGGGCGTGGAAAGCACGCTGTCCAAATTTGTTGATGACACGAAGATGTGGGGAGAAGTGGGCACACTGGAAGGGAGGGACAGAATCCAACTAGATCTAGACAGGTTACAGAGGTGGATGGATAAGAATAGAATGAAATTCAGCGCAGACAAGTGCAAGGTGCTGCATCTAGGGAGAAGGAACCTGCAACTTACCTATAGGTTTGGGAACACCCTTCTCAACAACACAGTGGCAGAAAGGGATCTTGAAGTCATTGTTGACTCTAGGATGGACATTAGCCGCCAATGCGAGGAAGCAGTCAGTAAGGCTAACCGCACCTTGTCGTGCATCTACAGAAGCATCACAAGCAGGTCCAGGGAGGTGATCCTTCCCCTCTATGTGGCATTGGTCAGGACACAGTTGGAGTACTGTGTCCAGTTCTAGGTGCCGTACTTCAAGAGGGATGTGGCTAACCTTGAGGGGGTCCAGAGGAGGGCCACTAGCATGGTCAGGGAACTGCAGGCCAGGCCCTATGAAGATAGACTAAAGGACCTGAATCTATTCAGCTTCCACAAGAGAAGACTTAGAGGAGATCTGGTGGCCATCAATAAACTCACCAGGGGGGGCCAGCAGAAAATAGCTGAGGCTCTGTTCCCTCAGCCACCACTTGGGATAATAAGGAATAATGACCACAGATTGATTGAGAGCAGGTTCAGGCTTGATATCAGAAGGCATTACTTTACGGTTAGGGCTGCCAGGCTCTGGAATGGGCTCCCAAAGGAGGTGGTGCTCTCCCCTATCTTGTGGGTTTTCAAGTGGAGGTTGGATAGATATCTGGCTGAGGTATTATGATCCCAGCACTTGTTCCTGCTCAGGGCAGGGGGTCAAACTTGATGATGTGTTCAGGTCCCTTCCGACCCTAGAAACTATGAAACTAACTAGGGGTAACTGTATTATGATAAACCAGAAGAAAGTTTGGGGAGATTGCACTCCTCCATCCCAGGTAGGCTTGAAAAATCTTTGCACAAAAAGGGGTCTGTCTTCAGTGAATACATCTCATTAGACCTACTGGGAGGTTATTCCAAAATATGTCTTACAAGACAAATCCAAGACTTGTATGGCATGCTGTATATTAATGTCCTTGCCTCATTTTTGTAGTTTAAGATCTATCCCTTAATACTTTGCCCTGCAACCATGAACATATGGCCATACAATGGAGGTCTAATAAGGCAAGTAGTATCTATTGAGTACATTTCTGATACAGTAGGATAAAAGCTGGCTAGCAGTTAACAGAAATGCAAAGTAAATAATCTATTTAGCAGGAACAGCAAACAACTCACAAACCCCCTCTTTATAGCCTTAGTCTAATCTATGTAGCAGGGTCTATGCAGCACTGAAAGTGTTTTATCTTAAGGCCTCCTAGCCAGCATTTGAACTTCAGTGGTATTTTAGCTTAGCTCAGGACCTTTCACTATTTTGCTGAATTTGGGTGAAATATCTTGCTTACTTAAATTGATCATGTACTTAAGTGCTTTGCTGAATCATGGCCTACAGTAAGACCTTGAAGCTGATCCCTGAAAAATAATTTTAGCTGACATAAATTAGAGCAGTCAAATTGCTCTAATTTGGTTGTCATTTAAGATCCTAGCTACATCCATGCCTCGGAAAGTAAGAGGGTGGTTCTGAGTCACTTTTTTTCTTTTTCTCGCTTGCACTGAGCTTGGTGCTTCTGAGAATGGATCCTTTTATTTATCCATTTCTCTAGATTCTTATATGATTCTCTTAGTATGGTTTCCTCTTACTATGGGTCCATGGAGACCCCAGCAGCAGTGCTCTGGGGTTTCCATGGAGACTGACCCCAGCAGTGCTGATTGCGCAGCAGGGCGGGGAGCTGCTCTGGGGCTGGGCTGGGATCTTGCAATGGTAACAGTGTGGTCCAGAGCTGGGGCAGAGCCGTGATCTGCAGCCCACATGCTCCAGGAAGGGGCATGCAATGCAAGTAGCTGTTTGCAGCTGTGCCCCAGCTCCTTGCAATGGTAACGACGTGGCCTGGAGCCAGGGCAGAGCCGTGATTTGCTGCCTGCATCCTCCTGCCCGGAGCGTGCAGGCTGATGGTGGCTCTGCCCCAGCTCCAGGCCACACTGTCACTGCTGCAAGATCCCAGCCCAGCCCCAGAGCAGCTCCCTGCCCAGCTGCACACCCTGCCAGCCCTGCTGGGGTCAGTCTCCATGGGAACCCTGGCCCAGCACTATCACAGTGCAGCTGCTGCTAGGGTCTCCATGGTAACTGGCCCCAGTCATGCAGGCAGGGGCTGCTGGGAAATGGAGTCTGGCTGCTGGCCGGATCCTCCATTGTGCCTACCCATGACCTAGGGAATCGATGGCTTTTGGTTTAAGGTATGTTTACATTTCAGTAGGGAGGTGGCTATGGGTAGGCACGTCCCAGATATCATGAGAAGACATGAGCATCAGTGCAAACTGCTTGCAGCCCATGTAAAAAGCAGAAGGAGGGTGGTGTTTTTTTCTGCCAGTTCAGCTCTCCTTATTGATACAAGATGAATTAACAGAGGCCACCATTTGTCAGTGTAGCTGTGTTGGATTTTTCTTCATCCCTAGTCAACAAAGATATCCCAGCAAAACTTTGTGGTGGAAACCAGGCTTACAAAGCTTAGGTCCCCAGTAGGCTTGTATGGACAACACTTCCTTTACAGCTTCACTATAATCATTACCTAATCTAGCTTGATGAATGTTACCTCTACATGTATATCACACTTCCTGAGTACTGTGTAAGACACTGGCTAAGAGTTGGATAATCATATATATATTCATCATTCACATGGCAAAAAGAAAAGCTAGGCAACAAAGAGAGTCAAATCCATATTCATTAGAATGTTTTGTCCAGAAGTGCTGATTACTCACAACTCCAGTCCTAAAAGCCAATCAACATAAAGAGAATGTTACAGCTATTAATAGATTAATACTCCTCCACTTAGAGGGCTAATGCAGTTCCTCTTTGATTTGCATTATTCCTTAACTGGAGTATACAAGTCAACTCACCAAGAATGAGCTTTATATGCTGAAGAAAGGCATGCTAAGAATTACCTAAACTATTATTGCCTCTGGCCTAAGAAACTGGAGACCATATATATTTGTATTTTTTGTACAAATACAAAGAAAAGAAATGTAGCTGACCATACCCCTGTGTGGGTCAGTTGCTCTTTTGTCTTAATTTTTCTGTTCCTGAACTGAGAAGTTTTTATTAACCTGCAGCATCTGGAGTATGTTGTGTGTATATATATATATATATATATATATATATATGGTGGAGGTGATTTACATGCTGACCTTAATCTATGCTCCCACAACTCAAACTGCTGGTGTTCAAGCATGCAAGCTAAAATGAATAAGGCTTGAACCTTGGGGAAAATTCCTTGTACATGATTTTGGCACTTCACTGCAGAGTTGGATTTATTGCAAAGGTACTATATCTTCATTATACATGACAACTTTACTTTTTTGCTCTGCAGTCCTATCTTCTATTCCCTTTTAAAATTCAAAGTCTTGCTTTTCCAGACCCACGCACACACAGGCTAACTAGTTTCTGAAGCATCCTGCATTTCAAATTATCTGAAAATAGTCAGAAGTGCTTTTTTGATTAATGTTTCAAAGATATAGGAAAAGCACAGTTAATGCCACATGTTTCAAGACCTACCCTTGCATACCTTGGGGAATGTTAAACTCTTGTCAAATTTCTCTTTCTCTCTGTGTGGCCCAAGGAATGTATAATCAAAGAATCAAGAATGAGCTGTAAAGCACTAGCATCTGGTAGGGTTCAACTGAAACCTTGTGGGTGCGTCTACACGAGACGCTACATGAGGCATAGCATAGGTGGGCATGAACCATGATGCTGATGGTACTGTACAGTACTTCATTGATAGCATCAGAAATGACCTATGTGGCACTGGGACTGCACAGTAGCAACTGTGCAGTCTGGTGCATGTGTAGATGCACCCAGTGTAAAAAAAGGTTAATATTAAAAAAAAGTGGCAGAGATTACAATTTGTACCTCTAATTCAGCAGTTTATTCTACTATCTAATTTAAAATGAATCATGATTATTGAGATATAAGCAACTAGTTGTATTTAAAGCAATGGACTTAAGCACATACTTAATGGTTTGTTTAACTAGAGCTTTAAAAAGCCAAGTTCTGCTGCGTGTTATTGTGTTATAGTATCTCACTCACTGGGTGCATCTGCACGTGCACTTTAATGCGCAGTAGCCTATTCTACTGAGTATTAAAGCAGCATGTAAGTGCGCTTGCATTAAGTTCATCCAAGGAACCTTGTCTGCCTTGCATTAAAGCAGCACATAAAAAAGCATGCATTTGCACTACTGCACGTTAGCACAGTCTAACGCACATTTATTTAGTACCTCATACTGGAGATACTAAATTTAATGTGCATTAGGAAAAGCACATTATTGCATGTGTAGATGTTACCACTGAGATGTCCCATTGAAATCAATGGTGGTAGAATCTGGCCCCTAATATTTCAAGTTAGGCAAAAAAATAGCAAGATTCTACTTATAGCACATTCATCTAGAAAGAATGGTGCCCCCTTAATCAGAGATATAATCTGTTTTTTCCTCAGTTAGTACTATCTCTGTGAAGTCATTGGTTCCAATACCTATTTTTCTGTTACTTGAGATTTACTTTTATGCAAGAAACATGCTTAATCAGAAGTTATTGGAGTGTTGAAAGAACTGCTCTGTGAAATTCTATGGCCTATATAATGTGAAAGGCCAAGGTAGTTAACTAGCCCAACCATTCAAAAATCTTTCATTGAGTTTTCAAAATCATGAGATTGGCTGAAAGACCATGAGGTTTTTAAAATCATGGGGGGGGGGGGGGGGGGGGAGTTGTGTTGGCTTCTACTTTCTGGGCCTGTAGGCTGAACTTGGCTTATGTTTTCTAGTTTTTTCTATGACCAAGAGAATTAGAAACTTATTTTGAAAGAATGAAATGTGAGATTCTCAAATAATAAGTTGACTGAAGGACCTGGGGCTTTAAAGAAAAAAAATCCCACCACATAGCATGAAACTCAATGAAACTTGAAAAGCTGGAAAGTGTCTGTCTACTTTATGCCTCTTCCTGACCTTTTTGAGGTCCTGGATACAAAATGCAAAAGATTTACCCTGTTCCTCCACAGACACCTGTGTAAAGGGAGAGCAGAAGTTGCGTCTGAATATTTAATGGATCATGAAAAGACTTGATGCTGCTGGTGCTTAGTGCTTCTAATAATTTTCAATTGTCAGTCTCATGACTACTATCATTCTCTGAAAGTAATTCAGTTTCTGCAATGCAGAATGTGTTATTTTATATACATGCATACCTTTGAGATTTTCCTCAATCTGACTTCTGCATTTTTTCAGAATAATCCATCTTGTTCATAATTATGTTGGCCAGGATCATACTGTGCACCAGAGAGAATTTCCACAAGGATTTCTTTATAGATGTCTGTTGCCTTTCTCCAGTGAAGGGGAAAATGACAAGTCTCAGGACCTCTGCGCCAAGCCAAAATCAGTTGATGTGTCAATCTGCGACAGACAGTCCCATTCATCCTAAGAGGGGTCAGTTCAAGGATTTTTAAATAAGGCACAACTTTATTACTTCAAGGGTTGCTTACAATTTTTAACAGGACTCTTTCTCTTTTTAAAAACATTATGGAAAAGCCAAGAAAATTAAAATCCCAAAATAGTAGTTAAATTAATTTTAAAATGAATAATATAAGATGATAGCCAGGAAATGCCAAGTCAGGAATAACACTGTTATTGGTATTATTTATTGTGCATGACTATGGGGCACAACAAAGACACTTCTTTGGGCAAAGATCCCATCTTTGCTAATTACACTCAGAAACAGAACAAGAAGATGGTTCCTGTCCCAAAGAACTTACAATCTAAGTATGATCCAGATGGAAGAGATGGATGTAGAGAGAATAGAAGGAAAGAGGGACAGTACTGGCTAGTAAGCTAACTGCTGTCCTCAGACCACCAGCAGCTTACCTGGTAAGGTATTTTGTATGGATCATGATGGAGTTTTGTGGGAAAACCTAAATAAGGATACACAGGTGGCTTTGTGGATGTTTCTAAGAGCCTGTCCCAATCATAAAGAACACCATGAGTAGAGAGTACAAAAGTCCTTGCTTGAAAATTTTACTAGGAGGTGACTGAGGCTGGCACTATGGGTCAAAGGTCAGAGTTGACCTCAGAGAAGTAACTAAGAGATAACAGGTAAGTGATAACAAGTAGCTCACATTTGATGTGACAGAGAGAGGAAGCCAGTGACGGGATTTGTAGATATGGGTGACAAGGTCAAAGTCTAGTAGTAGGCATCTGTCTGCCTTGCAAGACAATAGAATTACACTGAGTGAGACATCAGCTTACTAAACATAATCCTCCCTTGAAAAATAAAGTGAAGCTGGAGTGGAGGACTAGGAAAAAGATAATTATAGCAGCAGTTTGAATGGATATATGGAAAGGACATGGGACTGCAATTGTCAAGGCTAGGTAAAAGGATGTTTCTGTAACAAGGGTGTAAAATGCTGAGACCCTAGAATTTAGCTGTGGTTGTTAATAGGAAAGTCCAAATCTTAGAGAAGTTAGGCACCGAAAGACCTTTACAAATCTGGCCTCACTCCTACTGAAATCACAGGGAGTAAAAGAAGATGAGGATGGAATAGGAATTTTGGATAGGAAGAAGCCTATAGAGACTTTAGCAACTGTGGTTTCAATGAAGTACAAGGGGCTGATACCAGATTGGGGGGGCGGGGAATCTGTTAGAATTAGAGGAAAGGATCTCCAGACAGGAATTGTAAACAGGCCATTCAGTGTGCTTGGAGATGAAAGGGAGAAGTGGAGATGGGGCGGTAGCTGGAGAGATAAGTGGGGTCAAGGGTGGGTTTTTTAGGACAGGAGAAACTAAAGCATGCCTATATTGGGATGAAAAGGGCCAGAAGTGAGCAAGAGGTTAAGAAGAAAAGTAAATGCGGGAATGAGTGTGGATGTGACGGAAATCAAGAGATGGGACAGGGTCACTGGGGCAAGTGGAGCAGAGCAGACAAGAAAGGCCTATGTTTGATAGGGAAGAAGAAAGGAGTTATAGGAGGGAGGAAAGATAAGAAAGGCAAGGCAAGTGGAGGGGGAGGCCAGGTTATATCTTGTAAGTTTTCTCTTGGAAAATCTGCAAGGTCTGTGCACAGAGGGAATTAGAACAAAAGGATAGACTGGATTATGAAGTGACTCATTGCCAGAAAAACATATCTGGGATTGTGGGTGTGGGATTCAGTTAATTTGGAGAAGTAGAGTTGCTTAGCCAGAGAGCTGGCAGACCTGAAACAGAAAAAAATGAATCTGTGGTGGGGGAAGTCAGATGCTCCACAGCACAAGAGCAGGAGTAGAGGAGTGTTGGGGATAAGCCGAGGCTGAAGGTTGGCCAGGCAGACCTTGTGACAAGGAGAGATACAAAAGTGAAGGGTGAAGGAGGGTGAGGTACAAAGATAATCATAAACCAGATCAGGGGAGGAAAAGAAAAGAGTTTGGAAGAAGTCAAGAAATCATCACTGAACTAGAACAGCATGTCTACGTGGCTTCTGTCTTGACCCCTGTGTCTGCTACTGACAAAATAAACCCTACCCATTTGCTCCTTCTTGGAAGCACCAGAGATCATCAATTAGGCTAAGTAGGTAGCTCAAAGGGATCCTGTGTACTTACCTTAGGACTCTGCTCAGGCTCTTTGTCTTGGGAGAGCCTGAGTGTGATACTAGGGCTGGGGAGACCACTGAGACTTGCTCTGAGCTGCTCTTGTCAGCTCTTAAACTGTCTAATCTGTCTAACTACCAGTTTCTGGCACAACTTTGATTGGTATGGAACCCATATAGACATGGCAGTAGTAGAGGGTAACACTCAGTGTTACTGTATTCCAGTGGCAGGTTTCATAGATTTCATGGATTTCATAGACATTAGGGCTGGAAGGGACCTCGTAAGATCATCAGGTCCAGCCCCCTGCCCAAGGGGCAGGAAGTCAGCTAGGTTCAAAGGATCCTAGCAAGATAAGTGTCCAAATGTTTCTTGAAAGTGTCCAGAGTAGGTGCTTGCACCACCTGTGGGGGGAAGTCTGTTCCAGGCCTTGGGGGCTCAAACAGTAAAGAAGTTTTTCCTTATGTCCAGCCTAAAATGGTCTTGCAGGACTTTGTGACCATTGGACCTTGTCATCCCTTGGGGTGCTCTGGCGAACAGGTGTTCCCCCAGATCCTGATGGATGGGGCCTTATGTTATAGGCTGCCACCAAGTCACCCCTGAGTCTGTGCTTCTCCAGGCTGAAGAGTCCCATAGCTTGCAGCCTCTCTTCATTCATAAGGCCTGTTCTCTTGCCCTCTGATCATGCACATGGCTCTCCTCTGGACTCTTTCAAGCTTCTCCATGTCCTTCCTGAATTGTGGAGCCCAGAATTGGATGCAGTACTCCAGCTACAACCTCACCAAGGCCTGATACAGCAGGAGCATGACATCCTGGGTCTTGCTCAAGATGTGTCAGTAGATGCAAGCCAGAGTTTTGTTCACTTTGCTAGCTGTGGTATCGCATTGGTGGTTCGTGTTCATCTTGTGGTCAATCATGACCCCAAGTCTCTTTCAGTCATGGTGCTAGCAAGTATAGCATTGCCAAACCTATAAGTGTCATGCGGGTTTTTTTTCCTGAGGTGGAACACCTTGTGTTTCTCTGTAAACAACAGGATTAGAATATAAACACTTGTGAAATGAGATTAATTTAAAAATAGAAAATTAGAGGAAATATTCCTTCCCCTTTAAGCCTCAAAAAGGAAATTTCTTCTCAGCGTATCCATATGGAAGATTTTTTCTCGTCAACCACTGTCCAAAATAAGACATACAATATCCAACTCACTCTCATGGTCTTTAAAATGTTATGAATAGTCATGAGCCACATTTGTGAAGGAAGGGGCTGATGGGCAATGTTGGAAGAGACCAGGTCATGGTCACAGACTACTAGTTCAGCAACAAGAGCAGTGGGATCAAGAACACACCCAGTGCTTGGTGAAAATCAGATCAAGTGAATTGCCATTTTTCTGAGTAGGAAAGTTGATGTCTCATTCATGAAAGAAGGATGACAGGGCTGCAGGTCACATGAAGAACTGAGAGCAAGTAGACATTCATCTAAAGAATCAGAAATCATCAACATGAAATTGGAGTCACTGAAGATGTGTGTGGGAGATTGTGAGGAGAACAAAAGTGAAACAAATCCAAAAACCAAGGAGAAATGCATATGGAGGGGTGTTGGTACAGTAACAAAGAACAACATAAATGGGGATGAGAGAGAAAAGTCAGATGCACAGCTATTCAAAAAATGAGATAGCCTGCTAAGAGGGAGAAAGGGAGAAGTTGGAAGCATTAGGAGTGGGAGTGTGGAAGCTTAATTCCTGTCCTGCCTCCACATCCCTCTACTGCCATCATGGTCTAACCCAAGGAGTAGGGAGGACCATGAGGAAAAGAGAAATTTTTGTAAGAGAGGGAAGTACTGTCAGATAAACGGATCATGGGTTTGTCAAAGCCAGGACTTGGAGGGAATGAGATATGAATGCGATGAGATATCAGTGAGATGACAGAGATCTTTGCAAGATGGAGTGGACATTCTAGAGACAGCAAGGCAAGGGGAGACAGGAGAGTGATATGGGTATAGTTAGGAATGGTGGCACAGGGAGTCTGGAAGGAAAGGCATGGATTAGCATGAGAAGTAGTGAGAATAGAAAAAAAAAAAGGAGGCCAGGGTTGTAACACATGTTATGAGAAGTGAGGAGGAGACTGCAGCAGAGATGTGCATGAATGTGAGATCTAGTGAGACAAGACAGGGGAAATGAGTTGGAGACAGGAAAAGGAGCAGGCAGACATGTTCAGGGGTGATGGTAATAGGTAAAGGCAGATGAACAGGTCGGGGAGAAACAGGAGGGGTGTTATGCAGCAGAACAGGAGTGTAAAAGAACCATGGGTGAGTGGCTGATGGAATTTGAAAAAAGTTGAAAGAAAACAAGCTGATAGAAATGCTGTGAAGATATACTGTAGCAGGCCCTCCTGGTAAGCAGCTAATGTATTGGCCCACCTTGTTAAGTAGAGGGGGGAAGGTAGCTCAGCTTAGCTAAACTACTAATGTGACCTCATTTTACCATTTTTCAGCACATGTGATATGTAATATCACCTACTGTCTTGACACTCTGTGAGGGAGGCTCCAATTTCAGCCACAGTAACTAGGTACAGCATAGGCATTCGGTAAGCCAAAGTCTGCTTCATTATTTTCCTGTGACAGCGTAAGTGCAGAGTGCTTTGCAGACAATAAAAGGCAAAGTCTGTGGCCTGAAGACCTTATAATCTGGACAGGAATTTACTATTTTAGTGGAGGTCTATTAGCACTTGTACAAACATTCATCCCAGTAACCACATCACTTATTCCACACGCTGGAGCTCTATTTCTGCGTGTTATTTCTGAGAGTTTGAGCCTTAGTTTTCATTTACAACTGACTTCAGACTCCCTTGTTCTCGTACCGTGTCAAAACCAGTGGAGAGGAGTAAATCAATCAATCCTGGTGTGGAAATCTTGAAATACAACTCTGGAGTTTCATTCCCCACCACTCTGCAGCCTGATGGAAACATAGGGAGCTCAGAGGAACATCAGTTAGTTGATGCAGGGGTCTTCTTAGCTCTTCTCTAGTCAGGGCTCCACTTAGCTCATTGATTGTACTGACAGGGGCTTTGAAGGTATTTTCTGTCCCCTATGGTGATGAGGGGAGGAAATCACATAATAGGGGGAGGGAATCATCACTCCCCCCACTTCTTCTCAGTACTTCATGGGGCATTTTTGCTGTATTGAGTTTCTAGTGGAACAGCAGGTGGTGATGGTGGCAAAGTGGAAGTAGAAATATCCCATTCCATTTCCACACTGCCTCTCCATCCCAGGAAGAGATCAAGATTTTTTGGAATTAACCTTACGATTTATGGAGAAGTTGTTGTGATGGACCATGGAGTAGAGACTGTAAATTAATGTATATTTAGAGTTGTTGCATGCAAGATGCTGGGTTTCTATTTCAGAATGCATTCGGAACAGCGGCAATGACGTCTATGTCAACCTAGCCCTCTGTAAGCTCACATTACATTTATAACTACAGCCTATCTTTTGTTTCCTTTTTTGTGCAGGTTATGTGACTGTTTTATTTTTATATTCTGGTTCATGGAGTCTCTTAGAGAAGCCTTATGACTAATTCTGAAGGATCAAAGACATCCAAACGTGTTCCACACAACACTACCCAAGCCACCTGCTATAGTTACATAAGAGAAGTGAGGCTTTGTCACACTGGCTTTTGTTAATTGCACATTGTAACTAACATTTAAGAGTAAGAATAAGCACTTACATAGACAAGGCACATCAGAAAGGAGGTGACTTCTGCAGGGGATAAATGTCATTTTTGAAAGTGGGTTCAAAAACTGGATCATAATAGTACAACTGGTACCTAAAGAATCAGTCACAGGGTAATGATTTTCTTTTCTGTATCATTTGTAATCCTTCCATACTGATTTGAGCATCGAAGTCACAGGTGAGTGGGGTGGGGTTATGGTGCCCCCCCAGAGATTGGCCCCTAACTTGGCACTGCTCAGGACGGGGCAGTTTTTTTTTGCCATGTGGGCTGACAGCGTGTTGGGGAGGGGGGCACTAAGCTGTGGCAAAGAAGTATAGGAGTGGATATGGGGCTTTTTGGCCCACCTCTGGGCCTGCCCCTGGGCCCGCCCACAAATTGTGCCCCCCCAGACTCAGGAGGCACCAGTCACCCCTGATCAAAATGCAGCTCATTATCTTTTTTAAATCTTAGGAGGGGACTGGCTGTGGGAATTTTTAAAGTTGCAAACAAGCATTCATAACATTTTGTTTAAAGTATTTATTAAAATATTATATTACTGCGGTATCTACAGGTCATTGCGCTTGAAAGTCCTTTGTGATCTACAACCCATAAGCACATGGTAAACAATATACCCTGCCCTCGAAGAACTTACAAAATTATTATAGGCACAAAGGCTGCATCCAGACAAGTGCGGCTGTGCAGTATGTGGCACTGCAGACACATATGTGGCACCACATACCACACATTCATCTGTTCTCTGTGCTGTAAGGTAGCAGCATGGAGGGTTTTTTTGACCCCTGGGAGATCCTGGGGTCAAAAAAACCCCCACAAAAAAAAAAGGTGAGTGGTGCATGTGGGGGCAGAATGTGCTGTCCAAAACCAGAGCCTATCCAGGTGGAGCCATGCTCTGGCTGCTGGCCAGGCTCTGAGAGGTAGGATCTCTGCTGCTGCAGCCCCAAGGGGCCTTCAGGACACCAGGTAAGGTGTGGGGCCCAGCCTACTGCTGACCCCAGCCTCCTCTACCCCACCCAAGGTAACCTGCTATGTGCCAGAGAGTGCATAGTGCATGCATTCCCCAGGGACAAGAAGCAGTGGCACAAGGTGTGCCACTGCTTCTTGTCCCTGGGGAAGCAAACTTCACAGTCAGGGCAGCTAGGATCTGGAACCAACTTCCAAGGGAAGTGATGCTCACTCCTATCCTGGGGGTCTTTAAAAGGAGGCTAGACAATCACCTAGCCAGGGTCGTTTGACCCCAGCATCCTTTCCTGCCCAGGGCAGGGGGTCGGACTTGATGATCTGCTCAGGTCCCTTCCGACCGTATCAACTATGAAACTATGAAACGAAGAAACAAATGTCATGGATGCAGTCAAAGCGTTCAAGAAGAAACAGAATATCAGGGTGTCTATATATATGCTCTGGTGGAGTTGTTTTAATTAGAGTGGCTCTCAGGAACCAGTCTAATTAAAACATCCACAGTGTCTCATGTATTCAGTGTCCTGCACTTCAAAATGGTGGTGGGGGCACTTTAACAAAAGCTTGTTCCATGAGCTGTAGTTAAAGTGCCGCCGCCACCATTTGAAATGTGGAACACTGAATACACGAGACGTTGTGGGTGTTTGAATCCATGTGATGGTGGGGCTGCTGGAGCATTCTAACTACAACACATTGGAGCAGGCGTCCCACACATGTACAGGCATACCAAGAAAGGGGAACTGAATGTCTAAAAGTCACACAGGAACAGCAGTAGAGCCAGAAATTCTGAATCTAAGGCCCATGTTCCAACCTCTGAACTACAGTGAGGGTTGGGTTTTTTGTTTTGTTTTGTTTTGTTTTTCAATTTTAGTGACCAAACAAAATTTCACATTGTTTTAGACAACCCCAAATTAAATATTTTCTTTATAGAATATTTAAAATGTTTAGAATTTAAGTTGATCTCAAAAGGAAGACCTAAAGACATGCTAAGCAAACACATTTTTGTTTTGAGGGTTTCTGAACATGATGTTTTGACATCTGAACTTTTCCCTCTTTCTTTGGCCAACAATTGAAAAAGCTGTACCCAACCTGCCACTCTCACTTCCACGTTATTGAACAATGTAAGCATATATTTGCTGTATTAACCTCAGGGCCCACTTTCAGTTTGTGGCATGTCCCAGCAGTCTTGGTGTAGACATTCTTGACCATGGCCTATCTGTTCAACCACTCTTCTTACATGTAGCAAACCCAGAAATGTGGTGATGATGCTGCCAGATGGGGATGACACATTTGCTTGGGAAACTCTTGTATCCATACTGCTTTTAAGTGTCTACAGGAGAGCTTGGTTGCAGTATTTCTGAATTTGGCATGTGTGGGTGGGAGGATAGGGTACATTGAAGAGGCCTGCTTTCCAAGTATTACCTTCACTTACTACAATATATATGTACTATATGCAAACTGACACACCCAAACCACAGGAGTCCTGTGCAGGCACCACAATGAGACTCCCTTATAATATAATTTACACAGTACTGTTACAATATGGATTTAGTGCCTATAAGGGATGTGATAGGTATTTACTTGACAACCTTGCTGCTCTACTGCTACAGCACGAACTAATCAGGAGACAGAGAGAAGAAAACCTCAATCCCCAACCTTCACCCTGCCCCGGATATCTCTGCTTCAAACTTTTTCTACCTCTCTCTTGATCTGTCTCTCATCTCTCATCAATCTGAAGATTGATGAGAGATGAGATTGTCAGCTGAAGATTGTCAGCTGGCCCTGACAATCTTCACCCCAGGGTACTCAAGGAGTTGGCGAGCATCATAGCCCAGCCTCTAGCACGGATCTTTGAAAACTCTTGGCGCTCTGGTGTAGTGCCCGAAGACTGGAAGAAGGCCAATGTGGTGCCTATCTTCAAGAAAGGGAGGAAAGTGGATCCGGCTAACTATAGGCCCATCAGCCTGACTTCTATCCCGGGGAAGATCTTAGAAAAGTTTATTAAAGAGGCCATCCTTAATGGACTGGCCGACGCCAACATCTTAAGGGATAGCCAGCACGGGTTTGTTGCGGGTAGGTCTTGCTTGACCAATCTCATTTCCTTCTACGACCAGGTGACCTATCACCTGGACAAGGGAGAAGAGATTGATGTCATATATCTTGACTTCAAAAAAGCCTTCGATCTCGTGTCCCATGATCGCCTCTTGGAGAAACTGGCCAGTTGTCGCCTTGGGTCCTCCACGATCCGCTGGCTGGAAAATTGGCTCCGGGGTCGGACCCAGAGGGTAGTAATCGATGGAAGTCACTCATCGTGGTGTCCTGTGACCAGTGGGGTCCCCCAAGGCTCTGTCCTTGGACCCATACTGTTCAACATCTTCATTAATGATGTGGACACTGGAGTCAGAAGCGATCAGAACTGGCCAAGTTCGCCGATGACACCAAACTTTGGGGCAAAGCATCCACACCAGAAGACAGGCAGGTTATCCAGGCTGACCTGGACAGGCTCAGCAAGTGGGCGGACGAGAATCTGATGGTGTTCAACGCCGATAAATGCAAGGTTCTCCACCTTGGGAAAAAAAACCCGCAGCATCCTTATAGGCTCGGCAGTGCTATGTTGGCTAGCACTATGGAAGAAAGAGACTTGGGGGTCATCTTTGACCACAAGATGAACATGAGCATGCAATGCGATGCGGCGGCTAGTAAAGCGACCAAAACGCTGGCTTGCATCCATAGATGCTTCTCAAGCAAATCCCGGGACGTCATTCTCCCCCTGTACTCGGCCTTAGTGAGGCCACAGCTGGAGTACTGTGTCCAGTTTTGGGCTCCACAATTCAAAAAGGATGTGGAGAAGCTTGAGAGAGTCCAGAGAAGAGCCACGCGCATGATCAGAGGTCAGGGAAGCAGACCCTACGATGACAGGCTGAGAGCCCTGGGGCTCTTTAGCCTGGAAAAGCGCAGGCTCAGGGGTGATCTGATGGCCACCTACAAGTTTATCAGGGGTGACCACCAGCATCTGGGGGAACGTTTGTTCACCAGAGTGCCCCAAGGGATGACGAGGTCGAATGGTCACAAACTACTTCAAGATCGTTTCAGGCTGGACATAAGGAAGAACTTCTTTACTATCCGAGCCCCCAAGGTCTGGAACAGTCTGCCACCGGAGGTGGTTCAAGCGCCTTCATTGAACACCTTCAAGATGAAACTGGATGCTTATCTTGCTGGGATCCTATGACCCCAGCTGACTTCCTGCCCTTTGGTCGGGGGGCTGGACTCGATGATCTTCCGAGGTCCCTTCCAGCCCTGATGTCTATGAAATCTATGAAATCAAAGTCAAATAATTGGCATGATTCTCATGCAATGGCATGAGATCAGCAGTGACAATGGTACAGCTGTGCATAGCTTCCACACAGGTGTTTCAGATGGTATTTTGTAACTTCTCAGCAAATAGCTATTTAACACAGTATAGGAAGAATGTTTAGCTGTCAGCCTTGTAACCTTAGTGTAGCATATCTTTATTGATTCATGTCATCTTAGTGCAGAAAGGATATTTTATAAGTTAGGTGCAAGTTAACTAGGTGTTTTCTTAAGAGTAACTCATCCTCATACAAGCTGAACTTTAAGTGTAGGAAGATGTTAAAAACAATCCAACTCAGCATCTACTGGTATATAGCATAGCCAGAAAAAAAAAAACCCAGCTAATGTCATAAGTGAAAATATTTAGTTAGGCAGCAAGCAGTTGGAAATCATGGCATTTGCTCCCTTAGTCGTCAGGAAAACTAATTTTAATGGACACAGATAAAATGTAGGCATTTTAAAATGCTGGGTCAAATTTCAACCAAGTTGCCCATTCCCTATATGTACCTAGGCAGAAGGCTAATGACTGCACCTGAAAATTGGGACGAGGGAAGCTTAGCTAGTGCTGCCTGCATTGCTCCATACCTTGTAGGGCAAGGATGTGGCCACAGGTAACTATTGATGCTGCATGTATAAGCAGTAGTTCATGCTCTCCCCTCCCTCCTCTCATCACCTTAAGGGTATGTTATTATTTGTGTTTATCTGCTGTTGGGACTCAAAGCATTCTCCATATCAGAGGAGTGAAGCTGTTGAATGGTTTCCTGAAGGTAGTCAGGGCACAGAACCTGAATTACTTTGAACTGGAGCTCAGCAACAAGATAATATAACAGGAGAAGGGCACCCTTGGAGTAATCATCAGTGCCTGTAATATGTAGATTGAAATATTTGAAAAGAAGAAAATATTTGGTATCCCCGTTCTGGTAACCCAATGTTTCAGGGTTTCAGCCACCTGACTGGATGGGCTAAAAATGTGTTTTTCCTCCATGAATGCTGCATTTGTCTTCTGGTGTATGTCTGTGTCTGTCTTCCTCTGCCACTGACTTTGGGTTTGCCTAAGTTGCACCTGTGCTTCTTCAGGTACTTAGAAATATGTTAGGGGCCTGGTTAGTAAGTCCTGCTCATGTGTCCAGGCTCAAATTTGCCAGTGGATTTTGGGTCAGAAAGAAGCTTTTTTCCCCAAGTCTCACTGACAAAGACCATCAGGTTTTTGCCTTCCTTTACAGCACAAAGTGTGGTTTATCTCCTAGGTTAATACAGGCTCAAATGATCCTAACAAGTTCCTTGTCACTGCAGGGGCAAAACATTTGGCAGTATTCTGGTTTTCCCTCTTCTTTGCCTTCGAGATGCTCTCACCGTCTCATGCTAAATGCATAGTGTGCCAAAGAGATCAGTATGTAGAATTTTGTGGGTCCTTTGGAGAACCAGTTGTCTGCAAATACAAGGGTGGGACTTGATGGTGTAGAAGACTGCTTCCAATCCTAGGTTCCTTTACCTAAGTAACCAAGTTCCCCTTGGGACATAAACCATGCTCCCCTGTACTCAGGGAGTCAAAGGTCATTATTCTGACTGACCTCTACAGTGATGAATTAAGGGATGGAGGGGAGTATGAAGGTTCCTCTAGTCTCTCTTTTCCATAATAAACTAAACCAAAATATAGCTTTTAAGTAAAAGCCTTAGTTTGGTGGGAGGAACAAATAAGGAATTCAGTGTAGACTAATTGGAGTCCAATGGAACATGACAGCTGCAGCCATCTCGTACTGATTTGACTTTAATAGGGGCATCTGTACAAGTGCTGGTAATTGTCTCAAGACCAAACTATCCATAAAGAGTCACTTGACATTGGCACTAGCAAGAACGTCAAAGCCTGGAGAGAGACTGATTTATTGTATGTTCAACTTTCATGCCATTAAAGTGACCAAAGAGTCTTTGATTTTATAGTAACAATTTAAGACGGGCTAAGAGAATACCTGTTACAGAGTACTTTGAGCCAAGCTTTGAAGGAAAAAAGGAGACAGTTCCACAACTTTTTGCACTATTGCTACCGATGCCAGAAGCAGTGCTATGGACCAACTGCAGATGCTTTATCTATTTATTAGATTTACGTGACAGCCTTTCCAAAAAAAAAGGCTAATGACAGCTTACTGTAAAATAAAAAAATAAAAAATTATAATATAAATTTATATCTATAAATAAACCTCCTCAGACAATACCCCAACTTAAATTTGCTTGCTAAACACTGACCCAAATAAACAGGTCTTGTAAGACTAGTGGGAGGGAGTTCCAGAGCAAAGGCACTGCTACAGAAAATTATGTACCATATGTTTTTGCCAAGTTGACTTGGTGCACAGATGGTACTTTCAGGAGGTTGTTCTTAGCTAATCTTAGGGATTATGTAGGATATAAGGAAGAAGGCAGTGGTTTAGATACATAGGGGACAGATCATTTAGGGCTTTATAGGTCAAAACCAGCCCCTTGAACTGTACCAAAAAAGCTATTGGGAATCAGCGCAGACTCTGCAGCAAAAGAGTAACATGCTTCTAGCAACCTAGTGAGGTGGGCCACTATATTCTTCACCAGCTGCAGTTTCTGAACAGTCTTCAGGGGCAGCCCCACATAGAGCACACTGCAGTAAAAAGGTGGTGGTGTTATGCATGCTCAGACCCTTACCCACCTTCTATAAAATAACCTAGTGGTTAAAGCATTTGCCTGGAAAAGCTCAAGATTCAAGTTCAATTCCGGCTTCATCCTGAGGGGGTTTAGTTCACATTTCCTTACTCCTAGAAATACCTTCAAGGTGAATATAAAGAAGTGTGGCACTGACATCATGAATTGGGAAAAATTAGCCCAGGACAGGGCTACATGGTGATACCTTGTGAGATAAGGCACATCTTACTGTGAAGAAAGTTGTCTTGCCCTAGAGGCATAAAACAACAGAAATGGAAGAAAAAGAAACAAAACTGAGAAATCTGTGATCCGATGCTCCCTTTAACCACGACATGTAGCATCTGTCAGTGAGCCTGTGACTCTAGGACTGACCTTCTTAGCCATCAGCAGATTCATTTACTGCCCTACTTCACCTGTGGGAGTGATCATCCTCAACTGTGAAAGATTGCCAATGATGATTCCTAGGAGTACACCTTAGCAAAAGGGTGGGCAAAATGGTGGATCCAGCCAGTGGTTGTACTCCATTTCCCATCAGCCCCTGGCCACGTGGCTGGGGCAGGTTTCTATGGAGGCCCCAGCAGTAGCCATGCTGTGATAGCGTGGGGCTGGTGTTTCCATGGAGACTGATCCTAGCAGTGCTGGCAGGGTACGCGGCAGGGCAGGGAGTTGCTTCAGGGCCAGGCTGGGATCTTGCAGTGGTGACAGTGTGGTCGGGAGCTTGGGCAGAGCCATGATCTGCAGCCTGCATGCTCCAGGCAGGAGCATGCAGGCAGCAGATTGCAGCTCTGCCTCGGCTCCAGACCATGTTGTCACCGCTGCAAGGTCCAGCATGCAGCACTGTGACACAGTTATGATCTGCTGCCTGCACACCCCTGCCTGGAGCATATACGCTGCAGATCATGGCTCTGTCCTGGCTTCAGACCACGCAGCCACTGCTGCAATATCCCAGCCTGGCCCTGGAGCAGCTCTCTGCCCTGCTGCACACCCTGCCAGTGCTGCTGGGGCCAGTCTCCACAGAAACCCTGGCCCCATGCTATCACAGTGTGGCTGCTGCTGAGGCCTCTGTAGAAAGCAGCCCCAGCCATGTGGGCAGGAGCTGTTAGTTAATGGAGTCTACTGCCAGCCAAATCTGGCCCATGGGCCCGACTTTGCCCATCCCTGCCCTAGCAACTAGCCTAATGGCTAGTCTCAGTTGGGAGTGGCATATCACAATCATTCTTGATGAAACTTGGTCAGGGTATAGGCAAAAGTTCAAGATTATTTGTCCAGAAACAGAGGCTATGCCCTCACCACCGCACTATAGAATCCCATGGGAGATGTAAGTCTTGAGTTCTGGGCTCAGTTTCTGTATTTTATAATGAACAGTCATTGGGTATTGCATGATTATATGGACCTGGTATAGCAGTACCTTAATCTTGGTGAGACTTCTAGACACTACTATAATATAAACAAGCCACCAAAACTCTCCTTTAACTCTTAGATACCCCAATAATTTATTTTGCTCAATTACTTGGGACCCTTTTATTTTTAGCCTGGGTGCTAGAAAGGTTTAAATACAGGTTAAAGAATCATAAATATTAGAATGGTGAAATGAATGACTTTAGCCAGGTCACTGAGAGTACAACTGACTGTACTGTTGAGCCTCAGTGCAAATTCAGGTTTTTCAGGTACAGTTCTACCATTTAAATTGACAGTGTATGAATAATACCATGGGGTGAGATCCCCATGTATAAGTTTTACATCTTGAAACACCATCTAGTCTATTCATTATGGCTCTCTATTTTTTTGTAGTAAATTGAGAACATTTAATAGTAAAAATATATTCTCCCCTCCCCAAATCCAGTGCCCAAACAGTTTGAGCTCAAATGAAGAAGTCAGTCTTTTGTTATGCTATCACTAGCAATGGACTTTCTGCAAACCAAATTAATTTTCATTCAGTCCTGTCTAAAAAGACCAGCATATATCTTGGAAGAGTAAGGAGCTCTTCCATGTATAGTTTGGATTTTTCTGGGGCAGTGAGACTCCCTGGAAACTGTTAATACTCTCTTTAAAGAAGTGAATCAGAGGTTGTTCTTTACAGTGACATGAAGTTATATACAGTTGCATTGCAGTTACAACGTAATTGATGAGTCACCATTTTTACAATCTGAAATATCCGCCTGTGTAATGATATTGACCAGTTTGTGTATCTGGACCAACAGATCTTGCCAACATGTTGCTGGCTAAACAATTTATTGCTGTAAATTTATGGCAATAGTGCTTGCCTCATAGGAAATCTTTTTAGAGTTACTACAGCTTATAAGCATACCACAATGCAATTCAGCAGTTTCAACAGCTATTTTTGTTTTCTTAAGAATGCAAGGGCTTTTTGTTTCTGACCAAAATGAAATAATCATTTACATTAAAAAATTTGCTGCTTTTTGCCTTTGACTAATGGTGGTAAATTACTCTTTAATTTTGCCTTTGCCCTTAATGTAAGTAGGATTTACCCTAGCACCTTCTAGAAACACAGATTCCAACCAGTCTAAACACAACATGTTTCTGCTTGGTTCTCTCTCTGGGCCCCTGTCACTGGGATCCATGCACACACTAGAGATTAACTACAGATACTCCCGAGTGTGTGCCTTGGCAAACCCAAGAGCAAAGGAAACTATCAAACATTCACAGGAATTGTTGACAATTTCCAGTCACCACTAATTGCTCAGGGCTTACTTGGACTTCAGCCACATCTATACCTTTGTGTCCTTAATCACTAGGCACCCTTTGGATAATATGTCACACCTGGGACAGAAGATAATTTATCGCTTGCAGATGGATTAGCATCGCAGCTCACTTAGATAAATTTTACTTTAGCCTTGGTCTCAGGGGCCCTTCATTTATAGTGCAGTTATATCCATTAAAATTATAACTTCCAAAATTCTGTTGTATTTTATGGCTTCCATGAGATATTTATGACCCTTACTGCTTAAGTAGACATTTCTAGAGATTTACTGCAGAAATAATTCAGGCAAATAGCTCAGGAGAGGTACTGCCAATAACTCATAGTTTAGGCTTGGTGTTGTTAAAAAATAAAGAAAGGGGTGAAAGAGAAAGAAAGAAACACAAAAGGTCCATTGCAGATTTAAGTGATGATTCCTAGTTTATAATACTGAAATTTCATTATAAAATATATTTTAAAAGATATGCTTAGCTCCTAATTCTAAATTAAAAGAAATCTATACCCAAACATTGATAACTTTTTAAGTAGCCAAGAAGCTGGCTATGCTATTTGGCGCTCTCTCTCTCTCTTTCTCTCTTATAATGTGTAAGAAATAAAGGCAGAAGCCAAATTATGAATTATCCCTAGAATCAGAGTAGTCAAAGATGGAAGAGCTCAGTTAGGTCATCTAGCTCATCTCTCTGCCAAGGCAATATTATTCCAGAGCTTTGACCAATCTTACTTTAAGTATCCCACATAATGAGGTTTCTATCATTTCTCATGGGAAACCACTGTATAGCCCAACAGAAAATTTCATTTTCTTAATTTTGTTTCATTCCTCTAGCCTCTGCCACACTGTCTCCATTTGAAAATGTATGAAGAGCAAATAATAATACTATATATCACTTGCAGTAATTGTACAGATAAATTATTCCCTTCAGTTATGCTTTTTTGTCCAAGATAAAGTATTTAAGTCTGGGTGTAAGGCAGTAATGCATTGTATCTCAGTAACAGATTTGGTGTTAGGTGTATGTGGGTAATATTAAAAGTACCAATCAAATAGGATGAATGTGAGAAGGCCTGGGAATCTCTATGTAGGCCCTGGAATCTCTCTCATATTTAACTAAAATATACAACACAATTTCCATTTAAGAACAACATTCAAAGCTAATTTGTGGCATCACTGAAGTTAGACTCTCCGTCTTTAAACACTGGACACACATCTTTTCATTCCTACCTGGTTTGCTGTGTATTAAGACAAGTTTATTCCTGAGATTCCAGTAGGATTTGTGAGTTCTTTGGAATAAAAGCCCTTTCATAGGCCCTTGTAAGCTTGGGAACTATAGGAGGTGTTCTTTTTCTATCTGCTCAGTCTTCTCCTAATTGAGCTAATTCTATAGATAGCCAGGGGCTCCAGAAGACACAACTCAGTCTGCAGTTTGACAGAGCTAGTGGAAGCTTAAAGTGCTGCAACAGGGAAGTTGATCTTTGTTTGGTCCTTTGAGGCCTGGAACTTTGATGCTACAAAGAATCTGAGGATTAGTAAAGCAACCTCCATGGTCTACCGTATGTCTCTGGGTGAGGGGACCTGTTCTATAAGGCAATGTCATAATGTTTTGAGCCTTTTCTTTCACTTTGGGAAGTCTTTTACAGCATTTGACCTCAAAAAGCACTGTTGCTCTCAGGTGCTAGTTTATACTTGGGGTTGGTTATACCTCTACTCTGTCCCATCCCACCCCCTGCCCATGAAGACTGGTTCCTTCTTGGGTCACCTGTCCTCCCAGCGAGCTGGAGGGAGCATGATACAAAACCTTTCAGCTGCCTGCCTAGGAACTCAGTCCAGCTTTTTTAAAGTACTGAAGCACCTAATGATACAGATAGATGGCAAGTGCCTAAATCCCAGAGATTTCAACTGACATTAGGGCCCAGATTTGTAAGGCTATTTAAACACACAACTCCATCATGTTTTAACTAGTTTCAACTAGTTTTAAGTGTACTTTGGGTGGCTTAAAGTTACATCACCCCAGGGCACATTTATCACTGATCCATGTTACCCAGCTTGTGTTCCATGAATGTGTGGCTACTTCCCATAGATGAGCTGCCCAAGTTGCAGTCCTCCAGAATCCCAGGATGCAGTGTCCATCCCTCACCCTCCTGGTCTGTGTGGACACACTTTCCACCCCCTGAACTCTACAGCCCACAGGCTGATCCTGGCACTAAGCCAACTTCCCCTCCCACCCCCAGGAGTGTGACTTTCCCACCCCCAAGGGTGCAACCCTGTGCAAACAGCTTGCAGAGCACATGCTAGCTAGCCAGGTCACACGGCATGGACAGGTGCAGAATTGGGGTCGGTGAGGGGAGCAAGGTAGGGGGGTGGAACGGGTCCCCACGAACTGGGGCTTCCTTCCCAGGGTAAGGCAGTAGTTCCCCCAAAAGCACCTTCCCTCATGGCTCCCACCTTCCA
This sequence comes from Alligator sinensis, assembly GCF_000455745.1. Classification (NCBI taxonomy): domain Eukaryota; kingdom Metazoa; phylum Chordata; order Crocodylia; family Alligatoridae; genus Alligator; species Alligator sinensis. The sequence goes on along the minus strand of NW_005842263.1, from coordinate 1,500,783 downwards.
GCCACCCTGGGAAGTGACCAGCGCTTCCCTCCCCTGCCCTGCACACCCATCCAAAACATGAGACTGTTTTTAATTTACTTCCCCTTTTTTATTCTTTTTTTTTTTTTACTTCATTTCACCACTCTTCTCCCACCCCCATTTCCTTTCTACCTCCCATTTCATTACTCAACCCATCACATTAGCTTTCTGCCTCCCAGATTCATGCCCCCTGCCAAACCCATCTCTCACACATCCCCACCTAGAGAGATAAAAGCCTGTCCTGGCTTCCCACCTTGTAGTGGCAACTCACAGCTGTAGCTTCAAGTCAGTCCCCAGCTTGCCAGCCCTCTAGTGGCAAGTTGCAGCTGTGCAGATGGAGGACGGAGAAGGTTTTTAGCCTTAAGGTGTGACTGACCCAAACTCAAGCTAGCATTAACATGGATCAACATTTAAGCAGCTCAAAGTGCTATGTGTAGCAAGGCCCTAAGCTGCCTATACCTGAGCCATGTCCCACAAATGCTCGTTTACACCCCTGCATAAATTCTGGTATTTCCTCAGTGCATGCCTAATAGTTGGACTTTCCACATCCGTGCACAAAGGTCTGAATCTAGGAAAGCTTCTGTCTTGACAGCAGCATTAGTGAGGTGTGATCTGAGAAATACAGTCAAAAATATCCTTTAGGAGACTTCACTGTCAATGCTAGAATCTCTGTTGTATTAACTAGGAAATGTTTTATAGCAGAAATTGTGGTGGAGTTCTTAAGCAATCTTGCTATGACTTCACTCTGGACTTAAGCTGAAGCCCATGCTCAGTCAACCCAGTGATAAATAGCTATCTGCTTGCTCAGGCCAGGGAATCAGGCAGCTGGATTCAACTGTGAGCCACATTTAGAGAAGCTGGCATGCCTAAACTACACTAGACACTGTGCAATACACTGTGCAGGCCCAAACAGACTTAACTGACTGATCGTTTATAGCAATTGAGGAACTTCATGTGAAACCTAGGTTTTGAACTGATACTTAGGATGTTATTTTGACTGTAGCCTCTAGTAGGTCACATTTCTTATTGACATTTTCTTATATCTTTGTTGACTCTTCCGCAAACAGGTATAATTTCCAACAGTACATACTGTCATTTATCTGTGATAGTGTCTAGTGACCAGTTGTTCTTAAAAGTAGGAATGAAGTGTGGTTGTCCAGCTTCATTGCAGCTGGAGGCTACATATAACACTAGACACACACTGCTGGGGTGGGAACCCCAGGCTTCCACCCCCTTCCTCCCACATTGTGAGGGCTACTCCAGCAGCAAGTAGCACCCCGCTACTGTTGCATGGCTCCAGCAGCAGTGTGTGGAACCTCAGGCTTTCCCCTGCTGCATGGCAGAGGTAGTGGTGGCTGCTGGGGCCAATGGGCCACATGTGCTCTATGGCCACCAGTTGGGCAGCCCTGTGTTAAAGACAAGGGATGTATTATTGAGATTTAATTTGTCAATGAAATCACTTATTTGCTGAATTTGGGTACAAAAGCCCATAAGTCAAATCCTGCTGGCCATATTCAGTCAAAATACCATTTATCTGAAAATCAGATCTGTTCAGATATCTGATATATTATCCTTAATCTCCAAGACACTGAGCATCTCCTGGAAAATAATGAATGTTCTGTTGATCTGAATGAAAACAAAATTCAAAATTCTTCTCTGGACTGGATCCCATATGGCTATTCTAATAATTTGATATTAAAGAAATTAAACACTTTCTTGAAAACCCATGACCAAATATAGGCAGACCCGGGTCTTTGGGTAGATGCGGTATCTTTTATTAAACCAACTAAATAGTTGGAAAAATTGTTCTTTGCAAGCTTTTGGGCACAAACACCCTTCTTCAGGCACAGAGAGAGTCTGCTGGTGAATTGTGTGCTCTCCTGGGTAGAATAGAAGACAATATGCAAAATGCAAATGTGTGGCAGTGAGGATGAGAGGGATGAGAAACAGTAGGTGTGGGGTGGGGTGGCAGGAGGGAAGGGGGAACATTGAACTGGTGATAGAAGAATGTAGCTGGTAAAATGCAGACAGGTTACCTGGGCTTATCAGATGGCAGACAGGTTATAATATGCCATAAATTAATTGTCTATATTTAATCCATGATTTTTTTTATTCAGTAGATTTATGAAGTGAAATTCATAGGCTCATCTACAAAAGGTGTTTTGTAAATTCCCTTTGAGGATTAGAACTGATAGATTGGAAAGAGAGTGGTTGTCTTGTGAGAAGTGGGCACCCACAGGTAATTAGATACAAAAAAAAAAATCATGGACTAAATATACAATGAGTATTTTAAAAACAGCTCTAATTCAAACTATAATTTAAAACAAGTACAACAAATATAGTTAGTGAGAGCTTCTTACTGATGGAAGTGGTTTTGTGCTCTTTGGGCACTCGTATACATGACAGGGGTTTGGTCACCTAAATTGAAATGATGGGTTTTTAATTGTGATACTTAAAAACCCACTGTCTCAGTTTAGGCAGGGGCAGGTGATTATTTCAGGTGGAGGGCCACTTACCGAGTTTTGGCAAGCTGTTCAGGGCTGCATGGGTAGCCCTGCCCTTTGACAGGGGCCCCGCCCCCTTGTTGCCATCTTGGGACTGGAAGTTCCTCCCCTTGGCCCTGAAAGTACTCCTTTGGGGAAGAAGGTTTGCTATCTGAAAACAGGAAAAAAAACCAAAACAAATTATATACTAAAAATCAAACACCCATAATAATATATTTTAATTTAATTAAAAAAATATATTTTGCCCTTATTTGCATGTGTTTTGCTGTATATGTAGAAGTGATTGCATAATAGCTCAAAATGCAGTCTTACTCTTGTATAGTATGTGAGGTGTGTAGGGATGTTGGGGGCTATGGGTGAGTGGGTGTAGAGTTTCTGGGGATGTGTGGATGTGTGTGTGTGTGGGTACGGTATTTGTGGGGTGTGTGATTGTGTGTGGGGGAGGGTGTGGCTGCGGGGTTTGTGGGAAGGCTTGAGGGTATGTGGGGTGTGCATGAGAGCTCCTCCCTGCACATGTCCACCATAGCCAGTCAACACCCGCCCCACAAATGCCCAGAGCCTGAGCACTCTATGGTACCTCCCCAACACCACCAAGAGTGTGCAGGCCCAGCGTGCCCCATGCCTGCTCTGTTTTGCCCAGCCACATGCAGCAGTAACAGTGAGGACCAATGCATGCAGCTGCACCCCTGAGCACCCCACACTGGCTCTGTGCTCTCTTGTTGGGGCTGAGCAGTGGTAGCAGCAGCTGGGCAGAAACTGCTGCATGGTGCAGGGGAAAGCAGCCTCTAACCCTCACCACCACCAGGGAGTTTTTGGTGCAGCCTCCCGCAGCCTACGCTGCACTAGACTACAGTGTGGTTCCTTCACTGCTGCCTCTGAGGTAACCTGCAGCTGCTCCACACTGTCACTGCTGCCGCACTGGGCAGCCCAGAGGCAGCAGTAAAGGACTGCACTGCAGACTAGCATGGTGTGGGCTCCAAGTGGCCGCACCAATAACTGCCCCGCAGTGACAAGGGGGGGGGTGCTTCCCCCCACCCCCCGTGCTGAGCAGCAGTTTCTGCCCAGCTGCTGCTGCTGCTGCTGGTTCTGCTCAGCCCTGACAGGCAAGCCTGGAGCTGGCTCTGAGGCCCAGGCTGAGCAGCGGCAGTGTGGGATAAGCTACTGCTCAGCGTGGGGGAAAAGTGGCATCATCACACAAACAGGCTATTTTCATCATGTACATGAGTCCTTTGAGTTCTTTGTCCACATCTCCTTCTGGGTCCACTTGGTGAGCTAAAAAGCAGCCATTTACTTTATCCTGAGAACCTTAATAGCACTGGAATGTATTCTTTTTGCCTCTCCACCCCTTGAGTAACACATGTAGAGCTTTGGGATTGTTCCCTATTGTTTTTTTGCAGGTTTTTGCTGGACAGGAACATTATAAGCTAGTGCTATTGTCCAGGAGACTGTGGATGAATGTCCTGGCATGAGAGGGCCTTCAGTTATCTTTCTAAATATATCCTGAAACACAAAAGATTTTTTTAAAAGACTAGAGAACCTCAAGTCCTCTCTTGCCTTGCTCCTGGCATCTCTGGCTCAGTCAGAAGAGTAGCCTTCAGAAGTGTTGTGGGGAGGAATAGTGTACATGATAATGGTGGGACTTGAGTTTCATAGACCTTGGACTGGTTCTTTGCACAGGGTAAATTTTGTCCTTTGAGCTGCTTTTTTCAAGAAATGTGCCCCTCTCCCCTGCTGATTTTGTGCTATGGAGTTTAGAATCAGAACAGAAAATCTAAAGAACAGACACACTATTGTATACTGAAGCTGGCTACAAGAGTCTAAAACTAATCACTGTTCTGGCAAATCTCATGCTGCATTGACTGCCCTCCTGGCTACTTCATTCATCATATGGAAAATGCATTTTACTGAGTACAAATTACAAGAGCCAAACAGTGGCTCTGTCAGTGTTACATGGTAACCATTACCTTTGTAATTGCCTAGTGACTGCTGTACTGTATGATGTAATGACAGGTTAAATAAATGCATATTAATTTGCTCCTCTAAAAGAAAGGAATACCACCACATTAAAACAATTGCAAGTTATTTCATATGATTATTCTTGGAGTTAAAATATGAAATTATCTTAGATCTCATGAGTAACCAGTACAAATATTTCTACTTTTGCCATTCTTTTTCACCTTCCAAACATTCAGAGACAGTATGTAATAAATCCACAACTCTGTTAAGAGCTAGTCGAAGAAACAGGAATGACTTCTTGAAAAAAATACATTTTTGAAGTTATGTTTCTTTTATGGAGGATTTGAAATAAATTCATTTTCTTTAAGTTTTTTGTAATATGTGCAGTAATTTTGAATTTTTGTTATTGTTGAAAGCCCACAAAACACAATTTTCACCAAGTAAAACTATCTATTTCAAACACATTTTAGGTATGAATCCAGGTTAGAATAAGTGCTAAGCACTACAGAAAATGCAATGGGAATATCCATATCAGTCATGTGCAAATTTTAATTTTTTTTATAAAACATTTTTTAACAAAAAAACTTCTATTGGAATTGAAATTGCTATAGTTATGAAAAGGATAAAATGTTCTTTAGACTATTTCCCTGTGAAGAAATAGATGCAAAGAGATAAAATTAATTGCCCACAACAAAAAAATAATGTTTCTTGTCATAGTCGTGATTTGACACCGAGAGCTTCTGCCTTATTATGTGCCAAAGACTACAGCAGGAAGCCAAAGGTAGAACATCTCAAGCTTGTTATATGATGAACCAGGATAACTAGATCACTGTTGCACAAAAAAGATCCCGACTGGAAGCGGCCTCTTGGGCCATCAAGTCCAATTCTCTGTCTGTAAGTGTCCATTAACCCATAAAATTGTCACTTGACACTTTCACACAGCAAGGTGTGATACCAAAACACTAACAATGCCAGAGATAAAAGTGAGGGAGATGAAGACCCTGCCAATGCCCAGACACTGCAGTGACAGGGAACTATACATTAATACATGCTTAGAAGATCCTAGAAGAAGGACTATGCTCCATGCTATAGAGGGAAACCTAACCAAGTGAAAAAATGTAGGGTTACCATACATCCGGGTTTTCCTGGACATGTCCTCTTTTTAAGCCCTCCAATCTCTGTCCAGGCAAGTTTTTTAAAATCTGACCAAATGCCCAGGTTTTTCCTTTGCTCTGCTGGTGACAGCAGGGAGATGACAATCGGAGGCAGCAAGGAGCACAGACGTACCTGCCTGCAACTGTGAAGGCACACGCAGAGCCATGTGCTGCTCCCTGCAGCCTCTGATCACCTCCCCTTGCTCCCACCCCTGGAGCAAAGGAGAAACCTTGCCATTTGGTCAGGGCAGGGGGGCACAGGAGCAGGGGTGGGGGCTGGGACAGGGCAGGAGGGGTGGGGTTGCTTGTTCTCCAGTGGGGAAAGGGGCAGGGGGAGGCCTTTGAGGGCAGCAGGAAACTCTATGGCTGGGCTGGCAGCACAGGGGCTGATGCTTGTGCTTGCAAGGGCTGAGCGGCCAAGAAACGCTGGGGTAGAAGGAAGAAAGAGGGGGATGGGGAGAGGGGCTGTGGCCAGGCTGCCTGACATGGCACAGCAGCCCTATCCCAGGGCAGGGGGTACCACAAGCCTCCCCTCCTCTTCCTTCCAGCCCACACTGGGGCCAGACATACTCCACCACTGTCTGCATCAATCAGAGCCACTGCGCTCTGGCCCAGTCAAGACAGGGGCAGCTGGGGCCCCTCTGGCAGGTTGTGGGGGGGGCAGAGGGCTGCAGGTTGGGAATGAGGGGCACTGGCAGGGCTGGGGGTGGGCTGTGGTTTGGGACTGTGGGGCACTTGGGTGAGGGAAGGGGACTCTGGGTTGGGAGTGTGAGTGACTAGCAGCACCAGGGGGTTGTGGGTCTGGAGTGAGGGGTACCAGCAGGGCTGGGGCAGCAGCCTGCAGGTTGCGAGTAAGGGGCACCATCATGGCCCAGGGGGGCAGGGTACTGCAGTGTTGGAGTGAAGGGCACTGGCAGGGCTGGGGTCAGTGGGTTGGGAGTGAGGGGCAGCAGCAGGGATGCCAGGGGCTGTGGCTTGGCAGTGAGGGGCAACCAAATGGGCAGGGACAGGGCACCAGCATGTCACTGCCCGCCCACCATCATATTCCCCTCTTCCCCCACCCCATGTAACAGGTGTCCTCTTTTTTGGACCCAGAAATATGGTAACCCTAAAAAATGCTGTCCTGACTTCAACTCGTGATCACCCCAAACATCTTCCACAAGACTAGACCTTCTCTATACCACAACCTGGGGACCAAAAATGCATGATCCCATAAAACACTATGATTGGTGAGCCAAAACTCCCTTCCATTTCGGTTTGGCAGTATGGGGCTGGATGTCTTTAAGGTGTTTCTGTTGTATCAGGGGGTTGTTTGCTACTGGGACATACCTGTTCTTGTTGTGACAGGCACCATAACACTGATTGGGATGCCTGTGTGAAATGTAGATAAAACCAAGAAATCTCCTGCATTTCATTTGTCATGTTTCTACACATTCCACTGTAACCAGAAAAAAAACAAGGCAGAGGCAGGCAAGGTTCTTTGGGTAGATGTGGTCTCATAAAAGATATCACATCTATCCAAAGAACTTTGCCTGCCTATGTCCTTAGACCAACACAGCTACAGCCAAAAACTCTGAAAGCAAGACAGAGTTGCTTTCTTGCAGACCCCAACACAGACAAACACTTGTCTGTGTTGGGGTTCAACACAGACAAGTGCAAGGTGATGCACCTGGGGAGGAACAACCAGCACCATACCTACAGGCTGGGGAACTCCCCTCTTGTCAGCACGGAGGTGGAAAAGGATCTTGGAGTCATTATTGACTCCAAGATGAACATGGCTTGGCAGTGTGGGGAGGTGGCTAGGAAGGCCAACTGTACCTTGTCGTGCATCCACAGATGCATTTCAAGCAGGACCAAGGAGGTGATCCTCCCCCTCTATGTGGCACTGTTCAGGCCGCAGCTGGAGTACTGCGTCCAGTTCTGGGAGCCGCACTTTAAGAGGGATGTGGACTGCATCGAGAGGGTCCAGAGGAGGGCCACTCGCATGATCAAGGGACAGCAGGGCAGGTCCTATGAGGAAAGGTTACGGGACCTGAACCTGTTCAGCCTCCAGAAGAGAAGGCTGAGGGGGGATCTTGTGGCCTGCTATAAACTAGTCAGGGGGGATCAACAGGCACTGGGGGAGTCCCTGTCCCCCCAAACGCCACCAGGAGTAACCAGGAATAACGGTCACAAGCTGGCGGAGGGAAGGTTTAAGTTGGACATCAGGAGGCGCTACTTCACAGTCAGGGCGGCTAGGGTCTGGAACCAGCTTCCAAGTGAGGTGGTGCAGGCTCCCACCCTGGGGGGTTTTAAGAGGAGGTTAGATGACCATCTGGCTGGGGTCGTTTGACCCCAGTACTCTTTCCTGCCATGGCAGGGGGTCGGACTAGATGATCTGCCCAGGTCCCTTCCGACCCTAGAAACTATGAAACTATGAAACTATAAGACAGATGAATTTCAGAGATAGCATTTGGACTAAACAGCACCTTTAGATCCAGTATTCCACACTGTATTGTATTCTTATTTCTTCTTTTTCAACCCTTTAATCTATACAAACACAATACCATTAGAATTCAGTAGTAGTGATGAATCTACAAAATTTTGGGTACTGCCTTAAATTACAAAGCACCAATATGATGTAAGCTTTCTGTTAATTACTGGAAATGATAACTGTTCATCATTTGACTACACAGTATTTACCATGCAGTGGCTTAGCATGCTAATTTTTACCATATCATTACAGGCTAAGTACATGATTGTTCTGTCCTCCAAAATTAGGAGCTCTGTTTAGTGGAATTATATAGTTTCTAGGAAAATAACTTCAATGTTCTGCTTCAGGATCATTCTTAATAATGTCTTGTGAGTGTGAGTGGGACAAGTGTGCTCAGTAATTCATCATTATTTTATCTCGAATTTCTCATCCTACCATGTAATTATAATTTAGTTAGAGGCCTATTTACCCTGATAAAATAAAGTTAAACAGAGGTCTAGGTCTCACTTCACCAAAGCACTTGCTTAACTTGAAGCCCAAGAGTAGTCCCAATGAAGTCAATGGGGCTGATCACCTGGTTTGAAATTATGCACATGCTGAAGTGATTTTCTAAGTTATGGCTCAGCAACTTAAAGGTCCAAGGCCCTGATTTCTAAAATGCATTTGGGTCTGAGTAAGCAAGATCTTTTTTTTTTAATTTAAATCCACTTGAATATGGCGAGTTCCAAAGTTTGGCTCCAAAATCATTAGGTTCATTTTCTTCTTAGAAGACACTGAAGAAAGAAATAGGAAAGAAATAGAAATGAATTTTAAAAATAGTGGAAAATAGACCACTATGGTAAAAAGATACATATTACATGGTAATACAAAAGAAATTCTACAATATTTAGCACACATGCACACATATGTACATGCACACTTGTGTATCTGGTATGTAGTCCAATTGTGTTGTATTTTAGAATTAGTTTGTTATTAATATTTTTTTCTGGCACTATGCTCTCCATACAGGATGTGGTAACCAAGCTGTTGAGGTGTTTCACTACAGATCGCAAGTTATGCATTTTGAATATTGCAACAGATTTTTGCTAAAGGCCACTCTTATCCAACCCGGCTGTAGTGGGTACATGGGGAGGGAAAAAAAGACAGCCAGGCATGGTGGTGACCATATGACCTTTGTGCACCATTAGCTACAGACATGGGTGAGCCTTAACCATGATGAACTACTTGGCTTGGGATCTTGGACTAGTATGCGTAATATATATTCAAGCTAGTCCAAAATTCAAAGCATAGTCAGGATAAATAGCTATGTGTATGTATGTGTGTAAGACTAGAACACACTTGTGCTAATCTTGTTTCTAGGAGATATTCTTAGGTGATAATAAGATAATAAATACCTTGGAGAGGAATGAGTTGACATTTCACAGAAAAAATGTATACACAAACGTGAACTAATTTTGTATCCCTGCAACCACCACCAAAAATTCTCAAATGCTCATATTTTGCTTAATCCAGTTTGAGTAGCAAAACATTCATGAGACATTTGAGGCTTGTAGTTCAGGAAATACACTAATGTTTTTCTTATGTTTACAGCACATCCAGGAACATCATCTTGTTGAATTACAATCTCTTTTAAAAGAATTTTAACAATATTTTTTGTTCTTGTAGACTGAGCAACTGGCTGTAGTGGAATCTGAGGCCCTCTATCTGACTGTGGACTAGATAATGTACAGGCAGCTGCACTACAAACTTTCCCACACTGCCTGCCAATGACAGGAGAGACTTCCCTCTGCAGAGCTAAAAGGTAATTCAATCTCCATACTGGACCAGACCTGGGCCACGACTGAGCTGAGACAGCATGTTGTGTTAAATTAAATTTGCTCCTTTTTGTTATATTGTATGAACTACTGTTTGTGGAAACTGGAGTGAGAGGACCCAATATCCTCTAAATGTGAGAAGGTGAACTAGAGCTAGAGTTTCTGTGTTAAAAGGGAGTGCCTTTTCTTCCCTGTTTTGGCCTCTTTTCCTGTGTCCTAGTCCTTTGCCTATATTTCTGACATCTAAAACCTCAGCCAAACACAATAATATCTCCCTATAAAATCACTTTCACTGATAATTTAACCTCATCATGTTGAAGGAATTAAGATTCTCTAGTGTGATTTTGAATGCTTTGTTTGAGATGTCGAATAGGGCCTTTAAGTTTGGAAAGTGATATATACCTGCCCTCTAAAAAAATCCACATGATATTAAAGTGTTCCTGATTGCACACTTGAGTTACACAAAGTCACTGATGGCATGTCAACATGAGATGTTTACTGTGGAGCTGATTAATTAGCTCTGCAGTAAAACATCACTGTCTACGGAAAGCTAAGGCAGGCATGGATATCAAACTGGCAACTGGTATAAAAAAAGTCAAAAAGTCCTTCTACAGATACATAGGGAGCAAGAAAAAATTGGGCTCCACTGTGGGACTCTTACTGAATACCCGGGGGCAGCCCACAGCCCGTGAAAAGGCAGAACTCCTAAATACATACTTTGTGTCAGTATTCGTGAAACCCAATGTGGGCAGCTAACCTGACCAGAGGCCCAGGGAATAGGGGGACAGTAAAAGCCTACACAAAACCAGCCCAGAACACATGAGGGATCTTCTACAATGCTTGGACATTTTCAAGTCTGCTGGGCCTGATGACCTGCACCTGAGAGTCCTGAAAGAACTGGCTGAACTTATAGCAGTGCCACCGGCCAAGCTGTTTGAAGAGTCATGGAACTCGGAAGGGGTCCTGGACGACTGGAAGAGGACCAACATGTTGCTCATCTTTAAGAAAGGGAAGAGGAATGACTCCGCAAACTACAGACCAATCAGTCTGACCTTGGTCCCAGGACCAAGTAAAATCTTTGAAAAGTTGGTTAAGGAGGCCATCAGCTACAAGGTGGTAATGGATGGGGTACTAAAAAGCAATCAGCATGGCTTTGCCAAGGGTAGATCATGCCTGATGAACCTTGTGAGAGCAACTATTCAGGAAGGCACCCCAAAGGAGGAGGAGGACCAATGGGCATAAATTAATAGAGGGTAAATTCAGGTTGGATATAAGGAAAAACTTCTTTTCTGTATGGATCATCAGAATCTTGAACACACTCCCAGCAGAGGTGGTGCAGTCACCCTCCTTGGAGGTGCTCAAGATGACACTGGATAGGCACCTTGTTGAGCTCATCTGAGCCCATTAACTTCCTGCCCACAGCAGGGGACTGGACTTGATGATCTTACAGGTCCATCCGGTTCTATGTTTCTATGCACCTACATGTGTGACCCTATTATTTATAGATTCATAGATTCATAGATGTTAGGGTCGGAAGGGACCTCAATAGATCATCAAGTCCGACCCCCTGCATAAGCAGGAAAGTGTGCTGGGTTTACATGACACCAGCTAGATGCCTATCTAACCTCCTCTTGAAGACCCCCAGGGTAGGGGAGAGCACCACCTCCCTTGGGAGCCCATTCCTTGGCCACTCTAACTGTGAAGAAGTTCTTCCTAATGTCTAGTCTAAATGTGCTCTCTGCTAGCTTGTGGCCATTATTTCTTGTAACCCCCAGGGGCGCCTTGGTGAGTAAAGCCTCACCAATTCCCTTCTGTCCCCCCATGATGAACTTATAGGCACCCACAAGGTCGCCTCTCAACCTTCTCTTGCGGAGGCTGAAGAGATCCAGGTGCCCTAGTCTCTCCTCATAGGGCTTGGCCTGCAAGCCCTTGACCATACGAGTGGCCCTTCTCTGGACCCTCTCCAGGTTATCCACATCCCCCTTGAAGTGTGGCGCCCAAAATTGCATGCAGTATTCCAACTGCAGTCTGACCAGCGCCCAATAGAGGGGAAGTATCACCTCCTTGGTTCTGTTTGTCATGCATCTGCTGACGCACGATAAAGTGCCATTAGCTTTTCTGATGGCTTCGTCACACTGCCGACTCATGTTCATCTTGGAGTCCACTAGGACTCCAAGATCCCTTTCCGCTTCCGTTCCACCAAGCAGGTCATTTCCTAGACAGTAGGTATGCTGGACATTTTTCCTCCCTAGGTGCA